>NC_132783.1:117559640-117861359 GCF_048418805.1 Vulpes vulpes
GCACACCCCAGGGAATGTCCATTGCTGTGTGAGGCTATCCACTTGCCCAGGAATTCTAGTGCCAGTGGATAGTCTAATGCTTTCTAGTGCTTTCTGACATTTCCTGGTCTCATGCACCCACCTGGCTCTTTCTTCCTCATCCCTCTCCAGTTTTCCATCTGCTCCATTCATGCTGCTCAGACATGAAACGAGGGACACCATGCCAGGGTGTGTGCAAAGAGGGCATCTGTGCCAGCCTGCAGGCTTCCTGCGCTTGCACCCGCCCTCGTGTTCAGGATAGGGCATCAAAGTTTGGAGGATGTGATGAGGCATGGCCGTGTCAGGAACCTAGATGTGGCAGGCTCCCCTGGTGGGGGAGTGCAAATACTGAGTTCTAGGCCTGGCCCTGCCCATGGCTAGCTATGTAAGCCGTCTACACTAAGCTACAGTGGAGCTCAGAGTCTTGAGCTCCACTCCTGACTTAAGAAATCAGAATCAGTGTTTTAATAAGACACCCTGGTGACTCATATACACATTAAAATTGAGGAAACCTGCCCACACACTTGCTTCTTGCCGTTAGTCTGCGGTTAGGGTGCTAATGGCAGTGACTACAGTCAGTGTCCGACTCTGTAGGGGCCTCCTCTGTGATATAAAGGAGTTGCACCAGATGACCTTTGAGGTAGGAAGTATGGCATAGTTCTGAGATGTGAGATCTCACCCTCACACTTGGTTTTCTGATGAGACACTATGGTCAAATTGTTTTGTTTTGTTTTTGTTTTTTTTAGAATAAGATGCCAGTATTTAAAAATTGGGAAATTTCACATAAATAGCCAGACTTCAGGCTTTATTGAAAAATTGAACAATCTGGGAAGCCTGGGTGGCTCAACTGGTTAAGTGGCTGCCTCTGGTTCAGATCGTGGTCTTGGAGTCCTGGGATCCAGCCCAACATTGAGCCCCACCTCAGGTCCCCTGCTCAGCAGGGAGTCTGCTTCTCCCTTTGCCTCTCACTCCACTCACTCATGCTCTCTCTCTCTCTCTCTCAAATAAATAAATAAAATCTTTTTAAAAAAGAAAAATTGAATAATCTGGGAAGTGGGCCACATTCCACATGGCAATAATCAATGTACCCATGTAAGCACTGAAACTCACAGTTCTCGCCCCAAATTTTTTTCCAACCACCAATACTTTGAGTCCCAGGAGCCTCTTAAAACATGTGAAAAGATGCTCGGCCTCACTCAGTAGGAGAATTACGATCAAGCATACACTGAGTCACCATTTCCCACCTGTCTCTCTAGCAAAGATAAGAAAGTTTGATAACACACCTTGGACAAGGGGAGAGGTGGTCCCTTCACATATTAGGGAAAGTCAGTTGGTACAACCTCTAAGATGGAGAATCTCCCAACATCTATCAAAATTACCAATAATACCTACACTTTGACCTAATAATACAGTTCTTGAAGTTTATCCACAGACACATGCACGTATGGGCAACGTAATTCTAATGCACACATGTAAGATCAGTCATTGCAGTACTTTTTGTAATATGGACTGAACTAACCTAATTGCCCATCAATAGGGGACTGGTGAGGTAAATTATAGGACATCAAATAATGAGGAGCTTTTCATATTACAGTATGGAAGGAGTACCGGCAAAATATTTACTGAAAAAAGGAGGGTGCAGAACAGCATGCAAGGTGCCATACCCGTTGTGTGGGGGAGAGTATTTGTGGAAAGATGCTCATGGACCTGATAATGCCATCTGTCCCTGGGGACGGGACCTTGAAGACTAGGGTACAGGGGTGAGAGGGAGACTTCTTACTATCTACATTTTTGTATCTTTTGAACTTTGAACCATGTTGATGTGTTACCTACTCAAAGAATGGAAAACTAAAATCTTTCAGAGACCTGGATTCTGTGATTCTGATACTACGTAATTCTGATGTTTTATTTTTATTTTTTTAATATTTATGTTTTATTTTATTTTTTAAAAAAGAATAGGCACCTTTTGTTCACTAGAAAGTTTGTGAGAAGTGCGCAGTGCCCTCATTGCCCTCTGTTCAGGAATAAACAGAGGGATAACACACACTCTTTTCTAGATTTCACCACATTTTGTGCAAGGCATGGCATAACTGGCTTTGAAGAGTTTTTTTTTTTTTCTCATAAAATGCGTTCTTTTGGCAATAAGAAATTTAAAGGTAAGAATAAAGACTGACTGGTCAAAGCAGAACACTGTGTACAGTGGAAAATAAGTGAAAATGGGTAGAAGATTCTGATGTTTTAGAACTTGGTGAGCCCAACTTATTACAACCCTGGGAGGCTCATCTCTCATGAGGCCAAGGCCCTCGTAATCTGCCAGCAGGGGTTCTCCTGGGTCTCCAGCCCTGCCCTGTCCCAGAGTCAGGCCACAGCAGCCCCTGGGAGCTTGAGCAGCCCTGCAGGAGGGTTCCCTAGCTAGCATGGTACAGATGCATGAACTTTGGCATGTCCTAGCAATGCTTCCCTTGGACCCTTCCTTACCTCCTTCGCCTTCTCTGTCCTCCTAGGGGAGCCTTCTCAGTGGTACGCAGGTGTGTGAAGGTGCTGGCTGGCCAGGAGTATGCTGCTAAGATCATCAACACCAAAAAGCTCTCAGCCAGAGGTAGGTGGCAGATCCATGCCGTGCCCACCCTCTGGGGCACTTCTTCCCTCTACACCTTGGTTTAGAACGAACCGGGACCTGGGTTTGTCCCCAGGTGATGCTGCAGTGGAGAGATCATTCTTCCTGTGGGTATTATGAGAACAGATCCCTCCATTTTCCTTCCTTGGGGGATCTAGGCAGGAGGTCACAGCCTCTCAGGCCAGGCTCGCTCTCTCTCCCACTCAGGTGAAGGGTAAGGTGCCAGGTGGGACTCCTTTCCCTGCCCTTCTGCCACTTGCTTCCTTTCTCATCTCCATACCTGTGCACCCACCATTCCCTTTCCTGGCTCTTTACAAGGCTGGCCCTTTCTCAACCTCCGGGTCTCAGCTCAATGTCACATTCTTTGAGGGATTTCCTTGATCCCTAAATCTGAGGGTGTCTCCCTCATTGTATCTGTCATTACTGTTTACCTTATTTGTGGCTTTACCCCAACCTGGACTTATCCCATTTACTGGCTTGATCCCGTATTTAACATGCATCTTGAAGATAAGCTCCAAGATGGTGAGGATGGGTCTCATTCCCTGTTATACCCAGTACCTAGGACAGCACCTAACACATCTCAGCACTCTATCACTGTCCAGTAACTCCAGGTACGTTCTGTTTCAGCCACCCCAGTCTGCTGTCTCATCCCTAAATATTCCCCAGAACAGTGGCTCCCAAACCCATCCTCACCCTGGAACCCCTGGAGAGCTTCAAGAACTCCTGATGCCTGGGCCCCACCCCTGGAAGTTGTGACTTAGTCAGTGTGGGGGTGTGACCTGGGTTTGGGAAAAATCTCCAGGTAATTCCAGTTTGGAAGTTGTAATAAGACCAGCAGTGTCAGCATCATCAGGGGATTGTTATAAATGCAAATTCTTGTTGGCAGACTTAAGGAATCAGGATCTGCATTTTAATAAGATACCCTGGTGATCTGGGTGGTTATTGGAACTTGGAAAGCCTGCCCAGGAGCCTTGATTCTTGCCCTTGGCATGTGGTTAGAGCAGTAATGATAGTAACCACGGTCAGTGAGTTGGGGAAGGTTATCTTCAAAAATCCAATTCCGGCTCTGAAGAGTGTCTAAGCTGCCTCGGGGACCCCCTGGGGTGGAGGAAATCCTGCCGGTTTAGGGTCAGCATGGGAGACATCACATGCGGGGATGGCATAGTGTCCAGGTGTTTACCTGGCACAGGCGGCAGCTGTGTCTGAGCTGGGGCGCAGCAGGTGTGGGGTTCACAGAGGCTGGTACAGGATGTTCACACGGTCCCCCGCAGGCTTCCCAGCAGGCCCCGTGTTGGACGGCGTTGCTGCTTTTCATCTCACTGGCTCAGTGTTTCTGGGAGCCCAGCGCTTCCTTGTAGCTACTGAACTCCCCCATAGGCAGCCAGTGTCCTACAGGGCGAAGAGGCTGGGTGTGTGGAGGGTGGTTCTCTGGGGGCCTGGGGCCACAATGGCACCCGTTCAGCATGAAAGCTGGTGCAGAAGGACGACACCTGTGGAAAAGTCTGGAGCCAGAGCCAGGAGCAGGCAGGGAGCCAGGGTGGGTAGGGAGGCCGCAGCTCTGCCTTAGGTCCAGATGCTGGGATTTGCCCTGCTTACTGTGTGACAAGTGGTAGTCTGGAGCCTTCTCTGTGCTTTATGTCTCTAGCGATCAAAGGAGATGTCCCAACCACTGCGATACAGCTGGGGCAAGATGAGAGCCACAATTTGGGGTGACTGGTTGAGGTTGCTTCAAAATGAGGAAGGGTCAGGAGCCAAGGTCCTCCCTGGATGCTGGAGCTCTTGGGCCAGTTCACTGCACTCTCAGAGCAAACCGCCCCCCCCCCCCCCGCCGCCTCATATTCTCTCTCTCTCTCTCTCTCTCTCTCTCTCTCTCTCACACACACACACACACACACACACACACACACACACACAGTGACAGATAGAGACAGATGTATACAGGGGACAATGGAAGGGGCATTGCCTCTTTTCTGGAAGGTGATTAAGCATTCCTCGGGCAGTATAGACTGGGCGGTGCCAGGAGGAAATCACCAAGTCCTCTGTCTTCGGCAATTTGTAGAGGCTTTGACATCCTTCAAGAGAGGTGGCTCAGGCCTAGGTGAGTGTCAAGGGTGGGAGTGGGGAGGTTCTCAGGGGAACCTTCTCAAAGAAGTCTGCCAACTGCCAACGCTTTTCCCCTCAGCGGGAGAGGAGGAGCAGAGCTGCTTTTAGCAGGTTTCTTTGTTTGCCACTCATGGTGCCTGGGGTGGGGAGCACTTTGATGCTGAATATTTGGCAACATACCCTAAGCCTCTCCTGCTGGCACTCCCGGTGACTTTGGCAGCTCCCAGTGGGGGCCTGGCCCACCCGGGGTGTCAGTCCTCCCCTCACACCAGGGAGCTGTGGCTCCCCTCCCCAGCCCGGGTCAGCCTCTTCTTTTGCTGAGTGGCTCCCCAACCCAAGAGATTTTTTGGCATGTATTTTAAAACTACTCTTTTTAAATAAAAGGCTCATAGTACACACAATTCCAAGAAGTCAAAGGCATGGGATGGAAAGTAAAAATTTTGCCTGTCTCAGGCCCTGCCAAATCCCCTCAAGGAGCCTTACAAAAAATGCAGCTGCCTTACTTCCACCCTGGAGGGTTGGAGTCAATAGGTGAGGCCAAGCTCCTGCATTTAAAAAATCCCATCAGCGGTTATGATAGCTAGTCCAAGCTCAGGGATAACTCCCTGCCAGGGGCTCTGTAGGCTTCCTAGCCGGATCCTCACCCAGCACACAAAGATCATTAACATTTTAGGGATGGCTGGGCACGTGGATGCGAATGGTGCAGCCAGGAGCGAGTCACAGGGGGTACAGAGGCCTCCATGGTACCCACCGTCCACCGAGTGCTGAGGGGTCACTTCCTCTGCTCCCAGGCAACCAGTCCCAGGACATGGGCTGAGAAGCGTGGCATGAGCTTCTTCAGGCTGCCCCTGAGCTTCAGGTCCATGCTGTGAAGGGGGCAGGGAGACAGATCCTTCCCGCCTTCCTCATCTTACTCCCTACCCCTGCCTTGCACTCTTGGCCCTTGGGATTATTTCTCCAACCTCCCAGGATCAGGAGCCCTGTTGAGGCCTTCTAGAGGGTGGGGACATTTCCTCTTCCAAGACTTGAAGGTCTGTTTCTTCCCCTGGTTACTCTGCCTCTGGCCAGAGCCCCACTGCCCATCTGCCCGCTGGAGGGCTCCCCATGCAACCTCCCCCTGCCCCTGCCCTGCAGGCAGAGCCTTCCAGGCTGTCCAATGGCACTGCCCTCATGCTCTACTCTGTCTTGCCCGGCCCTTTTGGCACTCTCTGCACCTAGGAGCCTCACTCCAAACCTTACTGAACCTTACTTTCACTCGCCTTTGACTGCCAAGCTCTTGGGTCCGCCCCCAAGGAGGAGGGACAAGGTTCACAAGGCACCATAGTGGGCATCAGAGCAATCCTCCCAGGTACCTGGGCAGGAGGCATCCATCAGGCCTTTCACCATTGTGGGACTATATTGAGCTGAATGGATTGCTTCATCAATTAATTATGAGAATGGAAGGCAATATAGGATAGCATTTATTTATGAACATGGGTTGAAATCCCAGCTCTGCCATTGCTTAGTGATGGAACTTTGGACAAGCTGCTTAGAGTCTCTGGGCCCTGGGGTATGGCAGTGACTGACAGACAAGGTCCTGCTCTCATTGCACCTGTTCTCTAGGGAGGAAGACTGTAAAGAACATTAAACGTATACATAAGCTGGGTAACTTTAGGTAGCAATGAGGTACCACACAGGGTAGTGGGGAAGTGATGGGGCCAGAGAGACACTTAGATAAGAAAGCCAAGGGAGCTCTCTGAGGAGGTGATGTTGTGTTGGACCTGCCTGAGAAGGAGGCAGCCATGAGCAGACCCAGGAGAAGAGCATTCTAGACAAAAGGCCCAGCAAGTGCAAAGGGCCTGAGGTGGAAAGGGACTTGGTGTGCCTATGGCCAGAAAGGTGGCCACTGTGGCTGAAGCTCCAAGGCCAAGATGAGGCAGGTCCAGCTGGTTCTGGCTGGCTGTGGTGAGGAGTTTGGATTTCAAATACATTGGGGAGTTTGATGCTGAGGAGTGACAGCATCTAATTCACATTTTAATAAGATGTCTTTGGCTGCAGAAGACTATTGGCTGGAGTCAGGGGAGCATCTAGGAGTAGTTCCTCAGAGCTCTAAGTTTTTATTTTTTATTTTTATTTATTTATTTGAGAGAGACGGCTGGGAGGGGAGAGGGGGAGAGAGAGAGAACCTCAAGCAGACTCCGTGCTGAGTGCAGAGCAATGCGGGGCTTGATCTCACCATCAGCCAAAACAAAGAGTTGGACGCTTAACTGATTGCACCACCCAGACGCCCCAGGGATCTGGGTTCTAATGTACCCTATTGAGTGACTTTGATAACGGGGCTGTTCCTTATCACTGGGCCTCAGTTTCCTTACCTACATAACAGAGCAAGGCCTCAGAGGTCAAGAGAAACACAGTCCTTACTTTCTTTGAGGCATGTCAGAAAACGAAAACATTTCAGAGTTACAAAAACTGTTGGATAACATATATGTTTACATAAATTCAACAAATTAATGCTTTTAGCACTGGAAGTTGCAATGCAGTGTGATTGGACAATGCACAAGATGATTGCCAGGTTTATAAAAACAGCTCCTGGCGTTTCCAGCAGCGAGGGCTGGCCATCAGGCCCAAGTCTGGGGCTCTGTGATCAGCGCGTCCTTTCAATGCTGTCAGCTTAACTGGGCTCCTGGGTGACTTCACACGGCAGCGAAAACATCAGAATTCTGCATTTGGATCTCTCATCCCCTGCATGTACAACCTGGGCCACAAGGCCCCCAACCCCCTCTGATAGGCCCCACTTGACCCGCCTGGTTTCTGGTTCTGCTGGGGATGGTGGGGTGAGGGACAGGGTGTCGGGCCAGTGGGGGATCCAGCCATCCTCAGTCCGCTGAGAGCCCTCGGCAGCCCTCTTGTGTGGGAACTGGCAACCTGCTATCCTGGAGGATGTGGAAGGAGGCTGGGAGGGAGGGGGGCCAGGGGCATGTCCCCCATATCCTCCCCTTCCCCAGCCTGTAGCCCACCTTCAGCTGGTGAGTTGAGCTTCTACTCTATGGAAAGAGGATTGAACTTAACTGCTCTGCTGACAAAAAAGCCACATTTCAAGATTGCTCTTGGCTTCTGCAGCCTGTGAAGAATGGCCAGTGATTGCTCTAATAGAGGGGAGGGGGAAAGGAAAACTGGCTGCCTGGGGACGAGGCCTGGGGCTCTCTACGTCCTTATTGCCCTCCTTGGTGGCTGCCCACTCTGAAGGGGCTCTTTAGAGACGGGAGTTCTTGTCCTGGTTCTGCTTCTGAATGTCTATGTGAGTTCCCTCCTAGGGGCCCCGATTTTCCCATTCAGAAATTGGGAGCAGGTGGAGGTGGTGGCGATGAGTCAGGGCATAGAGGCACAGGAAAGCTCACCCCTGGAGTCTGACTGCCTGGGTACAAAGTGTGGCTCCTCTGATCACTGCAGGTGTGACTCAGAGCCAGGTACTTAGCTTCTCTGAACCTCTCTTTCCTCCTCTGTGAAGCCAGAATGTGATAGCACCTCCCTCAAAAGTGTCGTTGTGAGACCTTGAGATGGATATATGGGTGCTCTGCACTGTGCCTGGCACATGGTAAATTTTCTATGGGCTCCCTTTGTATTGTTTTTGTTTTTTTAAATTAGGGCATTAACTATGAAACTGTGAGAAAAGCACCAGAAGGGAAATTGAGAAGTGCATAAAATGGGGACAGTGGTGCTCACAGCATAGGGTCACTGGGAGGACCGAAGAGGGTCACGAGTAGGATTGCTCCCAGCAGCCTCAGAGTCGGAGACCATGGGGTCAGATCCTGAACAAGGCCTCTCTCTCTGGGGGCTTGGACAAAAGTCCTGGAAAGCAGGTGTGGGAGCTCTGGGTAAGCCCCGATGCGGCCACATACAGATTGTACCCTGCAGATTCTTTGGGGCTTTCAGTGTCCCTGGTCTGGAGTCCTCTGTAAGGGAGGTGGCCTCTGTGAATTAATACAATTCCTCTCCTGTAGAGAAAATATGCACTCCGTTAGAAAGGTTCATCATTCAATGATTTGTTCTTTAATTCAATTATTTCTTGAGTACCTACTACGTGTCAGGCATTTGGGAAGATGCCAGGGGTACAGAAGAGACCAAATTCTTGCCCCTAAGGGTAAAGATACCCATGAGACAAAGTAGCATGTGTTGTCCAGGGGCCCTGAGAGCACAGAGGAGGGGCCCTTACCACCCTGGCAGTTGGGACAGGCTGCCAGGAGAGGGTATATTAGAATAGGTAGGAGTGAGTGAGTGATGGCCAGTGAAGGACAGGTGGGAGGTTGAGAGGGAAAGTTCTAAGTCGAGAGAACCACATGGGTGAAGGCCCCCAAGCCCAAGCGAGAGGGCTGAGGGGGTGGGTCTGGAGAAGTGTCATTTAGCAGTTCAGTCTGGCTGGAGTGCCCCGTGAGGGAAAGGGCTGGAGGCGGGGGCCTCAGGAACCTGCCGTGAGGGGGTGTTCCAGGCTCTGTGGATGGGGCTCAGGGAGGCACCTCACTTGAGAGCCTTGGAGACCTAGGCCTGGAGAGGGGAAGGGACTTTCTGAGGCACTGCACCCTGCTCCCCATGATTAGGCCTCTGCTGCATCCCACTGCCTTCCTGGAGAACCCAGGGGCCCGGCCAGAAAGGCGAGCTTACCCAGATGGGGCCCAGGGGCTGCCCTGGGGTGTACAGATCATAAGCGACCATGAAGAGGCAGGGGCGGAGTGGGTAAAGTTTCCTCCCTCACCTGGGACTCACCTGGGCATCTGTGTTTCAGACCATCAGAAGCTGGAGCGCGAAGCTCGCATCTGCCGCCTGCTGAAACACCCCAACATCGGTGAGCTGTGGGGGACGAGTGGGGGGTGTGGGTAGAGCCTGGCCCTGTGCCCTGCCTGAGCTGGTGGGCGTTTGGGGCTAGGAGGGCAGCTGCTCTCTTCTCTGGGGATGGTGGCAGGAGTGATGGGAAAGGGGGTGCCTTTAATGGTCTCCACATTTCTCAGAGACCAGCTTGGTGGGGGGGTGGTGAAGAAGGGGCCCTTCCTCCTAGCCCACGCTGCCAGCAGCCTCCTTCAGAAAAGCTGTTTCAGGAAAACTCTTGAAGCTCCGGGAGAGACGAAAATAGGCCAGGCTTGGCCTTGACCATAGTGGCCTACTCCCCAAACCTACCCCAAGCCGAGTCAGCCTGGCACTGTGGCCTGCCCACCTACCTAGACCAGCGGCCTGCTTGCCCCCTGCCCCCAGTGGCAGGCTCCAAGGTGGCCCCTGCTCCAGGGGTAGAGTGAGCACAGCCCACAGGGGAGAGGCCGGGCCTTGACCATGTATCACTGCCTGCCTCCCTGCCTCCCCCATGCATGACTGGGGGGTCTGCATCCCTGCCCATCAAGGTTCTGCATTGAGGCAGAGTGGCTGGAGGGGGTGGGGTGGGGACGGGAAGAAGAATAGAGTCTAGATATAGCTCTGTCGGGGAATGGCTGTGTGACCTTGGGTAGGAGCCCTGCCCTCTCTGAGCCACTTTCCCCCATCTTCACAAGGAGATGCCTTCTGCATAATCTGGGGGATCTTGTTAAAAGGTAGATCTGGTTCAGTGGGTTTGGGTGGGGTCCAAGATTTCACACGTCTGACACGCTTCAAGGTGATGCTAGCGCTGCTAGTTCACAGACCATGTTTTGAGGAGCAAGGCCTAGGTGTTCTCTAAGGAATATTCCAACTCTGACAGCCACCACGCCTTTGCCCTTGGGAAGGAGGCATCTCTGTGCCCAGAGCCCCAAGGGTTAACTCTCCTGCTGGAGAGAAGCATCTCCATCTGCTATTTATACCCAAAAGGCACCTCCCCTTCCCTGTGCCCAGGGAGGGGAACAGAACTGTGCAAACAGCAGCCAGAGGCTCCAGGGCCAGAATCAGAGGAGGGGCAGCAAGGCGGCTGCTGGGGAGCACCCCGATCCCTGACCGGCTTTGCAGACTCACTGTTTGGCCCTGGGCAGCTCCTGTCCTGCTCGGGGCCTCCACCTGCCCAGCTGTGTGATGGAAGGCATTGTGAGGGATCTCGACTACCAAGTTCCATGGTTCTTAGAAAGGCTGTCAGCCCCAGAGGACGGAGGCGGGGAGGGCGTGTGTGTAAGTGTGTGTGTTGCTGCACATTGCAGCTGACTCAGGTCAATGCTGCCTCCTTCTCCCTCTCACCGCCCCACCCCCGCTATACATGGGGAGCGGTCCCTTATGGGCTCTGGGGCTGACACACTGCAGCTCAAATCCTGGGGGTTTGTGGCCTAATTGCTGTGTGACCCCGGACATGTTGCTGAGTCACTCTGAAGCTCAGTTTTCTCATCTGGAGAAGGGCAATGATACTCGCCTCATAGGGTTGTGATTAGTTAGAGCACAGCACTGTGACAGTCCCGAGGTAAATGCTCTATCGTCATGAAGCTGTTCCTCTTTTTCCTTAGTTTACACCTTTCCACAAAACAACCTTACCTGAAAATGTAACCTTCATACGATTCTCATTCTTCTGAGTCACCAGTTTGGGGTGTGGTATTTAACATGGTGGTTGAGGGAATGGGTTTGCACCTGGGGCCCATGCCAGCTCTGCTGTTCACCAGGTGTTTGAGCGTGCACAGGCTCATGAGGGTAATCATGGTAGGCAGCCACCCTGTACAACTGTTGGGCGGGTTAAATGAGAAATTGCAAGGAAAGCACTTAGCACAAGCCTGGCCCGTGGTAAAGTCTCAGGAATGGCAGCTACCCGCCTTACCGACGTCACCATCATTGAGGCCTTCACTCCTTCCTTCACCTATGGCAAGGGCATCTGGGGCCCCACCACATGCCGAGGTCTCTGCTGGGGGCTGAGGATGAGCAGGGACGGGGCGGGGGTGGCTGTGGGGTGGCTGATGCACCGAGAAGTAGAGAGCAGAGCTGAGCCCCAGACCAGGAAGATCTAGGGATGAACCCCAAAGCTATCACAGGGCTGAAAGGGCCCTGGAGGGTGCTGCTTCCCAAGGCTCTAAGCATCCCACTTCTAAGTAGATTATAATCTGCCCGAAGAAGGGCAAAGAGGTACAGCTGTGGACACAGAATCCAAGAGGCAAGTCTGTGCCAGGAGGAGCCAGACTGAGTCCTAGTCAGCCTGCTTGGTGACCCTAGCCAGGCTTCCTGGCCGCTGCCCAGCCCAAAGTGGACCAGGTCAGGGAGGCCCTGGCTCAGCACAGGAGGGTCCACCTGTACTGTGCACATGGGACAGGGGCAGTGTCCCACACTCCGTACCATCACCACCTGCTGATAGGACCGATTCTCAAGACCACCCCGGGGAACAGAGGATAACCTGAGAGTTTAGCAGGTGATGTGGGGTGGGCACGTGAAGTGAGGCTGGTCAGTGATGAAGATGACAGTGTCGCCATTTGTCAAGTTCTTCCTGGTGCCAGGCACTGTGTTGAGGGCTTTACGAGCATCATCCATTAACCCCCACCCCACCCCCGCCACACACACACACACACACACACACACACACACACACACACACACACACGAAGCAGGCCAGTGGTGTTACCACCCTAGGTAGGAAAGGTGGCTCAGAGAGGCTATCTAATTTGCCCAAAGTTACACAGCTTATAAGAGGCAGAGCTGGAGGTGAGTCCTGCAAGAGTGACTCCAGAGCCCAGGTTCCCAGCCACTCCATTTAGCTTCCCAAGTGGACATCAGGAATGTGCTGTCAGGAGGCAGTGGATACAATAACAAGCATTACCCTTCAATTTCCAAGAAAAAAACTCATCACTGTTGGAAATATGAAAGGAATGTCAGAAATTCGTGAGCCCAGCTATACACATGAAAACTAGGTTACAGATTTGTTGGATCTATGGCAATATTTTTAAAAAGTCAAAAACGGGCAGCATAGCTCAATGACCACAGGCATGTCAATCTCTGCGAGGTGGTGAGACCCTTTCATACCCTGTGGTGGCTCTTGAATCTTTCTTTTCCTCTTCGGCTTTGGACTGAGTTCTTTCTCAGGGTAGCCTTCACTGATGGGAGGGGAGGTTTTATGTGTCTTGTCTCTTGGGTTCTGGGCTGTGATGGTGTCACCTCTCAGCGACTAAAGCTCACCCCAGTGCCCTTATGCAGGTGGGGCTGGAATCCAGCCTGTGTTCCCCTTGCTTGGATGCTTAGAGGGGCAGCCTTTTTTTTTTTTTTTTTTTTTTAAGATTTATATCTTTATTTGAGGGGAGGAAGGGCAGAGGGAGAGAGAGGAAATCCTGAAGCAGACTCCCCACTGTGTGTGGAGCCTGACACTGGGCTTGATCTCAGGACCCCAGGATCATGACCTGAGCTAAAATCAAGAGTCAGATGCTTAATTGACTGAGCCACCAGGCGGAGGGGCAGCCTTTTGAATCAGCATAAAAATACCATCTGAGTGAGAGCACCAAAGGACCCTCTCCCCAGTTTTGTCCATTTCTACGAACCCTGAGAACCTTCTCTAAAGGAGCTGAGGCTTCTGGCCAGAGGGTGGATCAAGGACCCTAGTCTTGATGGAGCTCTTCTCAAATGGCTCTTGACCCTGTTCTAAAAGCCCATTCTGAGATGATTCTGGTCACAGCTTGGCTTCTTGGAGCTTCTCACACTCAGGAAAGAGATGTTAAAAACATATATGCCTGCCTACAACAGAGTAGACAGTAAGGAGTCCACTCCCCAAGGAAAGGGTCTTTTTTATTTTTTTATTTTTTGAAGTTTAGGCAGAAGTCACAGAACTTTTTTTTTTTTTTTTTTTTTTTTAAGATTTTATGTATTTACTCATGAGAGACACACAGAGAGAGGTAGAGACATAGGCAGAGGGAGAAGCAGGCTCCCTGCGGGGAACCCGATGTGGGACTTGATCTCAGGACCCCGGGATCACAACCTGAGCCTAAGGCAGACGGTCAACTACTGAGCTACCCAGGTACCTCAGGGAAAGGGTCTTTTTAAAAACTTCATCTTGATAGACTAATAATGCAAGTTTATTGTAGATAAGTGAGAAAACAATTTTTAAAGTATCTTCTATAACCTTGCCGCTTAGAGCTAATATTGTATGATACATATTTCCATAGGATATATGATATCTGTGCTTTCTCAAGTGTTTCTATACATGTTGTCTCAGGCCAGGTTTTTTAGAAGCAGAGCCTAAGGCAGGGATTCAGGTGCTTGTGATCTAGTGAGGCTGTGCTTCCAGGGGAGACCTGCAAGGGATGGAGTAAAGCAGGATAGAAAAAGGGAAGGAATTGACCAAGGATGTGGCCTGAGGTCAAGTCTAACTTTGACCTGATTTCAGGTGTGTGTACAGGGTGCAGTGGGGAAGCCTCTGGAACATATCAGGTTAAGGGGTTGTCCCTCCTTAAGGCAAGGAGATTGGCCCTTTGCACTGACCCTGCCTCCGCACGTCAGTCATTGGCCAAAGGCTGCAGATAACCTTGTACACTAGGTGGCTCCAGCCACAGGGGGCAATTCTCCAGTGAAGGGGGGTAATTGTGAGCGGTTAGCAGCCAGCTCTCCCAGCAGCTGCAGGATGGCTGTACCCTCTTACAGGAGGGAACCTGGCCAGGGTACCAATACAGGGTTGCCAGATTCGGCACACAGAATAAACAGGATGCTCATTTCAAAACACACACATATACAGGTCAAAAACCAAGCCTACTTTTGCTCTGAAATGCATTAAAAAATTGAAATAGATTAATAGATAGAGGAAATGGTTACAAACGTAGTAAAACAAGTATAAGAGAAGATTAATGATAGAAGCTAAGTGGTGGGTACATGGGTGTTCACTTGAGTGGAAGCTTGAAATTTTTTATGTTAAAGTGTTGATTAAAAAATTAAAGAAGATTATATATTATGTCCTCTTATGGAACCTGCTTTTTAGTTTTGCTTTACAATATATTTCAGAAAAACAAACAAACAAACAAACAAATAAACCCGTACATATAATATATTTCAAATAGGGGCACCTGGCTGGCTCAGTTGGTAGAGCACGTGACTCTTGATCTCGGAGTCATAAGTTCCAGCCCCACATTGAGTGTAGAGCTTACTTAAGAATAAAATAAAATAGGGATCCCTGGGTGGCGCAGCGGTTTGGCGCCTGCCTTTGGCCCAGGGCGCGATCCTGGAGACCCGGGATCGAATCCCACGTCAGGCTCCTGGTGCATGGAGCCTGCTTCTCCCTCTGCCTGTGTCTCTGCCTCTCTCTCTCTCTCTCTCTCTGTATGACTATCATAGATAAATAAAAAAAAAAAGAATAAAATATATTTAAAACATCTTTTTTGGGGCAGCCCTTAAATATATAAATCTTAAAGAAAATTGTGGGGCACCTGAGCATCTGCCTTTGGCTCAGGGCGTAATCCCAGGGTCCTGGGATCGAGTCCTGCGTCAGGTTCCCCGCAGGGAACCTGCTTCTCCCTCTGCCTATGTCCTCTGCCTCTCTCTCTGTGTCTCATGAATAAATAAATAAAATCTTTAAAATATAAAAAATTAAAAAATTTGTCTTGCCATCCTTCTCCATCTCTGGCCATGTTCTCTCCTCTCCCGTAGTAGATATCTACTCTGGTGTGTTTGATACCTGCTTCTCCAAACTTTATGTGCAGATAGGAGAGCCATGAGCCATTGAGAGGACTCAATACTGAGTCAGAAATGCATGCACATGGCAAGATTTCAGATGGCACCAGGGCTCACAGTGAAAACATAGTCTCATCAACCCCCCACCTCTACTCTCCCTATTCCCCTCCCCAAGGTACCTCAATGCCCACCTTTTTTGTATCCTTCCAGAGAAGCTTATGACATAAGCTTAAACACAACTTTAAAAAAAAAAAGTACTACTCATGCTGTTTTGTACTTTGCTTTTTTTTTTTTTACCAAACAACATAATTCAGAGATGATTTTGAACCGGGAGATACATAACTGCCGTGTTGTTTTAACAGCTGCGTAATCTTCTGCTGTGCAACGTATCCTAATTCTCTGAGCACACACCCCACTCTGTGGACGTTTTTAGGCTGTGGCTCAGGAAAGGATGTGAAGCAGTCCCAGGAGAAAATGCAGTTGGCTGGCAGGGTCCAACCCCCCAGAATCAGCCCCCCGGCCTTGGGCCCTTCTTTCCAGAATCTCAGGGGTAATTTTGGGAGCTCTGTTCTTGGTAAATGAGGTATGAAGAGGTGACAGTTTCTCAGCACGCCTAACTCAGGGACCGCTGTCCCCCCACCTCCACGGGCTCGCTTATCTCACACCCGGATGCACAGCAGGTTCTTCCCTCAGGCCGGCACTGGGTAGACACCGACTATGCCTCATGGAATTCTCACAATGAGTCTGCAGGTCCGGGAGTTTCATTCTCATTGTCCAGGGAAGAAATGAGAGGCTCAGAAAGGTATAGCAACTTGCCTGAAGTCACCCAGCTAGCAAGTGGCAGAGACCCCAGCCACAGGTTATTGCCATGATGCCAGCCTGCCCAGCAAGGAGGCTGAGGGTTGGAGGAAGGAAGAGGCCAGACTTTGACCAAAGCAGGGAGGGGTCTTTCATCTTGAAACCTGGGCCTCCTCTGATGATGCCCAAGGTCAGTGAGCCATCATTCGTTCACCTGGCGTTTGTCAAAGTGCCTGTCCTCTAGCCTGTGCTCAGTGACTGGGAAATTGGAATGTTGGCCGTTGGAGGGGTGAGGTGAGAGGGCAGGAGCGGGCGGGAAGCCAGCTTCTGGAGGTTAACTGGCTGCCTGGGCCCCTCCCACAGTCCGGCTTCACGACAGCATCTCTGAGGAGGGACATCATTACCTGATCTTCGACCTGTGAGTTTGGGCCCACCCTGGGATGTACGAGGGCACTAGGGGCAGCCTGAGCAGGGATGACCTAGCTGGGTCCCTTGGCCTGATTCCCAAATGCCCCCCCTGCTGGGCTGAATTCCCTCCTCTGAGACAGAAGGTTCCCGAATGTGGTAGGCCTGCCACCCAAACAGTGCAGGTGGGTCTCCCTGAAACGCCAACACACACTTGTTACTTCCTTGTCACATCATTTTGTTTCTATTTGTGGCCAATGGTGCTGGCTTTCCATGTCTAGTGGCAAGATACAGTTTCCTTTTGGAGTAATTTTAAAGTTTTGAAAGCCAGTCAACTGAATGAAAAACAATGAAATGATAGGTTCTTGGGTTGGCAGAGAAACTCAATGAAGACACTGGTCCCATCTGCAAAAAACAAAAAACAAAAAACAAAAAAAAACCAAAAAAAACAGTTAATAGTGGGGAAGGCTCTGCATGTGTGGGTATATGGTATATGGGAAATCTCCATGCCTTCTGCTCAGTTTTGCTGTGTGCCTAAAGATACTCTAAAAAATAAATTTTATTAAACAAACACACAGCAACAAAAATCCCAGTGCCTGGGCTTCCAGGAGCCTAAGGAACCTAAGCATTCCAGCCCTTGTCCTAACTCCAGCCTGGACCCAGTGGGAGAGCAGAGCAAGTGGTGGGAGGGAGGGAAGTCAATGGAAGGGTCAGCTTGGAGTCAGGAAGAGGTTTGTAGCAGGAGGCCCCCACCAGGGTCCCTGGGGTTCCTCTCTTTGGTCTGAGGTTCCGAGGTCCCTGGGTACCCCCAACCCTTAGCTTCCTGGAGACTCTTCCAGAAGAGGCAATACGTGGAGCCTCTGTGGGAGGGTGACTCTGTGCCTATCTCCCCAGGGTTACTGGTGGGGAGCTGTTTGAGGACATCGTGGCCCGGGAGTATTACAGTGAGGCTGATGCCAGGTGAGTGCCAGGTGCGGCCTGGCAATGGTGGCAGGGGGGCGGGGTGTCTCCCTTACTGGCTTCCCAGGTTCCCAGGATATGCCTGCCTTTACGCGGGGACCCTTCCCTCTCTGTCCCCAGCCACTGTATCCAGCAAATCCTGGAGGCCGTGCTGCACTGCCATCAGATGGGTGTGGTGCACCGGGACCTGAAGGTGAGTGACCCATCCTAGGGTGCGGCTCACCCAGGAGCCTGCCCCTCTGCCTCCTGCCCTGCCCTCCACCTGTGAAGCCAGGGGCCTTTAAATCCCCTGAGTCGGGTGGGCAGGGAATATCTACCCCACTGTTTAGATGAGAGTGCAGGGAGGAGTATCTAGGCTTGGGATCCAATCTCCTGACTCCCAGGCCCATGTGCTTTGGGCCAGACCAGGGAAGATGTAGTTCGGCTGCCAAGGCCAGCTACGGCAGGGTCCAGGGCCCAGCTAGGCCAATCTCTGGTGGCAGGGCCTCAGCATCCTTACAGTGGGGTTGCCATAGCAACGTCTGCTTGGGGTTGCCGAGGATGTCAAAGGAGACAGCACAGCCTGTGCACAGCCTGGTGCACAGAGGCACTGTGATTCTTGTTTCTGGGTCTCTGGCAGGTGGGGGGAGAAGAAAAACAGGCCTTGGGGCCCTCAGGGTTCCTCCTCTTCCCACCCGAAGGAGAAGAAGGACAGGCCTAAGCAGATGTGTGACCGAGGGTTGGCCTTGCCTGGAGTCAGCACGGACTCCTAGCTCTTCTTGGCTGAGCCTCAAGGCATTGAGCCTGGTAGCTCACAAATTACCCCCAATTGTCAGAGCAGGAAACAGAGGCCTAAAGAGCCTAAGGGACTTGCCCAAGAATATGCAGTTCGGTTGTGCCTAAGCTAGGAATGGAGCCCGGCCTTCTGAGCCCAGATCCTGTTCCTGGGGTGGCCATACAGATCAAGCCTCCAGCCCAGAGCAGCCCCAGAGCCACTTGGGCAGCTTTGTTGGACCTCCTAAGTCTTCTGCAGGCTGTACCTCCATACCCACCCTGGACGGGACCTCCAGGCCCTCCTCAGCCTGGACACCCTCTCTGGACACTCCCCCTGGGCATCCTTCAGAAGGTCTAGGTCCATCTCTGGGATGCAGTGCTCTGCCCAGAACCCCTACCCACTTCTGACTGTCACAGGGGAGCTCCCTAGGGCTCAGTCTAGACCTGGAGGCAAGTGTGCCCTCCAAGAGGGTCCTGGCCAGATGGCAGGGCAGTTCTCCCAGAGGGCCTGTTCCCATTATAGCTACAGCCCCTGCACGGGAGGAGGAAGGAGGAGAGGCAGCACAAATTTAGGCCACTCTGGATAGATTAATTAGTGGCATATTCATCAAATCAGGACAGGGCGGCTACCAAGACCCAGCACACTTTGGGAACACAGTCCCCAGAGGATAAAAGAGGCCTTCACGACAGGCAGATGGAGCTATATTTGTTTGGGTCTTGCCTAGCTTTGGGCAGTGAGAGGTCAGATGTGGGGCCCCTCTCAGAAGTCCCAGTGGGAAGGGAGGGTCAGGGGAAATCAGCTGCCTCCAGGGACTCAGAACCCATGCTCCCACCCCAAGCCGTGCTAATGCTCATGGAGCATGTGGTGTGGGCCACTGACAAGTGCCCTACGTGGATTATCATGACTAATCCATGTGCCACCCCATGAGGTGGGCTTTATCCACTTTTCTGAGAGGAATCTAAAGCTCGGAGAAGTGAAATGGTTTTCCCAAGTTCCATAGCATGGAAGTGGCGGAGCCGGGTCATAGGCTAGGACTACCCAGGTGCAGAATTCACCTCGACTCCCCTCTGGCCTGTGCAGGGGATTTCCTGTTCTCCACACCCAGCAGAAGACAGCTGTCCTCCAGTCCCCAGAGGCCAGGTGGCACGTATGGGGCCCCCATCTCTCAGCCCAGAATGGTTAAGAACATGGCTCCAGAGCCAGACTTGGCCTTGATTCTGGCTCCGTGCCTTATCAGCTGTGTGATCTTGGTCAAGTCACAACTTTTGGGGGCCTTAGTTTCCTCATATTTTTTTTCTTTTTTAAGATTTTATTTATTTATTCATGAGAGACACAGAGAGAAGGAGGCAGAGACATAGGCAAGAGGGAGAAGCAGGCTCCATGCAGGGAGCCCGACGTGGGACTTGATCCTTGGTCTCCAGGATCACACCCTGGGCTGAAGGCGGCGCTAAACCGCTGAGCCACCCAGGCTGCCCTAGTTTCCTCATCTTTAAACGTATGACAAATACTTATTAAGTGCCTGCTATGAGCTGCCCCCTGCCTTAAGTGCTGGTGATAGTGGCTGACAGACAGATAAGGAGCTCACTGTCTATAGAGGTGACAGTCAATAAACAAGCACATAGACACATGGGGAAAAACTTACAAATTGTGATATCTGTGAACATAACCATCAGTCACTAAGACAGAGGACACCTGGGGGCTCCTCCTTTAGTCATGGAAGGATTCTTTGAGGGGGGTGACATGAAGGTAGGAGCAGATGAAGAGAATGGGCCAGCTTTGTGAAACTCAGAGAAGGAGCAGATCAAACAGGAGAAACAGGAAGTACAAAGGCCCTGAGATGGGAGCAAGCATGACAGTTTCAGGGAATGCAGGAGGCCACTGTGGAAAACGGGAATAATAATGCCAATAATGTTGTTGAGGTGATAAGTGAGGTGATATATGCAAACTACTCAACCTCGTGGCTGGCACACAGTAGCGGCACAATAAATGTCACTCCTTTTTCCTTATTGCGGTGGTGGCTCCCCCCACCCCAGTTCCCTGCCGTTGCATCAGCCTCAGCCTCAAACCAAGTAGAGGCGAAGGAGGGGATGGGTGGTAGAGAAAGGGTTGTCCTGTTGCAGGTTGTCCTGCATGCCCTAGGGTGTTCCCCTCTTTGGGGGCTGAAGCTCAGGGTCCTGTGGCTTGGACAGGAGGTGGGGTCAGGGTACCTCTGGGCTGTCCCTCTGTGTCCTGTAGGCTCAGGGCCCCAGAGGTGAGGCTCTGAATCTGCTCACTGTCCTCTGGCTCTTTCTTCCCCGATTTCCCTCTTTTCTCTGGTCCTGGGAAGCCGGAGAATCTGTTGTTGGCCTCCAAGCTCAAGGGCGCAGCAGTGAAGCTGGCGGACTTTGGCCTGGCCATAGAGGTAGAAGGGGAGCAGCAGGCATGGTTCGGTGAGTGGGGGCAGGGGACGGCAGGGGTGTCAGGGACCAGCCTTGTGTTGACTTGTTGAGCTCTAGGAGCCCCCCTGCCCCAGCAGGGACAGGCAGGAGATGACTGTTGCATGAACCGGGGCTCGGGGAGCAGAGGTCCCACCGCATTTAGCCTCTGGTCGGTGGGTGTTGCCCATCCTATCTCCATGGGGGTCAGGGGCAGGGATGCGGTTACCATCAAAACAGTACACGGCTTCTCCGCATGCGCACATGCCACCAGTGTTGGCTGGGGGCTTCCATGGGTTCCCCTAACGCCCTGGGTGCCATGCCAGAGCCGATGGTCCCGACTTTGCGAACAAGGAACACAGAGGCTAAGAAACTTGGAAGAGTTCATGGGAAGTTAAAAGCGGCAGAGCCAGCCTTTAAGCTCAGAAGAGCCAGCGTACTCTGAGATTTTGACATAATTGAGTTCTTTTCAAAAAGGAAAACTTTTTGGTGGGTGCTATTGATCAGTGGTTTAGAGCCAGAGCTCTGGGTTCAAGTTCCGACTATGCCACTCAGGAGGTGTGTGACTTGGGGCGAGTCATTTCACCTTGCTGAGGCTTCGTTGCTCATCTGTAAAATGGGGGTGATAACAGTGGGTCCTCAGGGCTGTGTGAGGAGTAAATGAGACCAGGTGTGGAATGCTCAGCCCGATGCTGAGCACACACACAATAAATAGTGCCTGTTCTTATGATTACTTGTTAAAGTACTTTGGGTGCCCGTTTATTTCAAGTGATCCTCGAAACACTGCTGGGAGGTAGTAAAAGGAGGAATCCTTAATCTCTCATTTGACAGATGAGGGAACTGAAGCCTTGAGGGAAAAGAGGCCTCCCCAGGGGACATAGGGCAAAACCAGAGTTAGGGGCAGGCCTCCTGCTAGCCCAGGCCCAGCTCCTAGAAGGGTAGGGCGCGGGCAAGGGTTCTGCTCAGTCTTTCCGGGCATGGCAAGGACATTTTGTCTAGAGTGGCACCAGCACTCGATAGTGGCTGCGGGAGAGCTGCTAGAAGTGTATGATGCTGAGTCAGGACACCACGAGAAGGATTCTGGGATTAATCCATGACTTCTGCCATAGGCTCTGGAGTGGGGGTGGTGACAGGTGCACTGTGTATTTGTCCACCCTGGTCTAGAGGCTTTGCTGCCTTGCCAGGCCAGAGCTTCCTGCCTTTGACCCACTCTGGGAGGCGGGGAGTGTTTTCCCCATCTCCAGGGCAACCCCATCCCTCTTCCAGCAGGATCTTGCTCTAGGTTGCTTACATGCCAACCTCTGTGTGTGTGTCTGCCTGTCTGTGTGTCTGGGGAGCAGGGTTCGCAGGGACGCCGGGATACCTCTCCCCAGAAGTGCTGCGGAAGGACCCATATGGGAAACCCGTGGACCTGTGGGCCTGTGGTGAGTCCATCCCAAAGCCCTCTCACCATCCTGGGTGCTTGCCCCTCGGGTGCCCTCTCCTTTCCCATTCTTCCTCTCTTCGTCGCTCCTCCTCACAGAAGGGTGAGGCTTCTCCTGGTCCTTTCCCCAGGGGTCATCCTCTACATTCTGCTGGTTGGGTATCCCCCATTCTGGGATGAAGACCAGCACCGCCTGTACCAGCAGATCAAAGCTGGCGCCTATGATGTGAGTGTCCTTCCTCTCTCTGGCCTCCCTGTGGTCCCTTGTGTCCCTTCTGGTGAAAGCCAATACCAGGGAGGTCAGAGACCTAAGCTGTCTCCCTCCTGCCCTCCCAACCCACTTAGGCCCCCTGCCACCCTCTAGTTGTAGGGTGGGTGGAGTTTGAGGGCTGACGGCACACGACCCCACCTCATGGTTGGGCCTTGGTGTGATGGCATTTAGCCTGGGGCCCCAAAGGGCAGAAGCATCACCAAAGTGGGGTGAGTGGTAGAAGGTAGGCCCCAGAAGCCAGACCCCCTCCCTCCCTCTCTCCCTCCCTCTCTCACACACACAAATAATAATAGCTAACACAGCACTCTTCTAAATGCTTTCTACATTATCAGCGCTAATCCTCATACCCAGCTATGACATAAATAAGATTATTATCCCCCATTTTACAGAAAGGGAAGCTGAGGCACAGACAGGTTAAATAACTGCCTGCACAGCATAGCTAAGAAATGGTAGAGCTGGGATTTGAACCCAGGCAGTTCGGCTCTAGTGTCTGTGTTTCTAATGACTGAGCTATGCTGATTTTCAATAAGGCTGATTCTATCAAGCCATGTGCTATGTGTTTTATATCATATTGAACCCTCATATCTTTAGGGACAGCTTGAGGGTCACATGTCTTGCCCAAAATCACACACCAGGAGGCAGAGCCAGGACTTGGACCAAGCCTTATTTTTTGTTTTTAAGATTTTATTTGTTTATTCATGAGACACACACACACACACACACACACACACACACACACACACAGAGAGAGAGGGAGAGGGAGAGAGAGAGAGGCAGAGACAGAGGCAGAGGGAGAAGCAGGCTCCATGCAGGGAGCCGACGTGGGACTGGGATCATGCCCTGGGTCGAAGGCAGCGCTAAACCACTGAGCCACCAGGCTGCTCATGGTACAAGCTTTCTGACTCTGAAGTCTGGCCTATAACCACTGGCCTACTGCTCCCCAGATAAGGCGCAGCCTCAGGAAAACAGAGGAAGGCCTCCTTCCCCTCTGGCTGCTGCTCTGATTTGTCCTGGGGGCAAAGGACCCTGACCCTCCTCTGGTTCCAGAGGGGCCCCTGCATTGAGGATCCCAACTCCTCCTGGTTGTGGATGCCCAGTGGATGGGCAGTAGGACCCCTGCCTGCTCCCCTGCCAGTCAGGGGCTGGGGGATCGCAGGGGTGGCCTGGGGTAGGCTGGGCAAACCTGGCCCCTCTGCCCCTTCCAGTTCCCATCACCAGAATGGGACACCGTCACCCCGGAAGCCAAGGATCTGATCAATAAGATGCTGACCATCAACCCATCCAAACGCATCACGGCCGCTGAGGCCCTCAAGCACCCCTGGATCTCGGTGAGCCTTCCTCGGCAGGGCCCTACCAGGAGCGCCTCCAGATTCCAGGGTCCAGACCTCCATGGAATCCTGGCCTTGCCCCTGGCCCCTCAGGCCCAGTATAGGGTCAAGGTGGCTTAATCCGGAGATGCTACCTTGCTCTGGTTCTCAAGGGGAAGTGGAAATGGGAGACCTTCTGTGTTGGCATCCTGACTGGGGGTGCTCCTGGCATGGAATGTCTGGTGCCAGGGATGCCAAGCACCTGCCGTATTTACAATGTCCCCTAGAACAAAGATTTGTCCCCCCTAAGATGCCAACCACAGCTCTGTAAGACGCCCTGCCGAAGGGCCTTTGGGAGGGCCTGCCTCCCACTCACACACCTCTCCCCACTTCCTCCAGCACCGGTCCACCGTGGCCTCCTGCATGCACAGACAGGAGACCGTGGACTGCCTGAAGAAGTTCAACGCCAGGAGAAAACTGAAGGTAACAGGTGCTCGCCCTCCATGGCCCTCGGACATGGCATAGCTTGGTTGGGTCTCCACAGGGGCCGAGAGACTCACTCACAAGTTCTCTCCTTCCCTGAGTCAACGAGCACTTACTGAGCACCGACTCTCTGGGCTGGGGAGTGAGCAGGTGGAAAGGACAGACAAGGAACCAGGACATTAAGGGGCAGTGGTGAGTGCTGTGACGGGGCACGCCCTGAGGCTGTTGGTGACCACAGCAGGGCCGTGAGCCGGGTCTGGAAGGACCAGGGCAAGCATCCCAGGAAGCCTTGCTGGGCAAGGTGCACTTAGGCGGACGTCCAGAAGGATAAGCAGGCATTAGCCACGTAGAGTCAGAGTGGGCAGATGTTCCACAGAGAGAAAAGCTCATGCAGAAGTCTGGGAGCATGAGCTTGACCCCATACGGGGCCTCTAAGTGTTTCAGCATGGCTGGTGAGAGGTTCTAGGCGGTGAGATGGGACTGGGCAGGAGACTGGGAGGTGGGGGATGGGTAAGAGGTCCTGCTGCCAAGCACTAGAGAGGACAAGCCAAGAGACGGGGACGGGGTCACCGCCCAGAGGAAGCCTCAAGGGGACCCAGGTTGGCCAGGAGCTGCCTCTCAAGCAGATTGTATGTGCTCCCAGGGCTGTGGTACCCCCCTGGCCTAGACCTCGCCAGGAACCCCATGAGCAGGTAGGAAGAGCAACTGAGGGGGTTCCAGCCTGCTGGAACAGAGAAGCTGTCAGAATGCTGAGTGACAGATCCTGAGGCCCCAGCTCATTGGGAACCTTCTCACCAACTGCTCCCAGGCCTGACATGGTGGCTCCGGAAGAGACATGGGCCAAGGGGGTGGTGGGCAGCCTGATGCCAGGAGAACTAAGTCCCACTCCACCTCCCCACGGGGAATGGTCACAGAGGGTATCTCAAAATGTCCTAAAATCATGGGCTGTCAGACTCAGAGACTGTCTAAATCAGACAGCACCAGGACCAGGAGGACCATCCTTGGGCCCCTTGTTGAGACAAGAGGCTTTCTCATGTCAACCGTCCATGGCTGTGAGCCCAGGAGCCCTGGGGAAGATGAACTAGTGGTGAAGTAAGGTACTGAGTGCCTGGGTGGAGGGGGAAGAGGGTGGCCCCAGGAGGGCAGTGTCTATCGTCCTTGGCCTTTAGAAGTCCCCACCAACAGGTGTCTCCGAGCCCTTCTACTACCTCTGGCCAGGTCACTGGAACCTATTAATATCTGCTGCTAGGATGGCCCTGTCCCAGGAGCTGTGCCAGCTCAGGCCTGGCTCACCCCGATTTCCCCAGGGAGGCAGGGATGGTCTCTGGGCCATGGGTTGAGGGCAACAGGATGAGCAGGGCAGAGGGCTTTGGCTTTGTGTCTCAATGCAGCACCTGCCTCCTTTCCCCTTCCCCATTTCTGTCTCTTCTCTTCCCTCCAACTTCCTGTCCCCCACCCCCCTCCTTATCTTTGCAGGGAGCCATCCTCACAACTATGCTGGCTACCAGGAACTTCTCTGGTAGGTGGTAGGACCTCAGAGTCCCAAATATATCCTGCACAGGTCTGTTGGGAGCATCGCCCTGTCGGATATCTATGGAGCCTCAGGCCAGGAGCCTGGGAAGAGTGAGGGCTACAGAGGACTTTAAGACTGGGGGCTTGGGTCCCCTGCACCCAGAGATGGCGGGAGCTGAAAGGTCAGCAAGCCAAAGGCCCACGAGGAAGGGTTAGAGGTTGAGTCTGGCTCCCCAGCCTCCCAGCAGTGCTGGGATTCTCAGGTTGGGCCAGCCCGAAGGGAAACCTCCCGAATATTGGGGTATAGGTCCAGGGAGGACTGAACCAGGGCCAGGGAGTAGCAATATTCCTGTTTGCTGCTGGTACTGAGCCCTGTACTCAACAGTCTCCATGCTTTCACCCAGGTGGCCTTTGTGACAGGGCAGTGGGGGCCTGAGAGAGAGGCAGAGCCTGCTTTCAGTACAGCTTTGCACCACCCCAGAGCAAGTGCTCTTAAGCAAGATGGGTCATCAGAGAGCCCGGGGTAGCAGCCTTTGGCCTTGGCCAGAGCCGACTGGTTAAGACAGGGAGTACCCAACGACCTGCAGCGTGTAGCCCCAAAGAGAAAAAGGAAGGGATTAGTGTCATGGCTTAGCAAGAAGCTCCCCTTGGCACATTGGAGAGCACCCAGGCCAGCCCCTGCCAGAGGCTTCTCTCTGGGGAGACCGGACAGCTGACAGGGCAGCTGAGCAGATATAGCAAAGCTCACCCGAGGGGCCCTCTGACTGGGGCTGCTGGGCCAGCCAGCTAGGGCTGCTGTGGACATGTGGCCGGTTCCACAGCAAGGGGTCGGTCTGGGAAGCTCTGACTTTGCAGGGAGTTTACCTGCCAGATTAACCAGCTGGAAGAATGAGACCCAGAGGCATGAGAACTCTGCAGCTTCAGATTTGGGCTCGCCCCACCGCATTCTCCCCAGACAAGGATCCTACAGTTCCTTCGACTGAAACATGAGCCACCCAGACAGTCAGAATCTTTTTTTAACATCTGAAGTGCCCCTGGAAACTCAGAGCTCCCAAAATGGTGCCCGTGGGTCAGTTTCCATCTCTTGATGGGCTCATGGGGACCAGAGGTGTTTTTAAAACAGTGGTGCTTTTGAAAAGAGTCCCCAGCAATTACAAATGAGATTTCACAGAAAAACCCAGTTTTCTGTCTTTTCTTGAAATTCAGAACACGTGACCTCACAGAACCTGCAGTCCTGCAGTCGTGGGCTGGAGCTGAGAGGGCCCCCTTGAAGCTGAGGGGCGACCACTCCCCCTGTTCCACTGCACACCCCAGCCCGGCCCACGAAGCTCACAGAGGATGGACAGCCATCCCTCTCAGCTTCGGGATCCAGAGGCACCCACCCCCGCATTTACTCTGCAAGAGGGAAACTTGCCTGGAAGGGTCACTGGTGGACTTGTGAGGGGGACTGGGAGGCTGGGCCAGCATGAGCCTGTCCCTGAGAGCCTCTGGGGCATCCAGGTCCCGTGCCTCCCCTCTTCCCAGGCTCACCATCCCCAGGCCACCGGGAGGAGGACGTACAGTGGCTACACATTTACTGAGCATCTACTGCATACAGGTCAAGTGCTGTGCTAAGCACTTTAGAGATACCCCGTCTCCTTTAACGTAAGGCAATTGTTTGTGGTCTGAAGCAGCCAGATGCCAGACGCTAGGCAGGGCTGGGCATCCATGCCAATTCCTGGCCGTGTGCGGCCCTCTCCAAGGGCTCTGGCCAGGAGGTAAGGAGGGAGAGAAAGAGGAATGACAGAGGCGGGGCCTCCCGAGGGCTGCTCTGCCTTTCCCAGCCACCACGGAGCTGCCAGCCCAGCCGCGGGGCTCTGAAGTTTGAGGGGAGGAGGCCTCTGGAGGGGATGGGTGCTCTGGCAGGGTGGGCCCCGAGCGGGGCATCTGCTTCTCCTCACCGGCAAAACAAGGCCCGCAGCTGTCCAGAGTGAGTAGGCAGGGCTGACACATGACCTCGGCAGCAGCGTGGGGCTAAAATTAGAGCGGGGCTGGGGTGGGGAGGGAGAAGCCAGCCCCGGGCCAGGCAGCCAGGCCTCCGGGTTGGCCGCCACCAGCCCGGGCGGTGACCGGGATCCAGAGGGAATCCCCAGACTGAGACACTGACCCCACGGGGCTGGGACGCATCGGTCACCTCCTGCAACCCATGGGGCCCGAGGGGCACGCTGGGGCTTGCTGAGGAGCGGGGAGCCCAGGCCCACCTAGCGGGCACCCCCAGGCCTCGGCGCCAGGGAGGAAGGAGGAGCAGGAGGAGGAGGAGGAGGAGGAGGAGGTGTCCCGCGGATCGCTGAGGCGGCTCCGTGCCGTCCGCCGGCGCCCATGCTGCTGCTCCTCACCCTGTGGGCCTCGGTGCCCTGCCTGGTGTTGGTAACCCTCTACTTTTTCTCCTTCGCAGGAGGGAAGAGTGGAGGAAACAAAAAGAATGATGGTGTGAAGGTAAGCCCCCCGGGGGGCCTGGCAGGGCCGGCATCGGGCGGCAGCGTTTCCGCCCACAGGGCCTGGCTTGCAGGGCTGTGGCGAGGCCCAGGCCTTGCCCATGGTGTTCCGGGCAGATGGGGCAGATGTCGTCCGTCGTGTGGCCCGGGCCGTCCCCAGGATTGGCGGGGGCAGGAGGGGGAGGGGGCGCGTTAAAGCAGATGGGCGAGGCAGGTGGCCTGGGGATAGGGTGGGCGCCCAGGCAAGGGGCAGGTCTGAAGGAGATCTCTGTGGTTCTCCGGGATGGGAGGACTGGAAAGTGAGGGTACAATGAAGAGACAGAGCTGATCGTGACCCCTGACCCCGTGCGCACCCCAGTCCAACCCACAAAGCCCATGGAGGAAGGATAGCCACTCCTCTTGGCTTTGGGATTCAGAGACACCCACCCTCCCCTGTCAAGGCCTGCCGGTTCAGTGCCAAGAGTCCCCTCCTCCCCCGACCCAGGCCTGTCCTCCATCCCCACCCCTGATGCCCGAGCTACTTCTTTCCACACCCTGCTGACCCCTCCTTCCCACCTCTCTCTTCTCCTCCCTCTGCTCTCTGGGGCCTGCCCCCCCTCTCTGCACCTCCCTTCTCCCCTGCCACTGGCTTGCCTTGTGGGTTCTCCTCTCTTGAGACCCTGCCTTTTTCTGGGCTCAGAGCCCTGACTGGCCAGGGCCTCAGGGCTGGGCTATGCCCAGGATGCTGGAAGGTGTGGGATGCTGTCCAAACACAGCCACCCAGGTGGGCTGATGGCTTCATGGCTTCATTGTAGTGCTATTTATGGTCTCAGGCCACTGGCTTTGGTTTGGGGGTTGCATGGGAGGGGGTCTGGACTGGGTGACTGGCTGAGGGCAGGATTTGGGCCTCCCCACTGCTTTGAGCCTTCCAGGGGCTTGAGTTTCCTCATAGGTACAACGGATGCGGTGGGAGGGGGGTAGACTTCATGATTTCTAAGATTTAAGCTTTAAAAACAGAAAAGAAAAGAAAAGAAAAGAAAAGAAAAAGAAAAAGGCAATAAAACTCTCTCTAATCCCTTTTCCTTCTCATCATGGGTACTTGAAGAATACATAATTATTTGTTTATCAGCCAAAGTCAGTGGTTTTCAAACTGAACTTCTTGGAGTCTGAACGTTTTGGGGAGGCACCCTTGGCAGCGGATGGGGTAGAATAGGATAGTAAGGAGGCTGAGCAGAGAAGGTTCTGGGCTTCGCTCGCCCACTACAGCCAGAGCAGCTCCGTGTTACAGACCTCGCAGTGGTTAAGGGAGCCAGGGCGGACTTAGCGGAGCTGGAAACCTCAGCCGGTTATTTGAATCCCTTGAGCCTGTGTTTCCTCATTCCATCGAATGGGGGTAAAAGGGATTCCCACCTCCCAGGGCTATTTGTGAGGATGAAGGAAGATAATAGGCATTGAGGAGTTAGCAGGGGTACTGGTGTGGGATACATGCTCATGAGATGCTAGTCAGCATTGTCTTTTCTGTTTTCTAGATTGGACTTTCAAGTAAGATTCCTCTTGAAAACAAAGTTTGATCAAGGAAGTATTTGGCAACACAGATCTAAAGCCAACCCAGTTTATAAAGTTAACCCACGCTTATCCCAAATCCTATGATGGAGTCCAGAACTGAGCTCTGGTTTACTTGCTGTTTTGGATTACCCATGAGTCAAATTCTATCCCCTGTCTAATTGGAAAGGGTAATGGGGGGAATGTGCAATTTGAGGTTGGCCCAGTTTGGAGCAACTGGGGCCCTCTTGGCCATAGTGTGTAGACACTGGGGGTGCTGGGTTCCCCAGGAAAAAAATCATATTGAGAGTATAGGACAGAGGCCACAGGTGCCAGTGTGCTGTGGCCCAGATCAGTGGAGGAGGAGGGGGCAGAGGGTGGGCTACGCCATCTGCTTGGCTCTTAGGTATGGCCCTGGCAAGGGCTGACATGCAGCCACTGGATGTGAGGTCAGGGCCTCCTTCAGGCTGGGTCTTGGGGTGAAGCTCTCTTCTGGCTCCTCTCCAGGCAAGGCTAGGAGGCAGAGGCTACCTGAAGGCAAGGGCATCACCAAGCGTGGTGGAACTCTGGCCAGTCATTGCAGGGCTTACCAGTGGGCACAGCAGAAGAGAAAGCCACTCTTTCCTGCAGCAGCAGAACAGACCCCGAGTGACTTCTCAGGGTGGCACAGGTGTGGATGAAGAATAGTTTCCCCAAAGGCTATTCCTGGCCAGACCGTCTCTTTGCTCTTTATGGGGGTGGAGAAGGAGGGAAGTCCAGCTGGAAGACGACAGTAACCAGGATTTGGGGAGCCCGGCCTGTAATATGTCCCTTTGGGCAGGGGGTTCCATTGTGTATTTCACTATGAATGATGCTGGACCTCAAGCCAAGAAGCCGTGGGTTTGCAGAGTCCCATCTTCCCCTCCTTTGGAGACCTGGGTCATCGATTTTGTGCACCTGGGTCATCTGTACGAGGGGAGAATGGCAGGTGTTCGCTGGGGCCAGTAAGGCTCGCACCGGAGTGAGCCTTGGGGAGTCCCACCAGGCCCTCCATTAGCCTATCCATGTTCAGCCCCCATGGGGAAGTGCGTATTCTTCTTACAGCTTGGTCCCTAGAGACACCACCAACCTCGTCGGAGGCTTAGCTGGAGGCCCAGTGATTGCTGGAGGGAAGATGGGCTGGTTGGAGAGCAGAGCTGCAGAGTACTGTACTTTATGGGCTTTCGAGACTAATTTTGACTCTATTTCTACCGGCTTCGCTGACCCTAGAACCATGCTTTTCCACATGGTTCTGAGAGATGTGACTCTACTTTTGGTGAAAGACCCCGGTCAGTATGGGGTTATGATTAGTATCGTCATCATCCGTGATCCAGGGAAATGGAGTCTTTCTGTTACTGAGGAGTGACGGCCCCCTCCCAGCCACCTCTAAGCCCCTACTCTCTGAGGAGCAGCCGACTGCTCCCACCCCTCAACCCCACTCACTGCCCCCTGTTGGTGTCCCATCCGTGCCATCGTGACCCCTTTCCCCCATGTCCCATCCTGTCACTGTATGTTCGAATCTGATGCAGTCTCTGCTCTGTGTTCCCTCCTCGTGTCCCGCCTGGAACCCTGGCCCCTGTGTTCCTCAGGTTTTTGCTGACGGCGAGCTGGGAGGGCTTATCCCCTCCTACGTACGCTGTGCCCGGCCGGAAGTGAGGCCGACCTAGGGCTGGCTGCAGGCTGCTGGCGGTGGGACTCACACTGTCTATCCAGATGTAGGGACCCGGAGCCTTGACGCCAGGCAACGCCCAGTGAGCCCCTTCTGCTATGTTTGTGGGAGGCTCCTGGCCCTCAGAGGCTCTGGATCTTAGAGTCAGAAGGCCCAGAATTAGACCTAAGGAGAATAGCCAGGGCCTCCCCCAGGGCAAAGGCCCACCCTGAGGGCATCTCAGGTCCTTTCCCTGCTCCTCCCCCCACAGCACAGCAAAGAGAACAGCCTCCAGGCCTCTCAGAGGTGAGCGCGTCCGGAAGGACGAGCCTGTGCAGAGCACTCAGGCCTGGAGCCTGGAGGCCTGGATGGAGGAGAAAGCCTGCCCTCGGGGGTTCCAGCCTCTGCTCCGCTACCGGCTAGCTGGGAGACCTCGGGCGGTCACTGCCTGGCTCTGGGCCCCCGCCTCCCATGCGTGCAATGCAAGGGCCAGTCCTAGACCCGCAGCCTTCCCTGAGGGCTGGTCTTTACGACTCCCAGCTTAGAGTGAGAGAACGAGAAGACAGTCTGCAGGTGTCCTCTCTCTTTCTCTCCTTCCCTTGGTTCCACAGCCAATAATACAAACGAAGCTGCAAATCCTCCAAAAGCTGGACTAGGAGGGATGGCAGGGCCCAGCTGTGCATCTGGCCATACCTCAGTTTCTCGATCAGTGTACAGGAGCTGAACGGGCCTGTCGCCGGGAAGCTGGGACCACAGGCAGGGTTTCAAAGGCCACTTAGAGGACTGGTTTCCACACCCAGGCCTGCTTTGAAGTTACCTGGGGATACTGTTTAAAATCCAGATGCCCAGGCCCCACCCCAGATCTAGTTATGGAACCCCTTGAGGGGGCCTTGTTATGTTTCTTTTCGACAAGTTTCCCAAGTGACTATGACAGTCAACCAAACCAGGAGAGGGGCTCTTTCAGTAGAGACACATGGGGAGGCTAGGAGGAGGCACTGGGCCTCATCTCAAGACCTGAGCAGCCTTTTGTCCTGTCAGAGCTTTGGCTTCCAGAGGCCTTAGGCAACTGGCATCCAAAACCTAGGATCTGTTTCCGCCATCAGGGCTTGGTGTAGAGGAAGCCCTGGTCCAGGGGAGGCTCGGCCTGGAGCTGCTGGTCAGATGGTGAGCCCCAGGTGGCTGTGCATGAGGCCCCCCCACAAGAGCTTCGGGCTGAGAGAGGACCAGCCCTGCGAGGGCAGCTCTTGCTCACGGCCCTGACTTCTTGCCCCAGTGCCATGCTGGCAAGGGAGGGACTGTCGAGGATGACCCTGAGGCCCATCATCCTTCCAAACCTCCCCCTGTCGTCCGTTTCTCTGCTCCCTGCCGTTTCTCTGCTCCCTGCCGTTTTCACTCTGTGTCTTTTCCTGTCCCATCTCTTCTCCTTGTTTTTCCAGAAAAGAAAGTCCAGTTCCAGCGTTCAGTTAATGGTGAGTGTCCGCCGTCTCCCAAACGCCGGTAAAATGCTGGGCCTCGAACCCTCGCTCCTGCCTCCCTCCTGCAGGCTGCATTGGGAACCCGGGGCGGGGGAGAGGGTGCTCAGGGCATGCTTGGTACGTGTGCCTTGTGTGACAACATGTGTGTTGCGTGTGCGTGTTGTTTGCGTGTTTCTGTTGACACCTCCCACTCCATGGCCCAGACCAGCAGCCTGGCAGGTAGACCAGAGAACGCCCTCAGGTACGCAGGTTGATTCGAAGCCCATCCCACGTCCAGCCCTTGGCTTCTTGCTTCTCCCCGCCCTCTGCTCTGGAACTCATCTCAGGGCTTGATTTGTGCCAGTTGCGGCGAGTGGGGAGGGGGGGCTTGGTTTGGCCAAAGGAGTGGGCGCCAGAGAGGCCCATCTTGAGCTTCTCGACGCTACCCAGGGCCCGCCGGTGGCAGAGGAGGCACCAGCCCCTGCCTCTGTCTAGGGGTTCCGGCGGTGGCATGGTGGCCCACATCCCTCTTCTTCTGATCCCATGGCTGTCTCCCCCAGGTGTGTGGTTTTTCTCCCGCTGAAAGGCCCAGCCTCTCTCACACTGGGTCTCCCCACCTCTCTCTCTTCCTCTCTGCCAGTGTGTGTATTCCTTCCCTGTCCTGTGGCCACCATATGCCTCTCTGCTCTTCCACACCCCCTCTTTGCTCCCTCAAGCAGACAGGGCCGGGGAGCCCTCCCAGCCCTTCCAGAAAGGCCAGGGTTCTCCTTGCATCCATCCCTTCATCCACGCCCCCTGCCACCAGCCACCTGCTTAGCTGGGCCCTTCCCCTCCTTAGGCTCGGAAGTCTGGCAGGGTTTTCAGTGCAGCATCTGGATGGCAGAGCCGGTGAGGCTTACAGAAACCGGGCCGCAGCATCAGGCAACTGGGGCAGGGGCAGCCCCCCCAACTGGCCGTGCCTCGTCCCGCTTGCCAGCTGGGCCTCACCGGCTCCTGTGTTCTCTTTGGCAGGAATCTTCAGAGAGTACCAACACCACCATTGAGGATGAAGACACCAAAGGTAGGGGGGGCCTTGCCTTCAGCGTCTGGGCCCCCCGGGCCTCCTGGCAGGCCCCCTTCACTGACAGCTCCGGCTTGAAAGGGCCCCAGTGCCTGCCAACCGTGTGTCCTGCTCCTCCGCAGAGACCCGGCTGTAGCCCCTTGCAGACTGGGCACACTGCAGGGCACTGTTTCCCTGCGTGAGGTACTCAGTCCACCAGTGGTGTGCACATAGACTTTTCTTATTGTGGGGTGATGTAGGTAGTTTAGTACACTTTTTTGGGGGAAAATGACATATTCAAGTCACAGATGTGTCATAGGGGTATGTACATTTTCTTTTTGAATTTTCCAAAAAACGAGTTGATTTTAGGGACACCTGGCTGTCTCAGTTGGTGGAGCATGAGACTCTTGATCTTGGGACCGTGAGTTCAAGCCCCAGGTTGGGCATAGAACTTACTTTAAAAACTAATTAATTAATTAATTAATTTAAAAAATGAGTTGATCCTAGAAACATGAAGTGATGATAGGAAAGGAAGAGAAAGCAAAAATTCAGAAAATCCAGTTGACTGGGGTACAAGGAGCATTGCCCAAGACCAACCCCGATGTGCAGGGGTTACTGTGGCCAGTGGCTGACAGTCCCCAAAGGGTTTCTGATGGATGAAGGAGCAAAAGCCCAGATAACTATGACCAGCTAAGAGCAGAACGAATGAGGACGGTGACACGGAGAGTGCTGCCTTTTGTGGAACACCTGGTGTGCGCTTTACATTTACCTGAGCTGGGAGGTAGGTTCTGTGATCAAGCCTGTTTTACAGCCTGGGAAACAGAGGTTGTATAAATTGGCCCGAGGTCCCCTACCTCACAGGGTGGAATCAGGATTTGAATCCTGGAGCAGTGTGGCTCCGGGGCCCACCTGGTAATGGTTCCTCAAAGGCTTCGGTGAGTGGCAAGCATGCTTGGAGTTGGGGGAGGAAGGGTGAGTGTCACTGTCTGCTCAGGGGACACCAAATCCTTGGGTGAGTTAGTGATGTCCTGTGGTTCTGCCGACACCCGCCGTCCTTGTCCCATGGGATAGGGACACTAGCCTGGGCGGGGCTGGGTGGGGGGTGTCTCACACTCAGCACGTGTGGGAGACACCTGGGGAGTCTCTCCAACCTAGAAAGGCACCACTGACCTGGAGGGATTGCAGCTGTACCAGGGTAGACATTTCTCTGTTTAGATGTTGGCCCCTAAAAGAGTACAATGGAGGGGCAAAGAGCATTTTATTATTACGTAACAGCTATTTTTGCACACAGTTGCAGTTCCACCTTTAAAGGCAGTTTGACACACTGAACACCGTGACTACCTCCTGACTCTGCCCAGATGCCTTGGAAGTTCGGCCTCACCCTGTGTGTGTCCCTATGTGGTCATTCTGAGCAGGGCGCGGGGGCGGTCACTCTAGCACCACAGCCTGGCGTTAGAGCAAATCGGTCTTGCACGATGGCACCAGAGACGACCTTTATTAATTTTTTAAAAAGAATTTTATTTATTTATTCATGAGAGACGCAGAAGAGAGGCCGAGACATAGGGTGAGGAAGAAGCAGGCTCCCTGCAGGGACCCTGATGCAGGACTTGATCCTGGACCCCGGGATCACACCCTGAGTAGAAGGCAGACGCTCAACCACTGAGCCACCCAAGTGTCCCTAGGGACAACCTTTAAAAACTGATTATCTTGAAGAAAAACTCCCTGTTGGGGTCAAGTGTGCATTCTAAGTCCCTCAGGTACAGTTTTCCAACCACATTCCCAGCCCTGTGCCTGTGGACTCTGATTCCATAGATTTGTGGTGGCTCCAGACACGGCATATCCAAGACTTTCCCCATATTTGATGCTCTCTGTCCTTGTGACAGAGGCACTGAGATTTTGAAAAGACTCGTTGTGGCCTCATAATGCTGGTCTCAGAGCAGACAGGGATCATAGAGGTGAACTGGCTCTGTGCTTCTTCACTGCAGTCCCTTTGCTGGGTGACCTTAGACAACTTACTCTACCTCTCTGAGCCACAATTTTCCTTTAGTAAAGAGATGACAACAGTATCAGTCTCAGGATTGCTGTGTGGATGAAATGAGAGGCTGCGTATAAAATGGTCTCACAGTATTTGGCACTGGTAATGGTTTAACACATTTTAATTTCTTTTTTTTCAAACTGGAGCTTATAGCTGAATGACAGGAAGCCACATGAAATTTTTATGGAGCATCCATGTTACTCAAAGGTTATTTTAAGACAGATGGTATATGTTAGAGAAATATTTGGAAAGGTATGCAAAATTTGTCTGTGTTGTAAATGTAAATATGACCCATCGAAGACACTTTCCACCTGGAGTATTGGCTCTGGGTGGCATCCCTGAGGCCCCACATTTGCTGTCACCATCCTCTGCTCTAGAGAGATCAGGATGGGGAAATTTGTGAAGTCTAAAGTGTTCATTGAGCTGTGCCCCTTTTCCAGAAAGGGGAAATCAGGCCCAGGCGCATCCAGGTTAGTAATGGCAGAACCAGGATCCCCATTCCCTGCCTCAGTCTCCCACATGTAAAAGGCATGTCTGATGGAAGAGGCTCCACCAGGAGCTCATCCCTGTGTTTGGCAGGAGAGAGGAGCTCTGTGCCTCAGCTTCTTAGCTTCTTCAGGCCTCAGAGTAAGTTTCAAAAAAACCATTTTCTGGTGTTAATTTGTTAAGTCTGCTCACTAAGTGAGAATAGCAGCTGGTGGGGTGGATTCTGACCTAACATTCAAGTTAATTAGAAATGTCACCCTCTAGGGAACATTTGCCCCTGAGCACAGAGAGAGACATTAATATTTCAGAGCACCTCGGGCTTACTGCACAGGACTCTGGCCCTCTGAGCTGCACAGGGCTCTGCTAGGCTTCCTTCCCACTTCCTGCCTCCTACTGGTCAGCTCCATAAAAAATTAATTTCCTCCCCAACCCAAAGAGCTGCCGAATCTAGGCAGAGACATTCTGGGAAAATACCGGTCAGGAATGTCGATCCCATCTTAGCCCCAACATGCTGTGTGACCTTCAGACAGTACCTTAACCTCTCTGGGGCCTCCGCTTTCCCATCTGTCTGGGAGCACTCCTGGATTGAAGGGAGTGGCACCTGGCATTTCTCACCTGGCAGATGAGAAATGCCAGAAGTGGCTACCGAGAAGTTGTTGAATGAATCTCTCACACAGCAACAGGACTGCTGAGGGCAAGGGAGGGACCCAAAACCAGAGCGATTTTCTCCAGAACTAAGGAGCACCAGATTCCCAGATCTTCTGTCCCAGAGATGAAGCTGATAGGGAGATTTCTGCCCATTAGATTCCCACTGCTGGCAGACTTGATGTCCTGAGTGGCTAAAGACACAGCCAATTAAGGCCTTGTTTCTGGATGCATTGATAGAGGCATAGTGTCCAGAATTGGGGAGGGAATAGAGTGCTCCTCCAGACCTGATATTCTGCAGTATTCAAGCCACATTGAGGCATTTAAATAGCTTGAGGACCCTCAAAGAGTGGATGGCCAGCTTAAGTCAGATTCTGCAAACCCAATCCTGTAGGCTGTCAGCCCTAGAAAGAGAAACCTAGTAGAGGGGGAGGGCATAGGGTCTGGGGAAGCAGGTGCACACCTTGGGGCCCCAGAAGGCAGAACGGGGAAGAGAATTATAACAATGGGCTTTCAGAGGGGAGAGTCTGACTTAGAGGAAGAAGGAGGTGGGTAAAAAGGGAGAGAGATGCCAGACAGCATGTCAGGCTGCATATCAGGCTGCTGGGAAACATCCCTGCCCTGGCTAGAGACCAGAGGCTGTCCTCAGAGAGAACTTCTAATTCAGAGATTTCCAGATGATAATGATCATGGCTCTTATTCACGGAGTGCCAGGCACAGCCCTAAATGCTTTATACGATGCATCATTATTGACATAAATGAGTTGATAGAAAGGGCTTGGAACAATAGATGGTTCTTATGAGAACCATGTATGTGTTCGTTTTTTTCTACTGATGCATCCTTAACAGTCCTCAGAACCACCCTGCGAAGTAAGTACTGTTAGAAGCTCCGTTATGCATAGAGGAAAACTGAGGCATGAGCAAATACCTTGCCCAAGGTCACAGTTATTTGGTAGCAGAGTCAGGATCCAAACTCAGGGAGTCCGGCTCCAGAATCCATGCTGCTTTCCTAGCCTCTGAGGCGGCAGCGAGCTGCAGCCCGTAAGAGTTAGGGCATTAATTAAGCACAGGTGCGTGGGATGTCAGGCTGGAAGGAATCTCGAAGTCTGTGCTGGGAAAGCAAGGAGGTGGCGCAGGTCCCATGACCTGCCAGGAGCATGTGGACCCGCTCTGGATCATCACCTCGAGTCTTCGTGGGCGTGGAATGAGGCGTCTCCTGTCGGCCAACAGGCCAGGCTCTTGGGCTCCTAGAGACAGAGACCACCTGGCAACTGAGTAGATTCCAGCACACAGTGTGAAGACAGCAGCCCCAGGCCCTGGTTCAGTCCACCCAGTGATTCATTCATTCCTGCCTCCTCTGCCCCCGCCCCAGGCAAGGCCCTGGAGTTAGCCAGCCGAGCTCGTAGTCCAAGACAGGCTCATTCCCAGCCCTGGCAAATCTTAGCAAAGCCAGGAGATAAAGACTCAGCCCCTCACTGTGCTACTGACATTGAAGATGGTGACCTATGTGTCTACGGAGCGCCCACGTGTGCCAAGAGCCATGCTGGGCACAGGGCCCCTGCCCTGAGGAGTGTGTGATGGGCTTTGGAGCCACAAACGCTGGCTTGGGGGGTCAGCTCATGACAGCAGACCAGTCAACCGCTCTCCCCTCCAGTTTGCTCATCTCTGACATGGAAGTGACAGCCACATGAAGTTGTGCCGTGAGGCTTCAAGATTCTGCAGGCTGAGCGCATGGCACAATGCCTGGTGTACTTGCTGTTTCAGTGATGAATGCCTGTGGGGGCCAGGCCTGGTCCAGGTATCCAGTGGGACGAGGGCAGCCATGGCCCAGCTTCCATGGAGCACGTATCTGAGTTGGGAAACAGACAAGTGTATGGGCCTAACCTGTCAGGGGGCATGCGGGGTGTGGGAGTCCTGTGGAAGGGCCCTGGGGTGGGAGCCAGACTCTGCATCAAGACAGTCTATGTCCTTGGGCAAGTCAACCCCTTGCTAGGCCTCCATTACCCCCATAGTTTGAAAAGGAGGCTGAGTCCCTGGTCCCCAAAGGTTCCTTCAGCCTGGATGGTGCAGGATTTTGTGTGCATCTGGGCCTGCGGTGAGCTCCCTGGCATCAGGCAGGGTGGGGTGGTCCTGGGAGTGGTGAGGAAAGGGTCAAGCACAGGGCCTCAGCCAGGCGTGCTCCCTCCCTCCCTCCCAGACTGAGACATGGCAGCGTGCCCGTGGACCTCACCAGAGCTGCTCCGGAGGCCAGCCAGCTGCCTGGGTTTGAAGTGAAGCTTGGGGCTATGGTGGGGAGAGCCTGCTCCAGGGAACCACATGAGGCTTCTGGTGGGACAGTTCTGCTGGGAGCCAGGACACCCGGCTCCATCTCCTAGTGCATCGGATTGGAGGGGCACTGGCCCCGCGAACCTCCTGGGGTGTCTGTGAGGAGCAGGTGTAGCAACTTGTATAGGAGGAGGCAGGAAATGGCAGCACTTAAAATGTGTACCTACTAGGTGCCAGGCGCTGTGTGGACATTGCCTCATCCCACATTACCCCATTACTGGGAGGGGGGTGCCGTTGTCCCCACCTGATGGTCCGGGAAACAGCCCTGTGTCCTTGTCGCACAGCTTGAGGGGACCTGTGTGGGATAGACGTGAAGTCCGGTGCTCAAGTCTGGGTGTGGCACTGAAGGGATGAGAGGTGGTGCTGTTTCCACTCCACAGATGGGAAAACTGGGGTCAGAGCAGCGCACATTGAATACAAAAGCTGACACCTAAACCTCTACCAGAAAGACCAGCTATTCGTCGTGTTTCAGGGGTGGATGGGGGAGGCCAGGTCTCAGCAACTGGGATTCGTTATGCCTAGAAAGTGCTGAACCGCTCAGTCAGTGCCCAAGTCCTACAGGCACCCAAATGGAGCAAAAAGCTTGCCCAGACCTAAGGGATGAGTCAGCCCTAAGACCTTCCTTAGGGGCCCCAGTGTGGGCCCAGAGGGAGCCCCTGCTTTGTGGCTGCTAGTGACAACCACCACTGTCGACCTGGTTTTGATTCAGGTGGCAAAACAAAGGGACAGAGAAGAGTATTTTGGAGTCAGCCTGGCTTCAAATCAGGCCTAATGTCAGAACGTCGGCCATGCCTGCTTCACTGAGGCGAAAGCTGCCAACGGGGACGCTGGCTCTGCCCTTTGCAGCTGAGGGGGATTTCCCTGTCTTTTCCCACCTATGCTGGGCCTCAGTTTCTGCTTCTGTGAAATGGGAGCAATGCTACCTACCTCCCAAGGATGACGTGAGGCTGACTGAGACCGTCTCTACGAGGCCCTCAGGTCCCAGCTCAGGGTCCAGCACATGACAGGGACTCAGAAAATGGTAGCTGGTGCTTCGTTACTATTACTATCATTTCTCTGTGTCTCCTCCTGCCTTTCAGTGCGGAAACAGGAGATTATAAAAGTGACAGAGCAGCTGATTGAAGCCATAAGCAATGGAGATTTTGAGTCCTACACGTGAGTCGGCTGGGTCCATTCTGCATGTCCTGCCTGGATTGTTGTGCAGGGGGCACTGACGGCTAACTTTTGGGGTCCTCATCTCTGACCCTCATTCACTCCCTCTGCATGTGCAGTGAGTCAGACTGAACTCATTATTTCTGTGTTGCATTCAGACTGTATGCTTTAATGAAGCTTTCTGTTCACAATACTTCTCTGTATCTCGGTCCTCCCTCTCCTCGTCCTCCTCCTCATGTCTTGTTCCCCAGGAGGAACTCCAACAAAACTCCTTTGCTTCCCTACCGCAGCATGGGCCTCCGCAGGAGATGAGCGGGGAAGGAGGGGAGGGAGGCGGGCCTCTCCTCAGACCTGCTGCATGGGCCTGCTCCTCACCTTGGACCTCCTCGGGCCTCTGACCTCAGGTGGGCAGGAGCAGGCAGGAATCCATAGGGTGTGTCCTCCAGTGAGCAGGGGTGAGCCAAAGAACCTCAAAACAGAACCTTAAATCCTCTGGGGGAATAAGGGCGGGTGTCCAAAAATAACATGAAATGAAACAGATGGTATGAGATGTCCCCTGCCCACCTGGACCAGCCTTTCAAGGGGCGGCTGTGTGCAAAGGCTGGGCTGGAGCGCCCTCTAGTGACCACCCACACACTGCCTGGTCTGGCGCAGAAGCAGGTCCCAGAGAGCCGAGGATTCCGGAAGCCTTTGTCTCCCAAAGGCTTTGCAGGCCAGGTGCATTTTAATTGTGGGAGGGTTTCAGCAGCAGCAGGTGGCAAAGCCCTAGCAATCCACTGCTTCTGTCGGAGGAACAAAGACTCTGGAAGGTACAGGTGTGAGACTGAGACCGCATGTACGCGTGTGTGCATGCACTTGTCCACACATGCACGTCTGTGACTGTGTGCATAAGAGGTGTGCACAGGTGTGTGTGCACGTGTGCACCTGGGTAAAGCAGAAGAGCACAGAAGCATGCCGTGAAACGGGTCTTGCAGCCAGCCCTCAAAAGAGCTAAATCAGCCGCGGAAAGAGCCAGAGAATATCTCTGGAAGGATACAGCCAGGAGGGAGGGAAAGAGAGGTGGCCTCTGTGGACTCCCAAACCTCCCACCCCTCACCGTGCCATTTCTGGGGCCCCCCCTCCCACCTCTGTGATGTCCCTTTCTCTGGCTTGTGCAGCCTACCCTAGGTTCTGACCCCGTGCCATGACCTCTGGAGCCTAAGGTATCCTGAGTCTGGCCCTGTGAAACTTCACTCACGGGGCCTCAGTATCCCTAGAAGTATAATGGATTTGGAGCAGGGGACCTCTGAGTCCCTTCAGAGTCAGGGGGCCCAGAGACCTCCTGGGGAGGGGCCTCTCCAGGGAAGGGCATCCAGTCTCCCGGACACCTGGAGCTCAGACCCCCAACCTTGAAGGATTCTGGAACTGAAGGGTCCTGAGCATCTCATACGGTCTGAGCAGAGCTCCCAGCCTCCAGCTAATCCATTCAGAGAGTCTGAGGTGCTGAGTTGTCTGAGGTCACGTGGACAGGACAGTCAGAGAAGAGCAGGGGTAGAGCACCCTGCATTCACCACAATGTCCAGCTCAGACAACGTGGGTGCCTGTCCTCCAGGGCCTCTCATTCCCTCCTCCCCCCAGGGTGGGATCTTTGCTTCTCCCGAGGTCCTTCCTGTCCTGGACCTCATTGTCATTTTACCAGGGTCTGTGTTGTGCCACGGATCCCAGAGGCCTGGGGATGGCGGAGGCAGATTTTCCTCCCTCGGCCTGGCTGCCAAGGTTTCCTAAGAGGCGGACACCTGGGAGGGAACTCTGTGCTGGAAATATACGGCTTCCTCCCAAGCATGACTTCCTGGGAGGCTATTTTCCTCATGTGACAGAACAGGAAACTGAGGCTCCCATAGAAGGAGAAGCTTTAAAGAAGCAAAATGCACCTGTCCAGGGACGTGCCTGCTCTGAGAGCAGAAGTTACTTTCATGTGAAGGAAAGGTCCTCTCTACCTCCACCTGTCCCCCACCCCACCCCAGGAAAGCAAACTGGGAAAAGCCCCTCTGGCCCTTCTGTCCTGGGCCAGGAGATGCGGTTTGGAGCGGAGCATAGGGGCCGAGTTAGCCCAGCCAGTGCCTGAGGGCTACGCACGCACAAAGCTTCACGACCCTCGTGGCACTCTTGCTGGGTGATGTGAAGCCACCTGCTGAGGGCCTCGTAGCCAGTGAGTGGCAGGACCAGGACTGGAAGCCAGGCTTCCTAGTTCTAAATGGGCACCCACAAGTGGGTGGTGGGTGCCTCAAGGTACAGTCTGGAAGCCCTTCTCCAACCCAGTGGCTCCACTGATTCTGTGAGGTGGGCACAATGCCTCCAATGTGGCAGGCCCACCCTCCTCCAGTCTAGGCCCCTGGAGTTAGAGGGTGGCCTCAAGAGGCCACCCCGACCCCTCTTTCTTCTGACTTCCTCCCCCAGGAAGATGTGTGACCCTGGGATGACAGCCTTCGAACCTGAGGCCCTGGGGAACCTGGTCGAGGGCCTGGACTTCCATCGATTCTATTTTGAAAACCGTGAGCAATCCCTTCTCTCTGGGGTGCCTGTTGTCTGCTCGCGTTCCATGTCCTGCCGGATGGCACAGCAGGGTGACGGGCAGGGCCCCCGGGGCAGCTCAGGAGCCAGCGAAGAGGAAGATCCCGTGTGGACAGGGGTTGGTACCATCTCAGTTCCCTCTCATAACCCGGGCCCGTCCGACTGCCAGCTGTCCCTCCTGGGGCTGAGGATGGGGACCTGGGACAAGTGTGACAAGCCCTCCCAGCCCTCTCCTGCCCCTGCCCCTGCCCCTGCCCCTGCCCCTGCCCCTGGGAGGGCGAGGGGAGGGCCTTTATTCCCGGTTTACGGATGAGAGAGCCTTCCTGCTGGGCATGCACCCCATCACAGCCATCTAGATGCCTGGGGCCACCCTGACTGTCCAACTGGCCACAAGCTGGCTGGTGGGCTGTTAGGCCTGTAGGTGGTCAGTCCTGGGAAGAGGAGGAGAGCCGAGCTCACACTGCTGTGCCCCTGCCTGTTTGTCTAGGTCTCTGTCCGCATGTCTGTCCTTCCTCGGCCTCTCCTCTGTGGGAGAGACCCTGGCAGCTTTGCAAGCAGGGGCTGTCAGGGGGCTGAGGCTGGGCCTGACCCAGAGTGCTTTCTGCCTGTGTCCACGTCTCGCCTTGGCCAGGGGTCAGACAGGGACGAAACAGAGCACGTGCAGGTTAGACTTATCAGCTCAGGACCGAGAGGAAGGCCCTGAGAGGTGGCATTCCCAGGGGTACCCCGAAGGGAGGCATGTGCCGCTGAGCCGACGCAAAGATGATCTCTGGCACATGTGGAAACGGCACTGGTTCGCACAGTGAGGAAGTTGGTCCCTTTCTAAATTCTCTTTCGTTACGTCTGGCTTCGTCAGGAGCAGAGGCTCAGCTGGGCGTTCGTTAAACACCTCTTCCCACACTTCCTAATTTCCCTCTTCATCAAAGAGAGAGCAGTCTCAGGCTCAGATCCCTTGCAGGCAAGAGCATGGAGCTAGAATTACATAACTTTATTTCATTTATGCTGGACTCATGATTAAATTTGTGTTCTGTGATACTGGCTGTTCATTCTTGATTGCACTAGACAGTTTTCTTTTAAAACAATTTACATAAATTAATGAGGTGTATTGATTTAGGGAAATATCCTTTTAAAGATTTTATTTATTTATTCATGAGAGACAGAGAGAGAGAGAGAGGCAGAGACACAGGCAGAGGGAGATGCAGGCTCCATGCAGGGAGCCTGACGTGGGACTCAATCCCGGGTCTCCAGGATCAGGCCCTGGGCTGAAGGCGGCGCTAAACCGCTGAGCCACCCGGGCTGCCCCAATTTAGGGAAATATTTTAATGAAGGAAGTGCAGGTAGATGGCAAAACCAAAGGTGGCATTTAAGTGACTGAAAAAGGATCTAGTCCAACTCTACCTCACCCAGAAGGGGAAACTGAGGCCCAGAGAGAGAAAGTGACTCATCCAAAGGAACCTGGAAAGTCAGTGGCAGAACCCAGTCCTGACTCACCCCTCCCCATCCTTGCCCTGGGCTGCCTCTTCTCACCTGCATGTTAGCAGCCGCCAGCTGGACAACTTCTCTCCTGCCTGCACCCAATCTGATTGTACCTTATAGACAACCAGAGCCCAAGAGCACCCCAAAAAAGCTCCGAAGAAGGAAATTGCCTTTCCCCTTGATTAATCAAACTCTGATGCTCCAAGGCTAGCAATGGCGGTTAAATTCTCATGTGAAGAGAGGTCCAACCCTTGGCTGGACCCCAAGGGTTCTCATGACCCTGGAGCTCCTTGACTGATCACCATGGCTGCCTCTATATGGGTCTGTCCCCTGCAGGTGCTGATTTTGCAGAGTGAGCTCCCCAGTCCCCACTGAGCTGGCTCTAAAGGCTCAGAGATGGCAACAGGAAAATAAACACAAAGAGAAGGCTGAACTAGCTCTTGGCCTGCGTCCAGGCAATGGTCCCCATCACAACACCGGCCCCCTGAACTCGAGGTTTGAATGCCAAAGGACCCATGAGTGTAAGACCCAGAGCAACTGCCTGCCCCGGGCCAAGTCCCACCATCCTGCCTGTTTTCCCTGCTGGAGGACTTGGCCCTGCCTCCCACGCTCCCCACAAGGGTGGCTGTTAGAAGGCTACAGTCTATTCAGAGACACACATTAGGATGGTCATTTCTTTATAAATGTCCCCCAGAACCCCAGCTCTTGCCAAGAACAGCAAGGCCCAGTGCCCTCAACAATGCTGAGCTTGTTTGTCTCTTCTGAGATTGTTCTAGATTGTCCTAATTTAGTCCCATCTGGACACTGACTTCTTTTAGGTTCTACTGCATTTCTTTCAGAAAAGTAGCCCAGCCTGGGACAAGTCAGATTGCCTCTCCGGACCTCAGTTTCCAGATGTGTTTAGTGGATGCATTGAACTGGATGGTCTTGAGTGCCTCCAGCCCTGGGTGCAGTCGAGGATGCTTACAGGGACCTCCTCACATTTTGTAGGAGGGCCACTGGGTGACCTCTGAGGTCACTCCCAAGCCTATAATGCAAAAGCTCTACATTCTCTTCGAGAGAGCCCCAAATTGTAAGTCTGTTAGTCTACATTTGTAAGATTCAGTGATTTGGTGTTTGTAGCCAAAGCCTAGGTCAGACGTGATTATAATATGAGGGATGCTTTCAGCAGTCCTGGGGAAAACAAAAAGACATTTTACATTTTCAAGGAAACCCATGTCTCACAAACCTGGCTGGGCATCAGCATTGGAGGGTGGGACAGGGGAAAGAGGCTTTTTAATAGTATAGATTTTTGAATTGTCACCTTTAAGAGCAGAGGTGGGATGTGTATATTTTAAGTCAGTTCTCTGGGGGATGTGGATCTACATTTGAGCTACACTAGGAGAAGCCATGAGGGTTCCTCTAAATCCCAGAACTCTGGTGACCCCTGTCCAGCCACTCCCTGGGTCATTGTCTTTCTGTGCTTTTGTTTTCCATCTTGCTAAAAAAACCTGAGGGTTCCTAGAACCAAAATAATTAATAATAATTAATAATAATAATAATAGTGGTTCATATTTTTCATAGAGAAAGCTAGTTTCAGGTATTTTTCTCAGTTCTGTCATGATTACAAGAGCTATGCATTTCCACCTGACTCTGGCAAACTCCATGACCTCACTCCATGACCACTGATTCCATCCTTAAAAATCCAAGATCCTAAGATTCTACAATTTTAATATCAGTCAGATTTCCATAATTCCGTATGTCAGGAGTAGGAGCGATGCATCGGGGTCCCCAGGCCATATCTGGACTGCACCTATGGTTCATGCGGCCTGCATGTTGTTTTAAATTTGAATTAGATGCCAATAATAAAAATGAGGTATTTTCGCATAAGAATCCAGACTTCTAGACTCTCCTGAAATATCAGGTGTGGCAATGTGGGTTCCCCTTACAGCTGACCCTTGAACAAGATAAGTTTGAACTGTGTGGGCCCACTTATACACACATTTTCCCCAATAAATACAGCGCAGTACTATAAATGTACTTTCTCTTCCTTATGATTTTCTTTTTTTTTTTTTTTTAAGATTTTATTTATTATTCTTGAGAGAGAGAGAGAGAGAGGCAGAGACACAAGCAGAGGGAAAAGCAGGCTCTATGCAGGGAACCTGACGTGGGACTCCATCCCGGGTCTCCAGGATCAAGCCCTGGGCTGAAGGCGGCGCTAAACCGCTGAGCCACCTGGGCTGCCCTTCTTTTTCTTTTTTTTTTTTTTTTTAAGATTTTACCTTGTGATTTTCTTAATACCATTTTCTCACCTCCAGCTTACTCTATTGTAAGAATATAGCACGTAATACAAATAACATCCAAAATTGTGAGTTAATCAACTGTTGCTGTTATTGGGAAGGCTTCCAGTCAACAGAAGTTTACAAGCAGTTAAATCTTGGGGGAGTCAAAGGCCCTATGTGGATTTTCAAGGGGGTGTGTGTGGTGGGGGGGTGGCCGCTAACTCTCCTCCCCCTCGTTGTTCAAGGGTCAGCTACTCACAGAGCAACCAGCAGGGAGGTGTGTGCAGGGAGCCCTCTGTAGGTGGGCTAGAGTGTGCTACTCACCACGGGGGGGCCCCGCCCCCCCATCACTCCCTGACCCCACAGGCAAATGGTCTGCCACGATTGAGCATCTTAGCCCTCGATCACCTGCCTCCTTTATGTACTTGCCTGGCCTCCGTGGGGTATCTGGGTTTGAGACTCTGGTCTAAGTTCATCTGATTCTGCAATCATAGGCCTATACTTCTGTGTGTCTGAGATACCGTGATTCTAAACTCCCATTCCCCTGTATTTTAAAGAATTGGCATGTCGGAGATCCCTGGTCTCTAAGCTGGGATCTGCTCTAGCCATCTAGAAGTTCTGCCTTGACTCCTAGCTGGGCCCTGTCACAGAGACCCCTTCTGTGGAAATGAGGCAGGCAGGGGTGCCTCTGCTGAGAGGGTCGCTGGGAGATGGGGAAGTGAAGGAAGGGACGCAGGAGGCCCCCAGTTGCATCTCCTTTGCCCCCTCCCATCCCCACCTCCAGTGTGGTCTCGGAACAGCAAGCCTGTGCACACCACCATCCTGAACCCCCATATCCATCTGATGGGCGACGAGTCGGCCTGCATCGCCTACATCCGCATCACGCAGTACCTGGATGCGGGTGGCATCCCCCGCACGGCCCAGTCGGAGGAGACCCGCGTCTGGCACCGCCGGGACGGCAAATGGCAGATTGTCCACTTCCACAGATCTGGGGCGCCCTCCGTCCTGCCCCAGTAAGAGCCCCTCCTTCCCGCCATCTGGCATCTAGGACAGTCTGAAGGAATGGGGTGGTGTTGGTCTGCAGGGGGACATGACGGGGAAGTTGGCTGCTGGAAGGCCACGGGGTGCGGGCCGGAGGGCCACAGGGAGGAGACCAGACCTGCAGGTTTGGGGGAGGGGGTGGAGAGTGGAGGTGGGGGGTGGGATCCACCGGAAGCAGCTTCAACCCCATCTAAGGACTGGAGCGGGGTGGTTGCACAGGGAAAACCTGCCGCCCTCAGAACCACCCCCCCAACGCCTTCCCCACCACACCTACCCTTTCTTACAGTTGAAGGACCAGCCTGGGGACCCTGTACCACAGAGATTTACTCTTCGTTCATGGAATGTGGCTGCTGGTTCTCCCACTTGGATTTTGCTGGAATTCCCCCAATCACGTCACCCCACCACCACCACCATCGTCCCCATCACTGCCACACCTGCGTCAAGAAAACCCGCCTGCTCCCAAAAGCTGTCACGACTTCCGAGCAAATGGCCACATCTCCCTGCCACCAACCATCTGCCTCTCTAGCTCTCTGTCCCCTGCCAGGGCGGGGCTTCCTCAGGCCTGGGTGCCCTGGGTGCTGGCTCCGAGGACTGCCCCCCTTACTCCTGGCTGCTGTCCGCCTGGCCCGGCCTTGGCTGTAGGCCAGAATGCCCAACTGTGTGTCCCCCATGGGCGAAGGAGAAAGAGAGGCGGAATCAGGAGGAATGTGGCATCTGCACCCCATCTCCCTGTCTCTCCCTTCCAGGGCCCCCCCACACCCCTGAGCCAGCCTCCCCCGTGGGAGAAGGTGAGAGAGGAGAGACGCCAGGAGCCCCCACCTGCACAGCCTCCTGGCTCTTCTCCCACCCTGGCCTGTCCTCTCGTCCCCGCGGACCCCTCCCCCTCAGTGTGTGGAGCATGATCCTCTCAGGGTGCCCCCACCCTCTCCTTCTGCCTTCGGCTGACAGCTGACGTTTACCTCCAGAAGTAATGCCCATTCCACCCTTCTATCAGTCCTGGAGAATTCCAGCTCCATCCCATCCGAGGGAGAGAATCCAATTGCTTTTGGCGGGGGGGGCAAAGAAGGCAACGTTTAGGTACCACTTCTACTTGGACCGCATGCCTTTTTATAGCCAAACCTCTGTGTGTTTCGTAAATCGATTTTGCGTTAATGGATATTTATGTAATAACTAAGCCTCTCAAATTATGGTGAGGAGGGTCAGGATGGGTTGGCAAAGGAGGCGGGAAGAGGGGTGAGGGGTAGTTTCTTTCTGTTCTAGGTCTTTTTTTTTAACGTCATCTCGGAGATGCCCTCTGTCACCTGTGGTTATTATCTGGGGCCGAGGTGGACTCAGTCCTGGGGGGAAGGGCATCGCTGACATTTTGGTCTCAAGGTTCCTCCCAGGACTGTAGAAACACCAGATGTTAGTGCTAAGAAACAGCAAATCAGGGCAGAGAGAGTGGGGGAGGTTGTCAGGACGGAAATATCTTTTTTTTTTTTTTTTTGCTTGCCTCCCAAACTGAGGTTCCTACTAGGATGCTTCCCAGCTTCCCAGGATTTCATCCCACCGCATCTGTGTGCCCCCCCAAGCCCTCCCCCCAGCTTTCGGGGGTTTCACGAGCATGTGTCTTCATTTCCTCTCCCCTCTGCATCTGCTGGTCCAAGCAGAGCACTAGAATTTCTCCTCTTCACGCCTCGTCCTGCAGCCGTGGGTTCAAATCTCTCTCTCTTTCTTTTCCTTTCTCTTTCCCTCTTCCTCGGGATTGACTCTGATGTGGAATGCGTTGGCACATCCACTAGGATCTACTGTCTGCACTGTTTTCTTTGCATGACTTTATATGCAGTAAGTATGTTCAAAAAAAAAAAAGAAAAGAAGAAAAAATATTCAGCAAAACCAATCTACATGTTTTGGACAAAAAAAAAAAAAAATAGAGGTTGTATTCTCAGTGTCCGACTCGGAATTATGTTGCCGCCTCTCTGTGCTTTTGGCCTCTGTGTGGCCGTGTTTTGCCAGCATGAGATACTGTCCCCTCTGGAGGATTTTAGGGGAGGAAGAGCCACATCACCAGGGATTTGGAGGAGGCGCTGGATCCCCCGAACCTCTGGGGAGTCCTGGGTGTTGGCTGGAGGACTGGTGGGGATGTTCGATCCGGGGCTGTTTTCCCTGGTCCTGAGATGTCTGCTGCTGCCCTGGGGACAGGTGAGGCAGGCTGTGCTGGGGCTGCAGGCCAGGAAAGAGGCTGCCTGGGCTTCCTGCTCTCCAGACTGGTTGATCACCGGCCTCTATCCTTGGCACACACCCTGCTGCCGAGGCCCAGGGGTAGGAACTTGGCCCTGCCCCGGGTCCAGAGGGCTTCCCAGCGAGGCCCAGCGATCCCAGCGTCCCAGCAGCAAAACTGCCCGCCTCCCTTGCGAGCTGCCAGGGGCCCCCACAGCAGTCCCCAAGCCAAAGGTGAGGGTGTGGCCTTCACAGGAGATGCTGCAATTCCAGACCAAGTCTGGTCCCATTCTTAGCCTCCGTTTCCCCATCAGTTAAAGGGTTAAATATTCCTGCCCAATCTATGTTGCAGGGCTGATGGGGGATCAAGCGGGAAGGTCAAGTGAAGCCCAATATACCTGTGAGAACTGACAGGGTTAGTCACCGGCTGGATTCCTGCCTCGTTCTGGGCCTGGCCAGCCCACCTCCACTCTGCCACCTGCCCCTCATTCCCCTCTTTGGTGCCTGTCAACTGCTTGTTAGCAGTGGACCGTGGGGAAAGAGCCATGCTTTGGGGTTTAGTAGGATTCCATTCCCAGTTCTGATCAGACCTGCTGTGTGACCTTGGGCCCATCCTTTTCCTGTCTGGCCCTGGGTTTTTCCGCCAGGGGGAACTGAGTCCAGGAGGACCCCAATGTCCTGATTTTTAATTGCTGACATGCCTCCTATCCACTGTGTCCCACTCCAAGTGCCAGAGAAATGGAGGCAGGTTCCTACCCCAGGAGGAAACAGCCCCATGAAGAAGGACAGTCCTGTGGGTGGGTGGGTAGTCAGCCAGTGTGGACCACAGGGCACCAGCATGATCCTGAGGCAGCACGCAGGGGAGGCTGGCAGACAAAGTGGTCCAGGGCCCACCCCCACCAGTCAGTGAAACTCTGCTCCTCTAAAAACATCCTGTAGATGCAAAAAATCCAGACCTAAGACCAGACCCAGGCTCCAGCATGCGAACACCTCTATAGGAACATGTTCTCCCAGGATTGTGCACACTGTAGCGCTAATCCTGACCCACGGCCTCCTGTCTCCCAAGGGGAGACCCTTTGGGGGATGTGTTTGCCAGACTCCCCGTGCTGGTTTCTTTGTTACTATTTGTTTGGGGATTTGTTTCAGTTCTTTTCTTTTCTTTTCTTTTTTAAATATGTGGCTGTGAACTTGAATGACCACTGCTCAAAACTTCTGCTACTGGGAGGGAGGGGGGAAGAAGGGGTGTCTGTTTTACTGGTGTTTTCAGTGCAATAAATAGCTACCAACTTCTGTGCACTTGCTGTCTCTCTGTCTTGGTCAAGCACCAGCACTGGGTGGGTTTTATTTATTTGTTTGTTTCCTGTTCAAGATCTTGCATTTGCAAAACAAAAGCCAAGGTATCCTTTCTGATTGGGCCAACTTGGTCTCGTGCTCAAGGCTGAGCCAATTCCAGTGGGATTTTGCTTGGACCCTGGGTCCCAGCCTTAGAAGTGGGGATGAGGCTGGCTTCCTCTCAGGCATGGAGCAAGGAGGGCAGGGGCGGTGGACGCGGGTGGCCACTAACAACCTGCAGCAAACTCTCCCTCAGGGGCCTGGGGCAGGTTTCTTCTCCTGTAGGCCTCCGTTCCTTGTAAAATGAGAAGTTGTTTCAAAAGAAGTCCCTCCAAACCTATTCTCCACCCTCATCCCAACCTCACACACCAGCCCCCAGGCCTCAGAAGTCCTGGAGACTGGTTCACAGAATGGGGAAAGATGGGAAATCCCTCAACACTCACACACTATCTGTGGACTGAGTGCCTGGGACTGGGGCCTTGGGGCCAGAGAAAGTGATGGTATGAGAAGCTCCATTGGCCAAGGAGAGGCCCCCACCCCATTAGAGGCCAGTTCAGTTCTCTGAGTCCAGACTGTCCAAGGGGAGCCAACATGGTGATGCAGAGGCTTTGGTCCTCCAGGCCACCACAGGGTGACCACCTGTCCTGGTCTGCTGATGCAGGATTTTCAGTGCTAAACCTGGGACCGTCCCAGGCCAACCAGGTGATTTGGACCCTCAGCCACGCTGCCACCTATGATACCTGGATTCCACACCTTGGGTGGGGGTGGGGGGTTGCCTTCTGGAGCTCACAGGCACCCCTAGACCATGCTTGAAGTGTCTGGGACTCCAGAAGTCCTGCACCAGCCACTTCTAGGGTCTATCTGCCCTGCGGGTGTGCAGAGTGGCTGCGAGGAGGCCTGTGCTCCTTGCACACACAAGGACCTTCACAGTTAGAGCAGAGGCCAAGGCTGTGAAGGGCCAAGGTGTGGGTTGCAAAGGGATGAAGGGCCTTCCATTTGCACTCTTGCACTGGAGTCTGCTCCGGCTAGCGCGGGGACTCCTCCCAGCCCCGCCTTCCTGCACCCTGGGGGATCTGCGGCCACAGCCGCCCCGCCGGCGGGAGGAAGGGCCTGCGGTCCGGCGGGAGGGCTCCTGCTGTCGTTGCAGATACTCGCCAGCAGGTGGCAGCGCGGGAGCAGGTAAGAGGCCGCCGGGCCCTGGGCTTCCAGCTCCCAGTTGGCTTCAACAGGTACAGCCTCTAACGCTCAGAAAGTGCAGACTCCACCGAAAACGTTGCTGTTGTCTGACGGGAGCACGGCCCTTTACAGTTCACAGGGCGCCTTCACAATACCTCTTGTGTCCGTTAGAACAGCCCTGTCCTGAAGAGGAAGAGACTCAGGCAGAGGCTTCCTGCGGGATGTAACCAGCGGTGCCTTCAGGGCCTCCAGGGCCTGGTCCATGTTTTCCTGCCTCTGCACTCGCAGCAAACTGTGACTCGTGTTCTTAGGAATCTCCTCTCTTTGACCCTCTGTCCCTTCCAGCTTCCACCCACAGGCTCCTTCTCCCCCCTGCCCACTTACTATGACACCCACGGACTCCCTCCTCTCGCTCCGAACACAGCAATGCCCCCTCACCCTTCCAGACTCTGAGTAGGGCCCAGGGACGAGCTGGACCTGTCTCCTGTCCCCAGGGAGCGAGAGCCACGTGGAGAAGCAAAGTGCAGGGTGGGCCGGGGTAGAGGCTGGACCTGGAGGTGCAAAGTGCACGGGAACCAGAAGGAGGAGCAGAAACATGGGGGTGACCGGGAATCTGGGAGGCTCTATGCACCTGCTCAGCAGGGTGAAATGGGGGGAGGGGGGAGGGGAAGCAAGGCAAAGGCTGAGAGCCCAGAACAGTGGATCAGGTAGGGGTAGGGAGAGATGAGGCTAGGGAGGAGGCTGTGGGAGGCCACAGTGTCAGAGGGCCAAGTGTGTCCCAAATCTCCTTTGTTGTGGACCAGTTTTCCAGCGCACAGGTAGGTCCTCAGGAATGGAAATGGCCTTCCTCAGACTGCGCCATAGTACACTTTCTAGGAAACATTCTCCAGCAGGTGCCGGGAGTGTTTGCACAGGGCAGGGTGGGGCAGGTCCAGTCCTGTGGGAATGGCCCATGCTCCTTGTCCTTCCTCCTGGGACAAGCCCCACCCTCCCTTCTCTACCTGGACCTCCCAGGGTCTCAGAAGCCACTTCCCTCTGGGCATCCTGGCCCCACCATCCTTTCCTGGGCTTTGGGCCACAACTGGGGGATGGATGGAGGGATCTAGAAGCATACTTCCTTTCACCCAAGAAAAAGGGGAGAGTTATCATCATTCTCTCCCAGTGTGACCCTGACTGAGTTACTCTCCCTCTCTGGACCTCAGATTTCTCATTTAACAATGAGGGGGTTGAACCTATGGTTCCCAAATATGGGAACTGTGCTGGCTGCTGCAGAATCACCCAGGGAATAGGCTAAAAATACAGATGTTTAGACCCTACCCTCAGAGGACAGGATGCATTAAGCCTGGGCAGTCCTCCAGGCAGCTGGAGTTACAGTAAGTGCTCAGTTTGGGAATTCTGCACCAAGCACCCCATTTCTCCGGTTCCCACAGCTACATTGGGAGCTGGAAGACTAATTACCAGTAAGCCCCACCCCAGCCTTCCTGCTTCCCCATCCACTCCCTTGATTCGGCTAGATCAATATTGACTATTGGTCCCTCCCCTGCCCCTGTCTCCCACCACCCCAATTCCTATAACTCTGTAGGACCCTGACCCTGGGTCAGCAGAGTCAAGGTCAAAGCTAGTCTCTGGGCCTGGAGGATTTTAGTGCTGCCCCTGATCCTACACCGCATCCCCACCTCCTGCTGGTTTGGCGGGACCTCACAGCCCATTCTTGAAACCATCAGAATTCTTAATCATTAACTCCATCCAGCAAGAGGGGCCAGTCCCAAAACCCGGCTCTGAAGAATGGGCACTGTTCCCCTCTGTGGTTCTCCAACCCATTCATTTGAAAGATGGGGACACCGAGGCCCAGCCTCCAAGGCATCTTGCCATGGAACTGGAAGATGCCAACTCGTCTGTGGGCTTCCATCATTGCCTGACCCTGGCTCCAAGCACACAGATCCCCACCTTCCTTCTCCCTTTGCTGGTTGGAGGCAGGAGCTGGGCCTCAGTTTCTTTATCTGTACTAGAGACAGCAGGCTCCTAAGAACCATCCCACCTGCAGGGCTTCAACCAGCCACAGCTGCCACTAAGCACTGATTGTTTTTTTTTTAAACAATGCACTGAGCACCTATATTACCTCATTTAATTCCCTGCAGGTGGAAAGCCACTGTGTCCATCTTACATGAGGACACTGGGGCTCAGAGATCAAGCAGCAGACCCAGCCCGGCTGCCCAGTCAGTGGACAGGAGAGCCAAGACTGGGCTCTTATTGGCAGAGTCCAAGCCTGCCTTGCCTCCTGTTGGCTATGGTTCTCAAAGGGATGCTGCTCACAGATGCTGTGGACATCAGGAGAAGAGGCTTTCCTTCCCTCAAATAGAAAGCCATTCTGGATGGGGCGCTGGGAGGAGGCCTCAGCTGGCCAAGGGGGGCGGGCTGCTACCCTGTCCTGCGGGAGAGGGTCAGGCAGCAGGAAGTCAGGCGGAGACAGAGGTGGGGGCGGTGGGAGGGAGGGGGTGGAGTGCTGGCCAAGGATCCAGGGGCGGGCGGGCAGCCCTGGACGCCCTTCCAGGGCAGGACCAGCGTCAGCAAGGCCTCAGGCCCCAGAGGGAGTGGCCTGGAGCTCAAGGAGCCAAACTTTCCATGAGCCACCAGCAAAAAATGAGTCTGGAGCAGAGTGTCCACCACAAAACCGTAGGCTCAGCAGCCCAGGGTCACGTGAAACTTAGGGGCTGGGGCTGTTTTAACTCTTTGCTCACTGTCCCAAGGGCTGGCAACACACCGCTTTCAGTTGTTGCTGCCGGTGCAAAATTGTGAGCTGGCACTGTGCATTCCCAAGGCCACACAGCCAGGGAGGGGCAGAGCTGGGAATGAACCCAGGTCTGTGTGGCTGAGCAGCACAAGCCCCCCATCACAATGCCCTGCTGTGGGCCCAGCTGCTCTGGGGTCCAGCGAGAGTGCTAGAAGTGTCTTAACTGCACAGAAATAAAATAGGTTGTCTCTGGAGGCCATGAGCATCCTATGCAGGCTGAGCTGAGCTGTCTCAGGTCACCAGGTGTAGGACTGAGCCAAGATCCCTGAAGACTCCAGGAACCCACAGCTGGTGGGGAAAGGAGGGTATATGGAGGACAGACCTAAAAGGATGGATTGGAGTCCCATGGGTGCATGGGGAAGACACTGGAGCAGAAGCCTGGGCCTGCTCGGGGCACCATACAAGGTGAACTTGGCTGGGGTGGTGGAGGGGAACACAGAGGGCGGGGCCTACTGAGAACCAAACACAAGGTAACCGGTGGAACCCCTGTTGTCTGTTCACCCTCACTTAACTTTGGGACTATGGCTGACTCTAGTGGTATGGAGTCCTCCCCCCTGTCTTTCCCCCTCAGCCTCCCAGATATTTGCTCCCACGGATCATAGGCTGGAAGTGACTGCAGGTGGTCAGTGCCCCACTCAGTGCTTCCCAATGCCCCCCCAAGAGAACACCATCTCTGATGAGTCCTAGAATGTTCCTGGAACAGGAATGAAGAGCCCCAGGGCGCCCTGTCCACACCTGAGCCAGGCACATATGCTGCATCCTCAGGCCAGGAGTCCATGGACATAGAGAGATCAGCTATGAGAAGGTGAGCAGAGCACTGAGTGAGGCCAGGCCCAGGCCCACTCTGGGCCTGGCCTCAGCTTCCAGGACATTCTCATCGTGGGACACAGCCCTGCTAACCCCCTGCCTCTTGCAGAGCAGTGGGCCTCCGAGTCACCCTAAGGGAGCCATGCTATTTCACTTCTTTTCAATCAGTTGCTCATCATTTTAAAAATGGGAAATTTGGGGCAGCCCCAGTGGCTCAGTGGTTTAGCGCCGCCTTCAGTCCAGGGAAGACCCTGGAGACCCCGGATCGAGTCCCATGTCAGGCTCCCTGCATGGAGCCTGCTTCTCCCTCTGCCTGTGTCTCTGCCTCTCTGTGTGTGTGTGTGTGTCTCTCATGAATAAATAAATGAAATCTTTTAAAAAAATAAAAAATAAAATAAAAATGGGAAATTTGGGCATCCCAGGTGGCTCAGCAGTTTAGCGCCTGCCTTCAGCCCAGATTGATCCTGGAGACCCAGGATCGAGTCCCACGTTGGGCTCCTTGCATGGAGCCTGCTTCTCCCTCTGCTAGTGTCCCTGCCTCTCTCTCTGCATCTCTCTGTGTCTCTCATGGATAAGTAAATAAAATATTTTTTAAAAAAATAAAGATAAATAAAATGGGAAATCTCTTACAAAAGTCCAAACTTCCAACTTCTCTTAAAAAGCTGCGGTATCTGGCAACCTGGGCCCCTGAAGAGAGGCATGCTGTCTTCTCTAGGGCACCATGGTCCCCACCCCTGACTCGTCTCTGCCACACTCACTAAGGGTCAGTTCCTGCTTACTCTGCTGTTCATACCTACAGCTTCGCTCGCCTGGTTGCTCTGCAGGCACTGGGTTTGTCACCTGCTACGGCATTCTAGGATTCCAGGTTGGGGTTCTGCTCCAAACAGGGTCTTCCTTGAGCGGCCCACTATACTGCCATGGAGTCCTGCAGCGGGGCGGGGGGGGGGGGTGTCCCTGGTCCCCAGTGAGTTTCCACTGCCATGGGGCCTGGTTGGGGTCTGTTTTGAGCCAGGGAGACCTGGAGTCAATAAAGGGATGGGGATGGGGGCCGTGGGCAGATGGCGCTGGTGGCGGAGGCAGGGGTGGGAGGGGAGGTGATGGGACAGGACAGGCCATCTGGGAGCAGCAGAAAGGGGAGAAGCAGGACACTGGAAGACTGGGGCCAGGGAGGACAGACCAGGAACCTCAGGCCCAAGCGGTGGGGCGGTGAACTAGTGGAGGAGCGGCAAGAGGAAGCAAGGCAGGGGAAGTGAGGCAGGGGGAGGTGAAGCTGGTGGGCCCCACAGACTCCTAGAATCCTCCAACTACAGACTGGGAACCCAGGAGAAGAGAGGCCCAGGCTTCCGGGATCGCCCATTCCAACCCCTAGGACCCCAGGTTGCAGCCAAGAGGCTGAGTGCGGGATCCTCACAGGACCATGGCCTGGGGTCTGTCCCAGAGAGAGCCAGGAGGGCCTGAAGAGTGCTTCCTCCTGGGATGGGGCCCCTGAGCCAGTGGCCAGGTAGCCCTAGCCCGGTTGGAGCCTGCCCCCAGGGTGTGGGAAGAGGCATCTTGAATTGGGAAGTCCATTCTTGCATCCTCAGCACATTAGCAAACCCATGCTTCCCTCCATCTAAAGCCCCAAAGCCCCAAACAAAGAGGGGCAGGAGGGGGCCCGGCCCTTTGTTAGGGGAAATTTATTAATATCCAAAATATGCAGCAGCCCTTCCTCTTCACCCCCAATCAAAGCCTTTCTTGAAACACCTGGGCCTTGCATTTGAAAGGCCCTGGGGCTCTTTTATGTGGCAAGGTCCTGCCAGGAGGGGGTGGGGAGCACCAGGAAATTCTTCCAGCCTGGGAGGTTCGGGGCTCCTCCCCACCCTGGTCTCCCAGCCCCGGCTACACCTGGGGTAAGGCTGGGAGCAGCTGCAGCTGGGAAGGGGAATGTCAGCTGCCCGGGCTTGCCTTCCGCTCTGCCTGCCTCGCTGGGTACCTGTGAGCAAGGCCTCCCTGCCTTGGAGGGCCTCAGTTTGTCTGTATGTATAATGGGGGGCTAACTTGTTTTGGAGGGCTTCCTCATCTTCGCCCCCCTTTCCCCAACCCCACTCCCCTGACCGACTGTGGCCACAGAGAAATGGGACAGCAAGTGTCAGAAGCCAGGAGAGCCAGGAAAGCGAACAGCAGAGCCTCGGTTCCCTCATCCATCCCACAGAAGCTGGAAACCCCTGTGCTGCCCACATCACGGTTCTCGGCAGTCAGGAGAAGGGGTAGGAAGGATGACCTCACTGGTGTTTATTAACAGTAAACCAACAGAACACGGACAGGCTGGGGAGACGGCTGGAGGGAGGGGGGTGCGCAGGCGGCCCATGAGGGTGCCCTGCCCCACCCGGGCACATTGGCAAGCTCCGCATCTCAGGGAAGGGGGGACCCCAGGACAGCCCCTCCTGTGCCCAGGGCTGAAGATGCCAAGGCCTCTGGCCACAGGCTTGAGGTGCTGGCTGCCCTTGGCTCTCTGCCTCCACCCTCATGCCTGGGCCCAGGGACCCCCGTCCCCGAGCAGAGTGTGCAGCATCAGGACAGATGTCGTGTGTGCAGACCACCTCCAAGGCTTCTAGTCGCCCTGGCTGACCCCGGCAAAGGCCAATTTCCCAGCAGTGCCTGGAGCCAGAGGAGACTGTGAGGTCCACCCGAACAGGGAGAATGGAGTGGAGGGGCTTTGGGGCCTGACTAGGACCCCTCACGCCCACCTCTCCACTTGGTCCTCTGTCCTGATCACGCCCGTGCTCCCTACACCCGAGGGCATGGGGTCCAGTGAGGGAAGCCAAGGGCCCTTCTTAGAAGTGTGGGGTCAAAATAAAATAACTGTTTCTCTGGAGGGGGAAAAAAGTGTGGGGACCTCCTCCTTTCCCCACCCCCACCCCCTCAGGCCACCAGCCCCTCTCGCCCGCCCTCCCCACGGGCCTCCCACCGCCACCCTGTCCCCTCTAATCCACCCTGCACACTGACCCTGAAAGATATTCTATCTAAAGCGCGACAAGATCATGCAAACCCCTGCCCCCCCTTGTCCCCTGCTCCCCTCCCCCTCATTCAACATTGCCCCCTGGACCCTGCTGTAACCTAGTAATACCCAGGTCTCTGCCCTGGGCTCCGAGTGGTGGTGGAGAGCCCAGGGGCTACACTGGGGCCTCCACACCCTGCCATCCTCCCAACTTCCCATTGTCCAGGGCCCTCAGACCTCACCACCTTCAGGAAGCCTGGCCCTGGCATGGGAGCCCATAGGCTCTTTCTCTCATTTCACTGCGAACCCTCGGTGCCCGGGGAGCCTCGTGGGCCTCGCCACACCCCGAGCATCCCTGCCCAGCTCGGGATTCTGGCTGTTTGAAGTGTGTGGGGCAGGCTCCCCTAGAAAAGAGAGGAGTCTGGGCCCTGAACAGAGAGGCAAGAACGATGCCAGCTTCCAGGTAAGAAAGGGAACTGGTTGGCCAGGAGACCTGGGGTCCAGTCCCCTCTGCCATGCGACCTTGGGCAAGTCCCTCCTCCCTGGCCACAGTTCATCCACCTGCAGAATGAGGACTGAGCTTCAAGTGGGTTTGTGTGCGTGTGTGGAGAAGGTAGACACAGGAGAGGCAGAGGCCACAAGGAAGGACTTGCACTGGGGACCCACCGTGGCAACCTCTGCCGCGGGCCTCCCAGCACCCCGCAGGGCACGGCCACCCTTTGCAGCAGGCAGGGCCTCCTGTCCGCCTGCCTCCCGGCTCACATCATAGACTCCTCCTCCTCGGCGATCTCGCGGTCCACCTCGATGGCAGTGTTCTCAAAGCTGGTGATGCCTCCGTACTTGCGCATGTGCACCATCAGTGGCTTGGGCGACTGGCTCCCCGCCAGCGTGGCCACGTACATGCCAGTCCGGTTCTCCTCCAGCGACGGGCCCCAGTCCATGGCCGGCCGGCTGGCCTGCTGGAGCCGCTGTGGCAGAGCAATGACAGCGGTGAGAACGGGCGGCGCTCACGGAGTGCTTCCGGGGCCAGGCACCCGCAGAGACCTAACCACATCACCTGGTCAGCCCTTGCCACGATCCCGGGGGGGCGAGGGCAGTGGCACCTCCCCAGGCGAATGAGTCACCTGCCCAGATGAGAGTCCTGCTCTGTCACTTGCAAGCTGGGTGGCCTCTGGGCATGGGATTTAAGCTTTCCGTGCTCTACTTCCTCCTCTGTAACTTGGGGATCATGATGCCCTCACAGGGTTGTCAGGAGGCACCGAGATGGAGCAGTTAGCAGGGTGTTGGGAACAGGCTAGGGTCCGGTAAGTGGCGCTGCTATGATTACATGCCAGCCAATCCAGGAGCCCGCTCTGGGTCCCTTCCCCTAACTGCTGAGTCCTAAGCAGCTGGGAGCTTAGGGGAAGAGCCATGAGCTGGGAGCCTGAGGCAGGGATTGTCGCTGACCCTCCAAGCGTCTCACATTTGGCCTCGCTCTGACTCTGATGGCTGATCTTTCCCCCTCGAGCCCGTTTCCATGGAAGGAGCGACGTGACTAAGATAATGACTAAGTCTGAACGTTCTAGGGTTCCTCCCTTCCCAGACCACATTCCCAAAGCCCTCTGCCTGCCCTGAGGGGAGAAGAGCCCCAGACCCTTCAAGGAGGATAGACGACCAACATTAAGTGGAGCCTACTGTGTGCAGATTCAAGGAGGAATATGTGTGCGGTGTCCTTAGCCCAGGGTCTATCATGGCTCCATACTCCAAGCATAGTGACACTTACTGAACTGCTACTGTTGTAGAGCACGTGACCCCCCTGCTCAGAAACCTGCCACTGGCTTGTCATTTCACTTGGACTAAGGCCCAAAGTGCTTACCACAGCCTCCATGTCCTGGCCTCTGTCTACCTCCCTGATCTCATCACCTGCCACTCTTCCACCGGCACCCACTGATCCAGTCTTGTCAACCTCCTTGCCACCTTCAAACATGCCAGCCTCTCCTGCCTCAGGGCCTTTGCACTGATTGTCCTTCTGCCTAAAATGCTCTCCCCTTAGACATCCACATAGATCATCTTGTTGGTTTCACCAAGTGTCTGTCACCCCCTCACAGAAGTCTTCCCAGCCACTCTGGCCAAAATACCTTCCCTCATTCTCTATTCCTAAACTTTGCTTTTGTTTCTGTTTTTTATTTATCATTAAAGTATAGCACTTACCACTATCTTTATGTATTTGTTTATTGTCTGTCTCCCACACTAAAACACAAGCTCCCTGAGATCAAGGACTTAGATTTGTTTCCAATTGAACGCTAGAGCCTAGACCAACACTTCTCGACCTGAGTGCTCTGGATATTTTGGGCCGCAGAGTCCCTGTGTAAGAGCTCTCTGCGCACTGGGGGATGTTTAATGGCATCCCTGCTCTCTTCCCGCTGGGGGCCAGTAGCATCCCCTGTGCACATTATCCTCTTACGACAAGCAAAATGCCTCCAGACATTACCAAATGGCTTCTGAGAGCAAAATCACACCCGTGAGAATCCCTGGTGGGGAACAACACGTTCACCGTGTCCCAGCCCTGTGATAAGTGTGGGCTGCTTCATCCTTACAGTGTCCCTGGGACAGGGGCATTATGACCTTCACGCTCCACCCCCACAGATCGCATCCGCAAGTACAGTTCAGCGAGGTCAGTGAACTTGGCTAAGGTCACACGGCTAAGAACTGGTGATGCTGGGGTTTGAACCTGGGCGGTCTGACTCCATCCTAAACTTTTAAAATGCTCTGCTTTCCTGCCCCTCCCATTCCTCACTACATTGATGAGCTTCTTTTCTTCTCACAGCAACCCTTAGGGGAGGGATCACTGCCCTTACTTTAAGGACAGAGAAAAGCAAGTTTCAGAGAGGTGCATTAACTTGCTTAAGGCCACACGGCTGGCAAACGGCAGACCCAGGATTCCTCCTAATGTGTCAGTGCTGGAAGCCCTGGTCTCTGGAGCTGGTACTTGGAGCCAGCCAAGGACTCCTCTGCGGTGCTCACCACCCAACAGCATGGCCCTCCACCTGGTTGTTGGTGGCTGCGGCAGCAGGGCAGGAGGGAAGCTTAGAGAGGCTGGGGCACTGTGAGTCCAGGGGGTTGGGGCCCCCCACCCTGGGCAACACCCCTCTCCTCCTTCCCTTTGCAGACACCTTGGTTCTCCAGCAAGGAGACAAGTTTCCCTTAGTAGCACAGGTGGGGCTCCCAAGGTTGGGAGAAGGCAAGGGGTTAGCTCCCAGTCACACAGCAGCTCTGTGTCCACAGAGCAGGGCTGGACCCCAGGACTGCCCTGTGGTCTGGGTGGTGCTGCCACAGCCCACTTCTGCCCTGAGCCTCTTTCCAGGTGGAGATATGAAGGTGGGGTGAGGGCCAGCGGAGGTGCAGTGTACGGGGAGTCGGCACACTAGGGTGCTGGCAGGCAGGCTGGGGGCAGTGGGTGGAGGGGCACAGGAGGCTTGCCTTGCAGCCAATCCCAGTGGTGTAAATATCCCCGCCAAGGTCATTTTCAAGTAACCAATGGTTTAACAACTGGCTCACAACATCCCTGAATATTTAGCTCTTAGCTCTCATGAACCAGTACCAGCTGGCTCCAGCATACCTCTGATGGGATATATGGGGTGTGTGTGGGGGGGTCCCTAGGCTCTCTCTGGACCCTAGCAGGCTCACTCAGCTCTGCTCACTGTGACAGCCTCTCCCCAGCGGAGGGACGCCACACCCATGGCCTCAGAAGTACAGAACGTGGTGAGGCTCAGAGAGGGGCAGAGCATTGCAGTGGTCACACAGCATCATGGCACATCGACAGGCCCACTCCCCTGTGCTGAGACCTGCAGATCCCCATGCCCAGACAACTTGCATCCTCTGCTTTCTGGATTTCTTCACAAAGCCTGTTGTGGGCAGGGCTCCCACCACCAGCCCATTCCCAGGTTACCCATGCACTGAAGCAGAGAGAAGGGTGACAACTCACCTTCTGGGGTCCCCATGTTGCCTTCTGACCCTGAGTTCCATAGGGGAGCTTTGGGCTGGTGACCAGAGTTCAAGTCCTGACCCCTGCCCCACTCACAGTGGCACCCTGGGCCATTCCCTTGTCCTCTCCCCAAGACATGCAGGCATTGGCTGACATCTGTGGTCTTTGGATTGGGCTCCCCCCACCTCAGATGCCCCACGGGTGCCAGGGGCAGGACCCTAAGCCCCCTGAGCCTACCTCTTTCTAAGCAGGTCTGAGAAGATTCATAGCTCAGGCTACTAGTTGGAAAAGCCCGTGAGGCTTGGGTAAGGTGCTGGGGCAGATGTTTTCTGTTCTAGCAGGTGGGCCCAGGGCAGGAGGGCCGGGCAGACAAGGGCGGGGCAGACTTACCTCCCAGAGCGAGCCCTCCTCTCGAAGCACAGCCACCAGCATGCCGGCCGGGATCATGAGGCAGGACAACAGGCCCATCAGGATTCCCAGCAGCTCCGCCCAGGCTGGGAAGCGGTAGCTGCCATACTCTGAGGGCTGGTACTTGACGATGCTATACACCAGCAGGGCCTGTGGGCGGGGGCCCCAACATGACGGTGGGCTTCTGGTAGGCCCCAGAGCTTAGGATAACCCAGGTCTAAGCTATCTGAAGGCTGGAGAGAGCTCAGCCCAGAGCCACCCAGTGTCAGAGACAAGCCTGTCCTAAGCTGTATAGAACCTGAGACCATCTATCCTTGGAGCCTTTGTGAGGCCTGAGACAGCCCAGCTCTGAAACACCCCGTTCCTGAGACAGCCTGTGTCTGAACTCCCATTCCAAGGCCGAGAAGCACAGACACACACCAACACACCAGCCTAAAGCCCCAGCCCTAAGGCCCTGCAGCCAGGGAAAGCCCCACTCATTTTGCTAAAGGAACGTGTGGGTAGGCCCAGCACAAAAGCTGGGGGCATCAAGGGGGAGGGCAGTAGACCAAGATCCCCATGCCCACCCACCCCTCAGCCCTGACAGAGGTCCACTCTGGGCCAGGGTAGTCCTACCAGCCTGAATACCCAGAAGGGGACCCTACTCTCAGCCCTGGGTCCCAGCCGGCAGCCCTCCTTCCCACCCGTTACCAGGAGCGTGGCCGGGGACAGGAACAGCCAGCAGGCCCTGAAGTAGAGGCCCGGCTTGAAGCCCAGCATCATGTGGATGTCTCGGCAGAACCTCTGGATGCCTGCACAGGGGAAGACAGGAGCATGGCCCCACTGGCACCTCCCAGGAGCACCAGCAGCCCCTCCTCCACCCCACTGCGCCCACTGGAGACCCCGGCCCTTGGGAGCAGGGACCCAGTGCAGGGGGGTGCTCCACAGTAGACTCCCATCCTCCCACTGTGGGGAACCTCAACTCCCTAGCCCATGGCCCCTCTCACCATACACCCGGGTGACGGCGAGGCATGTGGTGATCACTACCACCATTAGCCCGAAGCTGGCACTGTAGTCATCCAGAAGCACCAACCAGTACATGCCTCCCTAGAACACAAGTCACAGCTCTGGGGTTCCCTCACCCCAGTCTTGCTCCCTCGTGCAATCCCTTCTCCAGGCAGGGAGTGGACAGGAAGCAGCCAGGTGATGGCAAGATGATGACAGTGTGACCATTGTCCACCCACTGAGCCTTTATACACATCATCTTATCGGAGCCTCACAATGATCCTAGATGTAGGCTCCCACTTTATTGGTGGGAAAACAGGCTGAGGAAGGTAAAGCCACTTGTCCTGAGGTCCTTCAGTAAGTGTAGGAGCCAGGCTTGAAGCCAGGTCTTTTATATTTCAAAGCCAGGACTCTAGGCCACAGGGCCAAGCTGCCTTGGGGGGAGAGAGCCTGGGGTGGGCTAGCCTCCTCCCAAAGAGGAAGAAGCAGGTGGCCCCTTGAGTAGTCACAGACATTGCTGCAGGCACCTGGCCTTGCCTCCCCCACCACTCTCCCTGCACTCACATCGGTGGTGAGGACCAGCCCCATCAGGTACATGGCCACGCAGATGAGCCCCGAGAACACAGCCTTTTTGGGCCGCAGGTAGTATGGGAACTCGTCCGTCACAGCTGTCACGATGGTCTCCAGGAAGGCAAACTGGGGAGGAGAGAAGGAGGTGTCAGAATTCTTGCCCCACCACACACACATACACACGTGCACAGACACACAAACTCACACAGACACACACACACTCAGATATACACACATCACACAGACACACACATACACATAACACATCACATGTGGACACACAGACACACATCACACAGGGACACACACAGATGCACATCACCCCGCAAGGTGCGTGCCGGCACAGACAAGGCTCACCTGGCTATCCAAGCCAAGAGTCAGGAGCATAAAGAAGAAAAGGAAGGACCAGAAGGGCGACAGAGGCAGCATGGTCATGGCCTGTGGGTAGACGACAAAGGCCAGGCCGGGGCCTGGGCCAAGGGCAGAAAGGGTCAGCAGCCCAGGGCATGCACGAGGTAGGCCCCCGCAGGCACACTCAAACATAGAGGGTCACTTACACCCGCTTGGGTACACTAGGGTCACCAAACCCAGAGATGCACACTGACTGCACACTTGTAACGCTTAACTCCTAGGACACAGGCCAGTACATTGCCGGTGTGCAATGAACACAGAGTGATAAAATAAATGAATTAATAATGAGCACAAACACAAGACTCACTAGGAAACCTCATTTGAATACACTTATGTACACCATCATTTACACAAACAATCCCACTCCACACATACTTAGACACATCCTGGCACAGGACACTGATTCACATCCATTCACTGGCACAAGACATCTTGACACAGGAAATGACTCATTTGGACAAGCAAGGCGAGTTGCTGAGATGTAACAAAACAGAAGACAATCTCGCACAGAAATTCATTTCTCTGCAGACACGGGTTGCCCACCCACACCCTTTGCACTTGGACACCCAGAGACCAGGTAAGACACGTTCCTTTGCATGTGCGCACACCCACACACACACTGGCCACAGCCATCCACAACCTTGCAGGTCCACACGTGTGACCCCTGCCCAGCCCCAGCTGTGCTCAACACACACCCTCACCCACCAGCGCTGGGCAGCCTGCCCACCTGCTTTGGCCACTTGGTCCACAGGCACACCCAGCTCCTGAGACATGTAGCCCAGCACAGAGAAGATGGCGAAGCCAGCCAGGATGCTGGTGACGGCATTGCCCAGAGTGACGATGAAGGTGTCTCTGCCAGGGGAAGTCCAGGCACACAAGCCCAGGCCGGAGTGAGCGGGCCCTGCCTTCACCCCGCAAGGCCTGCCCTGGCCAGCCTCTCTCCTCCCTGCTCCGGCCCCAGGGTCTGTCAGGCTGCACTGACCTGTAGATGTTCTGATGAAACGTGTTATAGGAGGCAAAGGTGAGCAGACCCCCGAAGCCCACACCCAGGGAGTAAAAGATCTGAAGAGCAGCTTCAATCCACACCTGTGGCAGGGAAGAATGCAGAGGGAGAGCAAAGCGAAGGGGCTGGCACACCACAGCCATGTCCAGGGGGCCAAGGAAAGAGGAGGGAGGAGGTGGGGCGAGAGCTAGCCAACAGGTCCAGGGGACGGCGTGGTGAAGAGCCTGGCCCAGAGTAGGCCAGGAGGAAAAAAAAAAAAAACCTCTCCTGGCCTCAGTTTCCCCATCCAGAATCTAGATGATCGCTAAGGTGGGTCCAATTCTGAAGGAAGTCGTGTCTTATGTAAATTCTCAGTAGATCCATGTTGACAATGAGCCCATGGAACCCCTTTACTTCCTCCTTGCATTTGGAGGGCCCTCAATGTGATTCCCTCCTTTGTGGCTGTATGGCTTCTCCTCTCTGAGCCTTGGGACCTCCCTCTGTAAGGCAGGGATAGGAAGGGGAGCTGCCTTATAGGGTGGCAGTAAGGATTCATGACTACCCACGTGCCAAGTACTAGGGCAGGGTCAGGCACTCGTCCCTTAACAAATAAGAAATGTTAGCCGTCAGCAGCACTGTTTCTGTCATTACTAATGTCCTCCTTGGGGTTTGGAGTCAGACACATCTGGGTTGGAGCTCCAGCTCTGCCACTCCCTAGCCATGGGACCTTAAGCTTATCACTCTTTTGGGCCTCAGTTTCTTTGCCTGTAAAATGGGAGAATAATGTCTACTTTTTTTTTTAATGTCTACTTTTTTTTAAGGTTTATTTATTTTTTTACTAATCTCTACATCCAATGTGGGGTTCAAACTCATGACCTCAAGATCAAGAGTTGCTTGTTCCTCTGACTGGGCCGGTCAGGCGCCCCAGAATAATGTCTACTTCTGAAGTAGAAGAATAAGAAATGAAAGAGACACAGTGTTGAGCACAGAGTGTGGTACCAAGGGCCCACCACGCGGAGGACTCCTACCCGCTGCCCTCTTTTTCTCCAGGGGGCCCTCCTCCTTTTGCCCCCTGGCTTAAGGCCTGATCCCTCCCTCTGCGCCCCAGCCCCGAGAGCCTCACCTTGGAAGACAACAGATGGTGGAACTGGGGGGTGAGATAGAACTGGATGCCCTTCCAGGCCCCTGGGAGCGTGACTCCTCGGACCAGCAGCATGAGCAGGATGAGGTAGGGGAACGTGGCCGTGAAATACACCACCTGAGATGTGATAAGTGGCGATGGCAGGCAGGGGGGACCCTGCTTCTACCCTGTTCCTCTTCCAGAAATCCCCGTCTTACCTAACTTGCCTCCTCAACCTTTGGGTAGGCCAAGCTGAGAACAGCCATCATCTATGATGCTTCTCTTTCCCTCCCCGCCTCCCACCCTCCACACACAGATCCTTCATTAAAACCCTGTCACTGCTTCCCGAGGTGTCCCCAACCCATCCTGTTTCCAGCTCTGCTGCGCCCCGCTCCAGGCCACCCTCAGCCCTTGCCTGGAGGCCTTGTCTAGGGTTTATGAGACTCTCCTCCTGCCATATGCCCATTCCCTCACCCCCCAGCCCATGCAACCCATCCTGTGTGGTCATCTGCCACTGCACATTCCCAAAGTCCCCCCTACCCTGTCTCCATCTGTTCCCAAACCTCCAGGCACTTCCTTGGTAAACACCACCAGGTCTCAAGTTTCCCTCTGCCCGGATTTGCACCTTGATCACTTCTCTCTTTCTCATTGGTTTCTACCCTACCTTTCTAAATCTTTCTTTTGGTGCCACTCCTCGTGGGTGACACTTCTCAGCACTTTGCACAGGGACAAGTTCTAATTTATAAATGATTGAGTAAACCATTCAGAAGGCTTCCAAGTCTTTCTAAGTCAGCTTCATGGTCCTTTCCATCCTTCATAACCTCAGGTGGACACCTGTGGTTTTGTCTTCCTAGCATCCAGCTGGTCTCCTTCAGATACCAATCCTCTGACTTTCCTTAGCTGGGGCTGACTCCATTCCCAGCTCCGGGGATGGGCATATGACGAGGCCCAGGCAAGTACAGCACCCCACCCTCCTGAACACAGTGACTGGTTCAGGGATGGGTACATGACCCTGCTTACACAGTGAGACTCAGTTCTAGGGGTTTTGAAAACTGGGGCAAGAGAGAGAACTCTTGGTTAGGCAGGTAAGATGGAAGCTTGAAGCTGCTAAGGGAACCCTCATGGAGAATGAAGCCTGAGAAGGAAGCCAACTGGAGGAAGGCACTCCTGAGAGACCCAGAAAACCATATTCCTGATGACACCCATTGAATCCTTAGACTAGCTGTACCTGAAGCACACCCTTTGGACTTTCCAACAGACCAAATGGGCTCTAGTCACTTGTACCGACACCTAGACCCACCTTCCAAGCATCCAATAAGCCAACTTGCGGAGCCTCTTCAAAGTGCCAAGCACTGGGTTAGGGTACAAACTTGAGCAACAGAGAGGTCCGTCCTTGACAAGTTTCCAGTCTAGTGAACCAGTGAACCAGCCTAGCCACCGTCCATCCTTACCTCCAAATCTTTCTTCAGGCAGTGCTTCCCACCCTCCACACCCCCACCCCCACTCCCAACCTCTTCCCAATTCATCCTCTCAGGCTCAGTCCATGCCCTGCTGCCTCCTCCAGGAAGCCCTCACCCCTCCCAGCCCCGCAGGCCTCTAGGACCCCCCAGGGCTCACCTTGCCCGAGGACTTCACACCCTTGAGGATACAGAGGAACACGATGACCCAGGCGAGCAGCAGGCAGAGGCAGAGGTTCCAGCGGATCTCCCCGGGACTGCCAATGCCCTGGCTGCCTTGGATGTGGAGAACGTAGCGGCTGTGGGGGATGAAGATTTGAGTGTCCTCTGGTCACCCTGCCACACTCCACGGGCATGGGGTAAAGCTGTGGCCAGCAAGGTTACTATTACTGGTGTCATCAGCATCACGATTATCAGCAGTGTTTACTGAGCATGATTATCCAATAGGCTGGTGGCACAATTTATACTTCCTTCCTTTAAGCCTCACAACGACCCTCAGAAATACTATTATCATACCCACTTCAAAGATAAAGTATCAGAAGCCAAATACATTGTGCATGGTCACACGGCTGGTCGGCGAAGAGCTGGGATTAGAAGCCAGAGTCCACCTAACACCAGTACCGGGATTTGGCCTTCCAGGTACAAGCTGAGCCCCCCGGGGATGCTGGCCCCTGTCATCACCCCCTGTCATCACCCCCCTGTCATCACCCCCCACCCCGGCAGCTCGGGGCCCTCCCAGACAGCTGCTGGGCCGGCAGTGGCCTGACCTCCAGTACTCCTCGCTGGGGCTGACAGTGCTGGTGAGGTTGAGGGGCAGGGCCCCATTGCCACCCTTGGAGCCTCTATGCTCAAGGCAGAGGTCCGTGTTCCACCAGTTGCCACAGTGCTCCCAGGGCAGGTTGCTGGTGAGGGAGGCGAAGAGGTAGAAGAGGACGTAGGCGATGATCATGTTGTAGTAGATGGCCACCAGGCCTACGATGAGCAGCATGGCCGCGCCGGCACCTGGGCGTGCGGGAGAGGGGGCTGCCCTCAGGTCAGGCCTTCCTGTGGGCCAGGCTGTGGGGCCTCCAGAAGCCATCCTCCCTCTGTGGGCTTCACTTCCCTCTCTGCCTAGAAAGGCTGAGGCATGGGGGGCAACCTCCCTGCCTCCCCCAGGCCAGGACCCCTGCCATGACTTACGAGGCCTCACCTTTGAAGAGGGGACTGATTTTCCAGACGGCCAGGGGTCCCAGGCTGGAGAACTGGCCCAGAGAGAGCTCAAGGAAGAAGAGAGGAATGCCACAGATGGCCAGCATAAGGAAGTAGGGCACGAGGAAGGCGCCTGGAGGAGGAAGAGGAGGAGGAGGAGGAGGAGGAGGAGGAGGAGGAGGAGGAGGAGGAGGGTGGTCGGCAAAGGTCTCAGGTGGGTCAGCTCCTCTGAAGCCCAGCCCCGCCCCCGTCCTGATGGTAGACACCTGCGACCCCACGGAGTCCTTCTCCTGTGGACTGGGACTGATATATATCAGATCACTGAGGGCTAAGGGGGCTGGCGGGGCTTTACTCACCTCTGCAGCCCCAGTGCCCGGGGCAGGGCTGGGCTCAGAGCAAACACTGAGTGAGTGAAGGAACACTTGAGGGAATGCCCTGCCGGAGAAAGTGCAAACTCCTCAGTAGGAAACAAACGCCCTCAGGATCTGGCCCCAATCTACCTCCCTGTGTCCTCTCTGCCATGCCACCTTAGGTGCTGGCGGCTGCCACCAGTCGTCCCCTGTGCCCCACACCCCTCCCCATTGGCTTCTCCTATTGGCAGCCAGCTCCTTTAGAAAACTGCCCACCAGGCTCTGGGAGGGCTGTCGGTCATGCTAGCCCCCTACTAGCCACCCCTTCAGGGAGCCAGGCCAGTTAAGACACCTTCCCTGAGATCCTATATGGACGCGCTCAGAGAGAACAGCTCTGAGGATGAAGTCATTGTAGAGTTGTCTGTGGCCACCTCCCTCCCCCACCTGCAAGGAGGGAGCTGGCCCCAGGAAAAAATGAGGTCAGCACTGAGAGAGAAACAGAATTGGGAGCCAGGGAAAGGGAGAGCAGACAGGACTGTGGCCATTATGGAGTTCCTAGAGCATCAGAGGCCAGCTCCAGTCTCACACTTTCCGGTCACAGCAATTCATCTTTTCCTTGCCTCATCTCCTATTTGGACTATTTCTGTCACTCTGCCAATAGGTGCTTCTTCCAGAAGTTTGGCAGAGACGGAAGGAGGCTTCGAGGGTGGGTGGTGGGAGCATACTGGCTCTGGACAAAGTAGTCCTGGAGGTGGAATGTTGGGTCGGCCACCGGGTGACCTTGGACAAGGAACCTGGCTTCTCCAAGCCCTGTCTGTCACATCAGGGCAACCGTACCCGCCCAGGAGGGTTGTCATCGGGGTTAAGTGAGAGCACCAAGCCTGGGGCTGGCAGATGGTGAGTGCTCAACCCCAGCTATTGTTAACAAGACTCAGATCAGTCACTTGATGGCAAAGCAGGGACAACAGAGGATTGGTTTAAGGTGGGACGGACTTGGTGTTTGCAGTCTGAATGGAAGGAACCAGGAGAGGAGGACAGATTGAAGATTCACAAGTGGGAATGACGGATGGAGTGAGGTCCTGAAGGGAGTAGGGGAGGAGGAGGGATGGGAGAACTTTGAGAGCACAGTGATCACTGCCAGGCAGGTAGGTACAGCCTGCTGTCATGAAGCAGAGGCAGCTTCTCTGCCCATCACTCAGGGCCCAGGCTTTGCAGCCTTTGTGAGTAGGAATCCACTCTGGGCATGGGAGAGAGAGAGGAGGGGTTGGGGTGATGAAAAAAGACAAGGCAGAGAGAGCTCAGTTCTCCCAGCCCCATGTCACTGCTTTCAGTGAATTCCGCTCAAGGCCATCTGGGAGGTGGTGGCCAATGTCACTGAAAAACTCACTCCACCCCAAGCCTTGGCCTACTAGCCTAGATGCCCCACAAGCAGCCCTTCGGGCCTCTACCTCCTCCGTTGGTGTAGGCTCGGTAGGGGAACCGCCAGACATTCCCCAGGCCCACACAGTAGCCAATGCAAGACAGCAGGAAGTCCAGCTTGCCCGTCCAGTTGCCCCGGTCTGCGGCAAAGTCCACATCCAGATCTACATCACCCTGGTCACTGGGGGTCATCAGCAGGTCTGGGGTAATGGGCTGCCAGTAAAAGAGACCAAAGGGGTGAAGGAGAAAGAAGAGGCCAGGTTGTGACACATCCCGCCCCACACCCAAAATAAGAATATGAAATCAAACAGAGCTGAATATGGAGATACTCTCCTGGGTGAGGAAATCAAGTGCTCTGACCTGGGCTTTCGCATTATACATAGGAGCCCCTGGGGGTTGCAGGTCACTACAGACTTATGAGGCCAGCAGGGTGGCTCAGGCACAAAGAAAGCCAGCTTGATCTTAGTTCAGTTGACACAGAGGTCAAATCAAGGGAGGTCCTATGCTGATGACGATGACGATGATCTTAATAATGGTTACCACGTACTGAGCTCTTATTATATGCTGATTTCATTCTCAGAACAACACTGAGCTAAGTGCTTGTTTAAGCGCTGTTTTATTTTTTAAAGCTTTTATATTTATTTATTTATTTATTTATTTATTTATTTATTTATTTATTTAAAAGATTTTACCTATTTATTCCTGAGAGACACACAGAAAGAGGCAGAGACATAGGCAGAGGGAGAAGCAGGCTCCCCACAAGGAGCCCAATGTGGGACTCGATCCCAGACCACGGGATCATGCCCGGAGCCAAAGGCAGGTGTTCAACCACTGAGCCACCCAGGCATTCCTTCATTTGTTTATTTGAGAGAGAGAGAGAGAGCATGTGAGAGAGAGAGAGAGAGAGAGAGAGAGGGAGAATGAGCAGGAAGGACGGGTAGAGGGAGGAGGAGCAGTAGAGGGAGAAGGAGAAGCAGACTCCCTGCTGAGCAGAGAGCCCAATGTAGGGGCACCATTCCAGGACCCTGTGATCATGACCTGAGCCTAAAGCAGATGCTTAACCAGCTGAGCCACCCAGGCACCTCTTGGTCCTGGTTTGCTTGTTTTTTAAGATTTTATTTATGTATTCATGAGAAACACAGAGAGAAAGAGGCAGAGACACAGGCAGAGGGAGAAGCAGGCTCCATGCAGTGACCCTGACGTGGGACTCGATCCCGGGTCTCCAGGATCAGGCCTTGGGCTGAAGGCAGCGCTAAACCTGTGAGCCAGCCAGGCTGCTGGGTCCTATTTTAATCATGAGGACCACTGGAGCTCCAAGAGGTGTCAGGACATACCCGAGATTTTACAAGGCTGGCTGGTGGAGAGCTAGTTCTCAAGCCCAAAGCTTCTCAGTGGTGAAGCTCATGTCTCCAACCTCCAGGGCTGCCTTTTGCTATTCCATTCCAGGCATGGTATTTTAAGAAAGACACAGATAGCTTGGAGCATGTCTACAGGGCAAGTGGCCAGACAGGAGGGTGCTCAGAAGAAGCAGTCACAGGAGGAAAGGGTTAAGAAGTAGGGGCCCTTAGCACAGATAGAAGAGTACTTGGAGGGAACACAAGCTACCCCAAGGGAGGAATTCGATTTATGCTCTGGTGGCTCAAGGAGGTCTACAGAGGACTGTGAATTTTAGTTCAACATCAGGAAGAGGCTACTGAGTTCCGATCTATCTCACAAAAGTCCTAATCTTCTTGTCACTGCAGGAGAGATGCATGCACAGAGGGGACCAGAAGCCAGCTGTCCCTAACATCCCTGCCTGCGATTAAGGAGGGTGGAGAAGTCCACTGGGCATTCTCCCTCCAGACTGGGGCTGGGAAATGGAGGCTCTCCTCCAGCTGCTCGGAATGCTGGCCCGGCAGATGAGTTAGGACATCTGTGAGCCACTCAAGCTGAGGGCCAGCAAGGAAGCCCAAGGACATCAGGCCAACTACCTAAAATTCAGAGAGCAGTTCCCCAAAGTGTCTCCTGGAATGGGTCAGAAGAAAGGGTTAGCCATGCCCTTCCCACTTGCCTCTGAAATTCAAACCCACGGCAGAGAAGGACGGAACTGCAAAAAAAGCCAACTGTCAGGAACCTGGGAGGCTCAGTGGTTGAATGTCTGCCTTGGGCTCCGGGAGTGATCCTGGGGTTCTGGGATGGAATCCCACATGGGGCTCCCTGCAGGGAGTCTGCTTCTCCCTCTGCTGTGTCTCTGCCTTTCTCTGTGTCTCTCATGAATAAATAAATAAAATCTTAAAAAAAAGAAAGAAGAAAGAAAGAAAGAAAAGAAAGAAAGAAAGAAAGCCCATTGTCTAATTACATCACTGTTCCAAGAGAGGAGAAAGGACCCTCCTGCTTCTCTACTGAGGAATAGTGGTGAGAAAACAGTGATACCTCTGGACTGGGAGTCAGGAGACTATAATTCTAGTCCCAAGTCTGTGCCACTTCATGGTGTGACTTGAGGGAAGAGTTTTCTGGGCCTCAGTTTCCCCATCTTGAAACTGAGGGAATTTAATAGATCAGTGTTTCCAAAAACTCATCCCTTGGGATGTTCATAGACGCTCAAGACTTCTTCTTGAGTCAAAGAAATTGGGGGAACACTGGATTAACACAAAGCAAAACAGTTTTCTTTGTTGCAGGACTTGTCAGATCCTTTAATGCATCAATACCCACTGGGACTATCTAAATGGGGATTAGAATAGACAGTGTTCTGCAATTCTATTGAAGAAAAGGGTTTTAAGAAGATTGCATGCTGAGATTTACTCCGAGAAATGTAGGTCCATCTATTAGTCTTCTGGCTCTAATGGCCTGTGAGGCAAGCTTCACCAGACCCTCAGCTAGAGACACTCACAGCCGTTGAAGACCAGATTGGCTCCTAGCACAGGGATTCGGGAATCAGCTACTGACCAGGTATTTTTTTCCCCTAAAATTGCTCTTCCTGGCACCAGCCAAGTGGGTGTCCATGCACAAATTGGGTGGTGACAGAGGGGGTTTTGCCGGGCATTTGTCCTGTGAGCATTGCCAGGATAAAGAGGTGGAAGGAGAGTGCAGGTGTCATAGGACTGGAAGCATCCAGCTGCGGTGACAGGGTCAGGCGATGGGTTTGGGGGTAACAATCTTGGTTGGCTCTCGGTGACAGTGGCGACCATGGTGACGATCCTGCCTGAGGCTGGCTATTGGCCAGAAGGGCAGTGATAACAGGGACAGCCTGGCATAACTATGGGTGATGGAGATGATGATAATGAACGTGAACAAGCTGCTTTTCCAGTAATTGGGCTTGTGGTGATCTCAGACATGCTGGGCTGAGGGTAGCAGCAGCCCCCAGACCTATCTGAAACCCGCCCCAGCCCTCTGAGCACCCTTCCACAGTTTTCCTCCCCGGCTGGGTGAGTACGGGCCCCCTGGAATCACTCCCTGCCAGGTGAGCTCCGGGAGGGATGGAGGAGCAGCCAGTTGACACCGGCCCCTGAGACAGGGTAGCGTGGCAGGCCGGTCACCCTATGAGCCCCCCAGCCCCATCAGGCCAGCTGGCAGGAGGGCCCAGTAATGAGGTTCCTCTGATCCCTCCTGAGAAGCTGCTGCCCTTTCTCTGCTCACAGAGCAGTCCCGGCTCTCTGTTTCCATGGTGACAAGAGTTCCAAGAGCAGGATGCTGCCAGCTTTTCTGTCCCCCTCCTCCCCCAATCAGAGGGAAGCCTGCTCCTGCTCCAGGGACAGGGGACTGGGTCCTCCAAAGATAAGCCAATCCCAAGACCACCCGGAGCCCCCAAGCCCACCATGGGCCGAATCCCAGGAGGCTGGCGCATGGAGAGGATGGGACTGCCTGGGAGACAAGTAACCAAATCAATGGGGCAGCGTTGGAAGCTCGGTGAGTCGCTTCACACTTCCGCCTGGGCGTGAAGGATCCCACCTCCGACTCCCCACTGCCTATCCCGAGTCACACAGGAACGTAATCCTGAGTTTGTCAGGCCTGCACCCCCTCTGTTTAGGGACCAACAGATGTAGGTCACCAGCAGTGGCAGGCTCTGGGAGAGGTTAGCCTGCCCCAAGCCAAGGCTCTCAGACCTTCTGCAGGATGAGAGAGACAATAGAAATTTGGAGTCCAACTTCATCATTGTGCAGATGAGGAAACTGAGTCTCAGGGAGGGGAAGGGATAAGTCCAAGGTCAAATAGCAAGATAAGGGCAGAGCAAAACCAGATTCCACACCCCTGACTTTGAGCCCAGGGCTCATCTCTGAACAATGCTATTCCCTGGCTGATACCTGGCATTTCCTCCCTCCCTGCCCCCTTCACCTTGAAACCAAGGGAGAGGACACTGAAGCCAGGTGGCCCCACCCTGCCCTGATGGTCCTAGGTTGCTCAGCCCCTCTTTGGGAAAGCAGCAAGCTGCATACCCTATGTCTGTTTTCTCCTTGTCTATAAAGTGGGGATAACAAGACACAGCTCCCAGGTAAGGCTTTACAGAACGTGGCTATACACACGGTGTGGCCCTGTGGCAGTGAGGAACAGCAGCTCTTGTGGGGAGAAAAAGGGGAGAGAGTAGGAGAATGGAAAAGAGTGGGGAGCAGGACCCAAGAAGACCCAAGAGACCACAAACAGCCCCAAGAAGTCACTCATGTCAATGAATAAAAAAGACCCACTTATCACAGTGGTTCTACACCCAGCTGCAGGGTGGGGCGGGGTGGGGGAGAAGGCCAGCTGGGCGAGAAGGCTCGAATGAGGGGCAGGAGGGAGGGGGATGGGGGTGGAAGTGGTCAATATAACACCAGCCCCTCAGAGTCCTCTCTCCCATCTACCTCTACCAGCCCCTGCGGGGTTACCACATCCCCCAGGCCCCACTCAGGAACAGTGGGGCCTGCTTTGGTGCCTTGATACTGGAGCTAGATCATCAAATGATAGTCCAGGTTAGAGAATGGACTTGCCCAAAGTCTCAGGGTAAGTGGTATCTGCAGAAATAGTGCCCAGGAGTTCTGACTCCTTGGCTAGGACTGGTACTTCTAAGCCAAAAGCGAGAAAACTTGACCCAATACTCTTCCTCCCTGCCCACGCCCCGCCCCCACAGGCTACTTGGCTCGGGGGTCTAGCCCCACAGGAGAGGTGGGAGGGGCTGTGGTCTCCACCAGGGCTCCAGAAGCACAGAGCTGGCCCTTCTCTCATGCCAGCTTCCACCCCACCCCCAGATCCCGTGGGTCTCCCTCTCTTCCCACCCTGCCCTTGCCTCCGGCCAGCCCCGCTGATGGGCAGCCTGGGGTCTTAGCGGGGGAGCTAAAGCGGATGGGCAGGAAGCAGGTGGCGGCCCCCCCGCAGGGCAAAAGCCCGGGCAGGAAAGACAGCGTCCCCCTGCTGGCTCCGCGAGGCTGCTTCAGGGTAGAGCGCACGCAGGAGGACCAGGGCGGCTCCCCGCCCCCCACCCCCGAAATTAGTCCAGCTAGAGGCTGGCGCTCAGCTCTGCTCACAGCCCGGACCCCAATCAGCCCCTGGGGGGAACGGCTGGAGTACTGGGAGGGTGGGCGCCCGGCCCCAGACACCCCTACCCCGTGCCTCCTGGGGGTGCAGACACCTGTTCAAGGGCCTAGCCCACAGAGCCCCAGCCCCATCACACCACACCCGGACCCCCAGATGGGGAAGGCCGCGTCGCCACCCCCCCCCCCCCAACCCCCGGCAGGCTGTGACCCCGCCCCTCCTTGCGACCTAGCTCAGCCCGGCCTCCCCCGAGCCCTCTCAGACCCTCCCGGGGCCTGGATGGGGGCGGGCCTCTGCACCCCTCCCTCAGGTGCGCCCCCGCCCCGGCGTGCGCCCCCGTCCTCGTGCCCTACCTTGCGTTGGGGAGCTCCCTGGAGCTTCTTCATCTTGGAGGGCGGGCTGCCGGGGCTCCCCGGCTTGGCTTCCCCCGAGAGCCGAGAGCGAGCGAGCGAGCCCGAGACCGCGCCGCCGGCCGCCCACTTTGCCCCGGCGGCTCCCGCGCACCGGCTGGGGGGGCGCGGGCGCAGGCGCTGCCGTCTGGCGGCTGCGGGCGCGGGGCGCGGGGCGCGGGGCGTGGGGCGCGGGCCGGGCGCTGCGGACGCCCTGCCTCTCCCTGCGCAGCGCCCGAGCCTGGGGAGGGGTGCACGGCTGCGCCCGCGTAGACGCCCAGACAGACGGGCTGACGGACCGACAGCCGGGGGATGCGCGCGCCCCCGCACGCAGAGCTGCGGATTGGAGGGGCCCGAGCGCAGGAGGAGGGGGGTCCGCGACGGAAACCCTTGGAGGTCTGGAGGCCTCGGCCACCGTCTCCTGCGTGACCTTGGGCAAGTAACCTGCCCTCTCTGGGCCCCCCTTTCTCCCATTGGGCAATGAGAAGGGCAGGCCACGTGCATGGACACTAACAGCCCGCTCCTGGTTCCGCCAAGCCAGTGCCTCCTCTTCTTTGCTGTGTGACCTTGCCCACGTTAAATAAGATCGCCCCCCCTGCCTTTTCATCTGGAAAATGGGGATAAGAATCTTACCACCCTTTCAATAAGGTGAGGAATCCAGGGAGATTGTGCCTAGAAAACATGTAGTGCAGGGCAAGGCGCATAGTAGGGGCTCAGTTGACATTCACTGACTATGAGTTGCCCACTCTTGCCAACAAAAGGAACAGCAGCCATGAATCAGGTATTTATTCAATCGTCCTAATCTACCAATATTGATTGTACCAGATCCTGGGCCAGTTCGTATTGTCTCAACACAGTGACCTGGAGGGACAGATGGTATCATCCTTATTTTACAGATGGGCAAACTGAAGCAAAGAGGTTAAGTTACTCACTCAAGGTCACAGAGCTAGTGAGTGACACGACACCAGTGACAGAGTCAGGCCTCATGGACCTTCTGGGTGGTCTGGAACATTTCTCCTTTCCCTGGGATGAAAGAGATACAGGGAGGTTTGGGCAAGAACAGATAGGGCAAGTGTCACCATGTTGCGATGGCTTGTGACTTAGATGATCACCCGGGTTCTTAGCCACCAGTATGACCCCAGGAATGTTATAATTTCACATCTCTAAAATGAGCCATCAGGGACGCTGTGCCTGACTGACCTATCAAGGCCTTGTGAGGGTCTGTGTGAGCCTGTGACTAGAATAGGAAATTATTAGCTTGAGTGTTCATGCCCATTGGTCTCATATATGCTAGTGGATCTGGCATATGCATTACAAATCATGCCCCTTTCACTCCAGTGTCCCAGTTCAGTCACTAAGCCATAGTGCCTGAACATAGTGGGTTACCCTACCATCAGCCACAACCCATTGGGGAGAGTGAGCATAAGGGCCTGTTGTCTCTCGTACCCCTGGAGCCTAGAAGGAAGCAATAGGGGTTTATATGGGAGCACAGGCTTGGGTAAAGGGCCTGGCTGGGTCCTGGGCCCACCTCTCCTCCCCAGGTCCCACCCAGCTGCTCCTTCCTTTAAGCATGTCCTTAGAACACCTGGGTGGCTCAGTAGTTGAGCATCTGCTTTTGGCTCAGGGCATGATCCCAGGGTCCAGGATCAAGTCCCACATCGGGCTCCCCACAGGGAGCCTGCTTCTCCCTCTGCCTATGTCTCTGCCTCTCTCTGTGTGTCTCTCAATAAATAAATAAAATCTTAAAAAAAAACAACAAACCTGGCCTCAAAGGGCTGGCTAGGGGTTCTCCAGATGCAGGAGGAAAGAGCCCTTTAGGCATGAATGTGAATGGAAGAAGCCTTCTTGGAACCCTACTGTGTTCATTGGATGAAGGATTATATCCAGTATCTAACTTATGATTCTTTCCAACAGCTTGGGAAGACTGGTTTGTGCATCCCTGTTTTGCACCTGAGGAAACTGTCTCAGAGGAGTGAAGTCATATACCCAAGGTCACACAGAGCACGGAATCTCTGGGCTTTGGAGAGGGGAGAAGCCCATGGCTCCTGAATCCAAGAAGACCCAGGCACGACTCACCCCTGCCCTTCCCTTAGGGCCTGTCAGTTCTCTTACAGCACAGGCTATAGCTGTGCTCAACAACCCCATCATTAGACCCAATGGAAGGTCAGAGAACTACAGGAAGAGGGACTAGAGGTGAGGCATTGGCTCAAGAGCCCTGGAAGACTGGCGTCTTTATGGCCCCTTCCCCATTGTGCCTGCTTCCCCCGGATTCAGCCCTGGGGGGAGCCGCCAGCCTTGCAGAAGTGGGAGGGAAGAGGACTGGATCTTTAGCCTTCCTCAAGCAAACGTGTCATAGGGTGACCACTGAACATCCCTGGCAGTCCCTGGGGCTGTGAGTGCAAACGGATCCAGGCTCACACTTTTCAGACGGGGACACTGAGGCCCAGAATAGGCAGGCAGGACCCGCACAACTACTGTGTAAAGCAGAGGCGGGGTTACTCCTGGCATCTAGGAGTCTGACCCTGCACAGGCTCTGCCCTCTAGATCCTCTGCCCTATCACTACAACCCTTGGTGGGAAAGTCTGGTCTTCATCAAACAAACAAAACCCCAATATTTTCTAGAAGATATCGTCCACGTAAGCCAACCTGCCCATGTAGGCCCCAGTCTTATGATCATACAACTGGCTATGAGATCAGCCACCAAGCACATTTGACAGTTGCTACAACCACCGACTCTGCTCCCTGATCCCAGAGGAAGTTTGTGTACTTTTGGGCAGAATGACCACTTAGGAATCCTAACCAGTAAATAATCTATCTCCCTTCCCCCTCTTCCCACCTCTCCCTCGTTCTCTCTCTGTTTCTCCTGGTCTCACATCAAACCAGAATGGAGATGTGTGCTGATTTAAGGAAAGTGTTAGATGAAAATGTACTTCCTTTTATTATATAGAGAGATATTTTTAAGTGCATATAAATAAACATTTTTAATTTGCTAAAACGTTCAGACTTTATCACTGCAGAGCATGTGTTTTGTTACACCAGCGAGTGGCGACTGTGAAAAATGAGGAATCAGACTGCTAGTCCATCTGGTATGATTCAGAGAAAGTGGCTCCGGAGCAGCCACGCCGGGAGAGGATTGCCCTCCAAAGCGGCCCTGTCCTAGGCCTGCTGTCCTCCCAGGTTCTGCGTCCCTTTGGTGGGCACCTCATCCACCTGGAGCCGGGCTGGTTTCCTTGGAGCTCCGCAGTCCTCCTGCCCCCCATCATAACCCGTTACACACACATGCACACACATGTACCCTGGGCGGCAGGAGACCTCCTCTGTTCCTCATGCTGGCTGAGTCCTCCCCTAGAGTAGAGCTGTGGCCGTCTCTGCTCTGCCCACACCCATCTCTCCGCAATCGATGGGATTGGCTCCCCCATACACTGAGGCTCTGGGCATGGCATTAGGGAGCTACAGGGGAAATTGCATGAAAAACAGTGCTGATGTGCATGCTTCCGATTTGCTAGAGGCCATGACCAGACCATGGGCCTTTGAGGACCAGGTCAAGCCATATCTGACGTTTGTCTGTACCCCCAGTCTCCAGCACCAGGTCAGGGCCTGCCACCTGGGGGAGGATGGCATAAAATCGCTACACACACAACAGAAGCGGCAGCAGCTATTCCTGACGGGAAGGCTGGAATACCTCTTAGCCCTGGGTTGGCTGCAGATCTGATAGGACATGAGGGGTCCCTTTCCTGAGCCACAATGCCCCAGTCCCTGGTGGAAATCTCTGAGTGATAGAGAGCTCACTACTCAGCCCAAGGCATTGCTTAGAAGTTGTTGGAGTTAAAAGTTTCCTTTTTCCTGGAATTCAGAGACAATTGACAAGTGATCACCAGCCTAACTTGTGGGCCCCTCCCAACCCCCACCCCCTGACCTCACAAGTGGGCAGCAGCCACAGCCTATCCAGCCTGCCAGGCCTGGCCACTGACCTCCAGCCAGACAGAGGTTTTCCTATGGCCGGGGACAGGCTTGTCCTGCCTCAGATCGTCCAGGCCACCATCTGCCCTCAGCATTGGGGAGGCCGGGGTGGGGGGTGGAGGAAAATAGAACATTAGGGAAGCCTGCCAACATCTCACACTAGGGATGCAACAGCCCCATGAGCAGGTGGCTAAAACACAGCACCTACCCTGTGCTAAACATAATTCTGAGATAGGTTCAAGGATCTTATTTCCATTTGACAAATGAGGAGGCTAAAGCTCAGAGAAGCTAAGTAACTTGCCTGAAGTCTCAGAGCCAAGAGGCAGTAAACTGGAGGCCAAGCCATCTGACGCTGAAACTTATTGCCCAAAGTTGAGTCACGGCTGAAGTAGGGCCCCCCAGCCCACGGCATCCCCACACTCAAGAGTTTTGAGTTGTTCACTGGGGTGCTGGCAGGTAGGGGGTCCTGTGTAGCAAAGCATGGAGAATGCTGGATTAAAGAAAATTCAAGGTTTTTTTTTTTTTTTTTTTTTTTTTACTGTGGGACTTGTCAGAGCCTTTGATGTGTTAATGCACCACTGTGAGTCTCCCAGAAGGGTTGAGTCCTCAGGACTTCCCAAACTCTCTGGAGCTGAGTCATATTTCTTTTTGGTAAACAAACTCCTCAGTGTTACAGATGAGGAAATGAGCCCCAGAGAGGGGAAGAAGTTAACCCAGGGTCACACAGCAAATATTTTTGAAGCTCAGAAAACTATATCCATTCACTGCCAACCACTCTCCCACCAACTCTCTTCCTCTGCTCTTGGAACCATAGTCCTTTCCCTGGCACCACCTTGCTCCCATGCCTTAGATGCCCACCATCTTCAGGGAAGCTTCAAGGTCTCCCAGGCCACCAGCAGGAGGAGAGAAGGTGCCTGCTGCCCTTCAAGAGCTCGTGAGGGGACTTGATCCACCTATGTGTTGCTGTCATGTGTCCCAGGAGCAAAGGGCAGGCAGGCAGGCAGCCTACGCACTTTTTTATGGCTGGGCCACATCCCAGAACAGTAAACAGAGGGGCAGGCAGCTGGCACCAGAGGCTTCTAGGGAGCAAAGGCCCCAGGTGGCAGATTCCTGCTCACCTCTGGGAGGGAGTTGAGAACAGTAGCTTTTCTTAGGAGTTTTAAAAAATTATACTCTAAGTTCATATTGTTCATATTCTTTACCGTTCCTGACAGGACCTTTAGGCCTCAATCCAAACATCACGTCCTCCAGGAAGCCTTCCAGACCTTCTGGCATAAGCTGGGAGCCCACTCTGGGCTCACCAGATGCTCTGTTCCTTTGATGCCCAGAGCATCACTCCAACTGAGAACTCTTGTGGGGCAAGGACTGTGCATTCCCTTGGCTTGGCCATGCCTAGCACATGGGGGTGTCCAATGAATATCAGCTGTTGAGTGAAAACTGTGAGCTGAAAGTGCTTGGAAATTTTTTAAAAACCTGATATACTGGGTCTGATGATTCTGCTTACAAAATGGATTTTCAATTTTGCATAGTCTCATAGACTTTCTCTAACCATGTCCTGTTTTGATCTTCCAGATTTTAAAGGTGACCTTGCTGGAGACCTACAGAGACTAGAGGGGACTATGCAAATGTTAGAGCAGGGTGAGGACGGTTTATACCTCTTTAGCATCTTCCTTTAATGCTGTGTATAATGAATTTTATACTTGTTTTTTCAAGAGAAAAAAAATTTATTCTTGAAGCTGATCCAAGAGATTCCACTCTATGTACATACAACACGTGCCCAGCTGTGAGCTCTGCTTGGTCCAGAGAAAGTCCCCCGGGGACTCCCTGAGGCCTGGGCCCTAAGTGACAGCCTTGTGGGGCAGCAGAAACTAGGCAGGCGGCTCCCGCCCTCTGGCCCCCTCTGCCTCTCCCCATCTGGAAGCCCCACGGAGAATGCCAGTGGGGGGATACGGCTCCACAAGCCAGAGCGGATGGTCACCAAAGCTGCTTGCTTTGGCCCAGTCTTGTGGGCTTTGTGCTTTGCATCCAGCCTGGAGAGGGGTCAGGCCAATTTGTGATGGGGCAGGTGGGCAGGGGGGTGGGCAGCTGGAGGTGAGGCCAGGAAGAGGCAGGTGGGAGCTAACCATGTCCCTTCCCCTCGGGTCATGGACTGCAAGCATTCCCGTCTTCTCTCAGCTCTGGCTCCTTTCTCCTGAATCAGTCCAGGCCCTCCAGCAGCCTCCCACCCTTGAACCCATGGAGAAGGCGGTGGGGCATGGGGACTTAGGGCCCCTCACTTAGCCCTCTAGGGACTGAGACCTCCCACCCTGGGCTTCCTTATCCCCTAGGAGCTGGAGAGGTCCTTATCCCACAGGCTCAAGACACAGATGGGCCACAGGGATGCAGGGACTGGGTAGGGCAGCTGGTCCAAGGTCACTCCAAAAGTCAGTGGCAGGGCTGGGACTCAGACCAGGCCTCCTAGGCCTTAACAGGAGCCACATGGCCAGCATCTGAGTCCCCAGGCCCCCCAGCCCACGAGGCTGGGCAGGAGGCTATGGCAGATACTCCTCCTTGACCGGCATTGGGGAGGAGGCCCCCAGGAGGCTAGCAGAGCTGGGGCACAGGCCCCCCAGGTGCGGCCCAGCTGCGGCGGCGGTGACTTCATGGGCTGGAGGGGGGGGTGGCGGGTGCTGCTGCTGCTGCTTCTTCTTGTTCACTTTGCGCTCCTTTGCCCGCCGATTTTGGAACCAGATCTTCACCTGTGGTGGGGAGAGCAGAGATGGGCCAGCTGGTGGGGGACCAAACGGCAGAGCAAGAGGAAGAGAGGAAGGACAGCTAGGCTCTTCTCTCTCCAGGTGGGGCCTATGGGCTCCCTGCTGCGCCACCACCCAGACTCTTCATGGCCGCTGAACATGTCCTCCCTTCTGGAACCTGTCCTCGACCCTAGAGACAACTCTCGCTGTAACCTTCTCTGTCCCCGTTTGTAAGTCCATGCTCTAACACCCGTCCACCAGGAAGACTGCAACCTCCTCCCTCCTTGGGATTTAAACAGCAGTCATCATCACTGCTGCAGCCCATAGCTAATCAGATCCCCTGTCCCCCTCCTGGGGGTCAGGGATATTGGGTTTCGTTGCAAGTGGTGAGGATTGGGCAGCAGCTCAGTTTCTGCTGTGCTGTGTGACGTGGTCAGCAGATCCAACCTCTCTGTGCTCCTCCCTTGACTGAGTCTCTAATCTGCAAACACCCTGAAGGCCAGACTTCTGGTACTGCTTCTGTGGTTATGGTGGGGGGACCCACGCACCTGCCGTTCAGTGAGCCCCAGATTGGCAGCAAGCTCTGACTTCCGCCGGATGGTGATATAACGGCTATAGTGGAACTCCTTTTCCAGCTCCAGGCGCTGGTGGTCAGTGTAGACCACGCGGTACTTGTCCTTGGTCCGGGTCTTACCTGAGAAGCAGAGGGGCCAGGAGGGGAGGGGAGTGGGTGAGGCCGGGGGCCTGCAAAACTCAAACAGGGCTCCAGGGAGGAAGCAATCCAGGCCCCCGAAGGAGGACCCTGAGGTGGGGAGGGATGCACACCCAGCCCATGAAAAACACAGCATCTAGGGCATTCCCTGATTCTGTGAATTAGAAAGCCTGGGGGGTAGAATTGGTATTTTATTTTCTTTTTTGAGATTTTTTAAATTAATTAATTAATTAATATTTTTTAAAAGATTTTTATTTATTTATCCATGAGAGACACAGCAAGAGAGAGAGGCAGAGACATAGGCTGAGGGAGAAGCAGGCTCCCTGCAAGGAGCCTGATGTGGGGCTTGATCCTGGATCGTGCGCGGGATCACACCTTGGGCCAAGGGCAGATGCTCAACTGCTGAGCCACCCAGGCTTCCCTATTTATTTATTTATTTATTAAACAACCTCTACACCCAAGGTTAGGGCTAGAATTCACAACCCGGAGATCAACAGTCACATGCTCAACCAACTGAGCCAGCCAGGCCCCTAGAATCTGCATTTTTTAAAAAAGATTTTCTTTATTAGAGAGAGAGAGAGAGAGCATGCAGGGACAGAGGGAGAAGGGAAAGCAGACTCGCCACTGAACACGGAGCCTGATGTGGGGCTCAATCAATCCCAGGAACTTGAGAACATGACCTGAGCCAAAGGCAGACACTTAACCGACTGAGCCACCCAGGTGCCCCTAGCATCTGCATTTTTCACAAGCTCCCAAGGTGGTTCTGATTCAGGATCCTGAGACCACTGGTACTAACACCAGAGATATAGAGGGACACCTGACAGACCTGGGCAGATTGAGACTAATGACAAGCCAGCAGCTCCTCCCTCCAGTGCAGAGGAGAGTGGGGAAGAGCCACCACAGACAGAGGTGGAAGTTTACTGCACCATCCTGGGGTGGGTGCTCTTTACTTCCCACCAAATGCCTGGCAGCTGCTGGCCCCAAAACCAAACAGAAAGAACGGAGACTTCTTTTGGCCTCAAGGAGCTGGCAGGTACCTCAAAAGGCCCCAGCCCTGGACACCCAAACTGGAGTTGCAGCCGTCTGCCCAGAGCCATCCACATCACCGCCTCTCTGAGAGTACAGAGCAGTGAGTCAGGATCAGGCTTCAAATATTTACTGAGCTCCTGCTGCGGGCCAACGACTGGGGTGTACTGGAGTACACCAGTGAGCAAAACTAAAAAAAAAAATCCCTACTCGCAGTGAAATTACGTTCTAGGGGAGGAGACAGATCAAAATAATTTGATATGTTAATGCTAAGTATTTGATGTTAATTGATAAGTATTCCTGAGAAGAAGTAATCAAGAAGAGAGGATTGGAATTTGGGGAGGAGAGAGCATACGAATTTAAAAAGAGTAGTCTGAGAAGGTCTCACTGAGAAAGAGAATTTAAGCAAAGATCTAAAGGAGGTGAGAGAAGGAGTCATGCAGGTATCTGGGGAAGAGGGCTCTGGGTGCAGGGAACAGCAAGTTCAAAGACCCTGTGGTTGGGAACATGCCTGACATCTGACATGTGTGGGGGACAGTAAGGGGGCTGGTGTAGCAAGGTGTAGCTCACAGTGCAGTGAGCAAGGACAGAGGGGCAGGTCATCCAGGGCCTTGCCAGCCACTTAAAGGACTCTGGGTTTTACTCTGTCTGGGAGGGGAGCCATTGCAGGCTTCTGAGCCCAGGAGACAGCAGATCTGATGTAGGTTTTAATATGACTCTGGTTGTTGCATGGAGGATAGACTGGCAAGAAGGAGGAAGCACAGATAGGCCTGCAATAACCCAGGAGAGTGAAGGCGGTGGCTTGGCTTCTCTACAGGGCTCAGCCTGAGGCCAGGAGCGGGATTTGAGGACCAGCTGGGGTGAATGTCAGGGCTCTCTGTGGGGCTGCGATCAGAGGTCTGCCTGGAGAGAATATTAAAGTCATGCTTGGCCCGGGCTGGTGCGGGGGCCTGACTAAACACCAGTTTCCTTCGTAAGAAGCTGAGCGCTTGGCTATAAATAGGAAGTACACGCAAGCACTTGCAGACCTACACATGTCCCACCAGGGCATGGTGGGTCTCGAAGTAACCATGGACCTGTTCCATCTCAGCCAGTTGCCCCCACACAGCCTGGCCTTGACCTCCCAGGGCCACAGCTCTGGCTTTGCTGGTCCCTCAACACCCCTGTGCTAACCACCCACCCCTCTTCCAGCTCCCGCCCCATTACCAAGCCCACGCAGCTTGGCAGGACAGTCACTGGGCTCCCCAAGAGCCAAATGGTTTTGCAGAAAATGGGAGACAACAGATGTTTCTGGGCTTTTTTCCTTGGGTTTCCTGCCAGAGCAGCAGAACTGCAGTGGACGCTTCCATATCCACTGACCTCAGCCCACCACCCGATGTAGCACGGGACAACCTCGGCCCTCGTCCAGGCCTGGCCCAGGAAAGGGACAAGGGAGTGGCTGCTGAGGCCTTGGCTCCAGATGGGCTCTTCTTTGGCCTAGAAAATTCAACGCCGACTCAAAAACAGTTCTGCCTAATGCGCCACCCCCAGAGCCCGGCAGAGCTCTGAATCTTCACTGGGCTAAAGCGGGAAGGGCTCAGTTTAGTCTCCTCCTATGTCATAGATGAAGAGACCAAGGTTCAGGCAGGTAATACAGCTGGCTGGAGGTCCAGGTTAGGACTTGTAAGTCCTTTCAATCTGCCCTCCTTGTGTAACCAGGGTCACTGAAGCCCTGGGCAAACATGGACTTGCCGAAGGCCATGTCACCTGGTCTAGAGTTCCTACTCTCCACTCTTGGCACAACTCTTTATTGACCCTGTCAGGCTTAGGGTCCAGAGAACTCCCTCAAGAAGCCCCCTAAGCCTTTGCAACAGAAGCTCAAACAGTAGGCAACCTGTCTTCTTGTACTTCTTGGAAGTGAGGGACCAGATCATGGTGAGGGCAGCCCCGCACCCACCCCCTGCCCTGCCACCGAGAGCTCCAGGCTGGGGCTAGATGGTCCACAGGCAGGGTGGACCCTTGAAAATGTCCAGAATATTACAGCCTGAAGTGGGCGGGTTGAGGCTCCATCCCCACCCAAACAGCCTGAGAGGTCACAAGTAGCACTTACAAGATACCTTTTTCCTCAGGCATGCAGTGCTCACTCCCATCCCTTCTGATGAGTAAGTGGGGATCCATCACACCTGTCTCCACAGATGGGGAATCTGGGGCTCAGAAAGGGGCCATCCTGGGGTATCTGGGTGGCTCAGTGGTTGAGCGTCTGCCTTCAGCTCAGGGAGTGATCCAAGGGTTCGGGGATCGAGTTCCACATCAGGCTCCCCACAGGGAGTCTGCTTCTCCCTTTGCCTGTGTCTGTCTCTGCCTCTCTGTGTCTCTCATGAATAGATCAATAAAATCTTGAAGAAAGAAAGAAGAATGAAAAAAAAAGAAAGGAAAAAGAAGAAAGAAAGAAAGAAAGAAAGAAAGAAAGAAAGAAAGAAAGAAAGAAAGAAAAAGAAAGAAAGAAAGGAAGAAAGAAAGAAAGGGCATCCTTGCTGAGGGCCATCCTGCCTGGTAGTGTCATAAACCCTGGGCTCAGGTGACCCAAACTATAGCCTGACTCCTCCTGGATTTGAGGAGCGAGGGACTAGACAGGAGATAGGGCTCTAGCTGCAGTTATTTCTCTGTTCTAGTGAAGCTGCCAGGGAAGACCCAGCCCTCAGGCCCTGTCACCTCCTCTTGGGCCCAGAAGATGGGCTGGTGGGCTCCGGTGCAGCTCTCAAATCACACCATTTTATTGCAGAGAAAACGGCTCTGCCAAAGAACAAAACATTTGGTATCACGCTGTGGCCCAGGAACCAAGGAATCCCACATTGCTGTCCAGGGAGGAATAATTGCCAACATCCTCCTTGGAGCCCAGCTTGGTAACATCTAGCCTCATTTAATATGCACATACCGGGCAGCCCCGGTGGCTCAGCGGTTTAGCTCCTGCCTTCAGCCCCGGGGTGTGATCCTGGAGTCACAGGATCCACCTGGAGTCACAGGATCGAATCCCACGTTAGGCTCCCTGCATGGAGCCTGCTTCTCCCTCTGCCTGTGTCTCTGCCTCTCTCTCTTTCTGTGTCTCTCATGAATAAATAAATAAAATCTTAAAAAAAATAATATGCATGTACGCTTTGACCCAATAACCCCACTTCGAGGAATTGATCTCATGGAAAAATGTCCAAAGCCACAGGTGTTCCAAAAGGCACAAGACTAAAAGCAATGTACATGTCTACAAGTAGGATACTTGTTAAATAAGAGATGGGACATCCATGGAGAGCAACATTATGTAGCCACTAAATATGGAGCAATTTCTAGATACATTGAGTTAAAGAAAAAAAAAGCAAGACCTAGAATGCTGTGAATTGTATGTTACTGTTTTTGTATAACAGTGGGGGATACACACACACACACACACACACACACACACACACAAGCTCATACGTCTGTGTACCTGTAGAGTTCTTTCTGAAAGAATATACAAACCAATAATATACCTCTGGGGAGGATGTAGGCCATAGGTAAGTGAGAGTCTTTGGGATGGTCCTTCCTTCCTTCCTTCCTTCCTTCCTTCCTTCCTTCTTTCCTTCCTTCCTTCCTCTTTCTCTCTTTTTTCTTACCATGTATGATATAAATTTGCATTTTTTATAATTACTTCTTTTAAAAGAGAGAGTGACAGAGCAGGCTCCATGCTCAGCACAGAAACCCAAGGGGGGCTCGATCTCACAACCCTGGTCCTGAGCCCAAATCAAGAGTTGGATGCTTATCCGACTGAGCCACAAATAACAAATTTCTATTTGTAATGACAGTCAGGAGCCCTGGGCTCCAGTGCCGGCTTTGAGCCAGAGTCCCAACTGCCCCAAGCCGCCCTCCCTTCCCCCTCCTGTGAGCACCTGTGCCACCCCAGGAGCCTAGGAGGGAAAGGTCAGAGAGCTGCGTGAGAGCAGCAGGTAAGGGAGAGGGCCCCAGGATGAATGATTTACAGGCGCCTGGGACGCTGGGGCAGACGGGGAAGTCTGGGCTCCTACAACAGGTGTCTGATGGGGGCCAGCCGCTCCCAGCCACCTAATGAATAACCCTCTGGGCCAGATGCCAGTACAAGTGGGGTGGAGAGTGGGTGGGGGACCCCCTCCAGCTCTTCGGTGGTGAGGGCAGTAGGGAAGACCCTTGGGTAACTCACCCAAATGAGAGCCTTTCTCTTCACTCTGGCTTTGGGATACGAGGAATGGCCCATCCGTATGCATTAGGCTGCTGTGAAGGTAGCACATTCCCCATCTCCTAAAGCATACACATTGGAGGTCCTGGGAAGCTTTTTAAAAAACACAAATTCTAGACCAGAAATTCAGATTCGGTGGGGCTAAAACGAGACTCAGGGATTTGCTACTTGAATAGCTCTCAGGTGACCCTGACATGTGGTTGTTTGGGCAAACCGACCTCGGGGATTGTGCAGTACGGCTTCTCACTGGCTGGCTCATCAGGACTAATCACCTCACCTTTCTAAGCTTCAGTCTCTGTATCTATAAAATGGGGATAACTATTATTCTAATAATGGCCAACATGTCCATGTGGCAGGCACTTGTATACATCTCTCAATACCTATGAAGCTGTGCAACTGTAATCCCCATTTACAGATAAACAGGCTGACGCTCAGACAGGTCCACACACCTTGTAGCTGGGATTTAAACTCAGGTCTTCCCAGCCTCAGGAACAGTACTAGAACCTATCACACAGTGTGAGGTCTCCCATAATTATCTCCAACCACCAGGTGGATCATTTTAGAAAAATGGATGACACCTAGCACAGCACCTGGCACTTAGTAGGTGTGCAAGGATGGGGAGTCTCATTCATTTCCAACAGTGGTGGGGCAGCCATGTGGTAGAAAGGCTGGGAAATGGATCTGCGCAATGGGTGATGTGTTGGATGAGACTGTTTATTTATAAGGTCTCTTCCAATTTGGAAACACGAAGCTCCCAATGTTTGTTGATTCTCTGGTTGTGTTTGTTATTTTTGCTGAAAGAATTCTGAGACTGATTTCCCTGTCTGAAAGCCTAGATACCGGGCCTGCCCAGCTGGAGGATAGGGAGCAGGAGCCGTGCAATGGCCTGCGGTAGGGCCTCCCCAGACAGCCTGGGCCAGGCGAGGACAGGGTTCAGCCTCTGCCCCCAGGGCGGGGTGGGTGGCTCCAGGAAAATCACATGGCCTCTGGGTCAGCACTTCCTTTGCCCTCTTCCTTCTGCTGGGTTTGTGGCCCTGGGGGATGACACTGCCAGTTCTGGCCCTCAGGGCCTGGAACACCAATCCCCCCACCACCACCACAACCCACCATGCCCCCTCTCTGTGTGGTCCAGCCCCACCCTGGCTGTGCATCACGATCCTCCCCAACACACAAACACACACGCAGTATGCACACATGCGTGTGTATAAGCTTAACAAGTAAAGCTTGTTAAGGTAAAAATACTCCACCCCCGATCCACCGCACCTGGCTCTCCTGCTGTCTTTCTTTCTTTAAAGATTTTATTTACTTATTCATGAGAGACACAGAGAGAGAGAGAGAGAGGCAGAGACACAGGCAGAGGGAGAAGCAGGTTCCATGCAAGGAGCCCGACACGGGTCTCGATCCTGAGTCTCCAGGATCACACCCCGGGCTGCAGGCGGCACCAAACCGCTGCGCCAACGGGGCTGCCCTCCTGCCTTCTTTCATAGCACGTGAGTGTGTGTGTGGGGGGGCGGAATCCTGAACCACTAGCTTGGTCTTGGTTCCAGTTCTGTGCCATCTGTGTGGTCCTGAATAAGCCCCTTCTTCTCTCTGGGCCTCAGTTTTTCCTGTGCATCAGAAGAGGGTCAGCTCCGAGGGCCTGCAGATCCTAAAATTCTGTGTAGCTCCAAGCCCTCCTCTTAGGGGTTGGGCCCAGGCCTGACCATCCTTAGCTAAAGGACTTGCCAGGAAACTGAACTTCTTCAGGCTCTGGACGTGAAAGGGCAAAGAGCTAAGGGGATGTCAAGGAGAGCTGAGCTATTTGCAGCAGGGGATGTTGGAGGAGTCCCTGGGGAGAGGGAGGAATGCCGCCCGATAGGGAGTGCAGGGCAAGGAACACACTGGCCTGGGAGCGGCCACTGGCTGGACTTGCGATGTTCAGTTTGGGCCTGATTCCCCATCTCACTGGCAGGGGTGGGACCTCTGCTGCAGCAGGCCTGACCCGCCTGTCAGATGATGAATGGATTTCCCTTCCTGGGCCATGAGGCTGTCTGCTGGGCCCTGATGGGGTCCTAGTTCCTACTGAGCTACCGGTCCCAGGCTGCTCCATCCCGGTTCCTCATTCAAGCCCTGGAGCAAGGGGGAGAGGCTGGCTTTGGTGCAGAGGTCCTGCAGCTTTAGGCAGGCTTCTCCTTCCCACTGCAGCCCTCCTTTCCAGTCACAGCACCAGCAGGCACTGCCCCTCTCCTCCCAGGCCACCTGCCATGGCTTCTCCAGGGAGGCCCATGGTCTGGGTCTGGCTTGGCTGGGGGAGGCAGCAAAGAGGACAGAAACTTCAAGACTGGGTAGACCTGTCTGTTCTCCCCCAGTCTGGCCACATGCCAGTGGTGTGAACCCAGGCAAGTCATTGCCCCTCTCTGGATCCCAGTGTATTAATTTGCAAACTGAGAACAGGAACTCTTCCTCAATACACTGTAATCGCAGAGATGAGGGGTGAGAACCTACTGAACAAGGTAATTATGAATAAAAACTAGTCAATGATGGAGATGGAGATGACCATAGAGACAGAAGAGGCCGGAGAGGCTCCTTGGTGGAAAATAAGGAACCCAAAGGGAACAGATTACCTACCATTCTAGGAACTCTCCAGAAGGATTGTCCTGCACCATCCCATGTGACAGCTACTTGCCACATGTGGCTGCTTAAACTTAAATTAACTAAACAGAATTAAGAATTCAGCTCTTCAGTAACATGAACCATCTTTCAAGTGCTGGAGAGACCCATGCCACTAGTGGTTAGCATACTGAACAGAACAGATAGTGAGCATTTCCACCATCACAGAAAGTTCTACTGGACAACCCTTCTAGACCAAACTCCTACCCCGGGCCAGATGCCCACAGCTGCACAGCAAGCATCCTAATCCGCCTGGGCTTGTACCCTCTGTAAAGCAGGCTGGTCTTGCATCTACTACCCACTTGGATTTTGCCATAGGAGCACCAAAAAAATAAGGCTCTTGGCCCAGAACAGCCCCTCTAAGACTAGCAAACAGCAACTGCATTCCTTTAAGTGTCCCCCCCTCCCCTGGCCTGAACAGCTTGAGGCCCCTCTGAGCTTTTTGTAGGGGCACGTTCTAGCCTTGCCCTACCTAGGTCATCCCCCTGCAGGCTGGAAGTCAAGTCCCTGCCCAATTGTCTTCAGGCCGTGCTCCCGAGGTCTCATGTTCTGGGTGTGGTGCAGGGAGGGTCTCTGGACCCCAGCCCTCTCCTAGTTCACTGGGTGACCTTTGCAAATCCCCTTCCCTCAGTGCCTTGCTCCTGGTCAGCTCCGTGAGGGTAGGTCCTGGTAGGGACCATGCCATCTTGCTCACCCCATCCCACAACAGTGCCTGACACACAGCGAGTGCTCGACAAATCCTTTGGAACATCTAACACAAGCTTACTGCTTCCTGGTGGGGCCTTACTTAAGTAAATGGCCACCACCCTCCCAATGCTTGGGCCAAAAGCCCAGATGGCATTTCCCGCTCCCACAGCCAATTCATCAGCTGGTCAGCTCAACCTCCAGAGGGCATCCTCCCAGAGCCTTAGTCAAAGCCACAAATCTAATGTAGAGATGTACAATTCTGGGGGGCAGAAATACCTGCATTTGAGAAAATGCTGAACAGGAACTGAGTATTCAGTAGATCTGGTTCGTGCTCATAATTTATTTGTTAAATAGTTCATTCCCCTCTCTCCTGGAGAGGGTCAGATTAAAAACAAACTAACAAAATAATTACAAACTGGGATTAGTATGAAGGAAAGTAAACCTAGAGTTGAGAGCTAGATTAAATGGCAGGGGTGGAGGATGGGGAGGGATCTACTCCAATTAACTTGATAGAGGTCTCCTGCAGGAGGCAACATTTAAGTCGAGACCTGAAGGTCGAGGAGGTTTCTGCGTCATCAACGAGAGGAATGTTCCAGGAAAAGAGAACAGCATGTGTAAAGGCCCTGTGGCAGAGAGTAGCAGAGTAAGGGGCAGCTCCCTGAGAGGACCCTGCCTTGTTCTGGCCAGAATCCTTTGCCCGCCTGAATGAATGAATGAATGAATGAATGAATGAATGAGAGAGGCATGTGGTGAGCCTGGAGAGACCAGCAGAGCTCTGAGCTCTGGGGTCAAGGGTTTGCATTTGATTTCAAGAGCAATGGGAAGTCACTGGAAGATGTTGAGCTTGGAGCATCAATCTTGGCTTTCACTAATGTCTACTTGCTCTCTCTGTTGATGCAGAGGGACCTATGCACCCCTACAAGCTTGAGGGTCGAGCGTGGCATGGGGAGGGTTCAGCAGGTTAGCCTATGTGGACTCCAGATGCAAACATTATTTCCAAATCTCAGGAGCTCCAGGACGGACACTGGAGGGCCAGCCCAGTAAGATAACGTCCTACTGACAAGTCAGACCCTGCTACTAACAAAGCTGTTTTGAACCTTCACAATGATTCCCTAAGCTCTCAGCAGCAGTATCTGCCAAAGCTGGGGGAAAAAAAAACACCCAACCAAAAAAAGCCTTCTGCCACCTTCTAACTGGGTCATTCCCCTTCCCAGCTACATCTGAGAGACGAGGTGTCAAACACAGCTTCGCCTGGAGAACCAGTTTTGAACAGCCTGGCCCCTGCTGTGCCCACCATCCCCCATCAGCTTCTCCCAGCTTTCCAACCGGCCTCCTTTCCCCACCTGGGCTGGGACGCACAGAGGGAGGGGTCTGGGGCTGCTTCTTGTGTTACTTTATTTGATAGATTCCACTTAGGCTGTAGAGTCTGGGTTTGAACCCTGTGGGGCCCATCCTAGCTGTGTGAGCTTGGGCAGTCACCTTACCCTCTCTAAGCCTCATTAACTTTATCTGTAAAATGAGACTAATAATAGATCCTCACACCTCTTAGCGTTGTTCTGAAGCTTGAGTGAGAAAGCCCATGCAAAGTTCTTGGCACACCGCCTGGTACGCGTAAAGACTCAAACCAATGCCACAGTTACCAGCTTTATCACTTGGCGCAAGGCCTGGTGAGAAGGATGGGGCTGACCACTAGTCCTTGAGGTAGATGGAAGCGATAAACAAGAGTGGTGAAGGTTGTCAAAATAAGGGACGCCTGGGTGGCTCAGCGGTTGGGCATCTGCCTTCGGCTAGGGGCGTGGTCCTGGAGTCCCAGGATTGAATCCTTCATCGGGCTCCCCACATGGAGCCTGCTTCTCCCTCTGCCTCTCTGTCTCTCTCATGAATAAAAATAATAATAAAATAAAAAAATAAAAATAAACTTAAAAAAAAAATAAGAGTTGCTAAAATAAGGGCCTACAGTGCTTGGAGGGGAGGGAATCCAGGAGGGTTTTCTAGAGGCGGTGGCCTTGGCACAGTATTTGAACTGGTGAATAGGGCAGGAAGGGTAGTTTAGGTTGGGGGACCCAGACTGGAGAGGCAGGGAGTGTGAGGTGTATGTTTCTGTGCACCTGCTAAGGACGGACAGAGACGATCATGGGCACTTGATGCACTGTAGACCTACTGTGTACCAAGCACAGGGGCTGGGCTTGATGGGCACCATCACTTCAAGGTGCAATCCTATTGTTATCCTAACATTATAGTGGAAGAAACTGAGGCTCAGAGAAATGATCCAAACTGAGGCTGTGCAGTTTCTCACAGATATGCAGCCCTAGGCCCGAGGCTCCCAGGCAGTGGCCCTTAGCCTCCCCAGTAAGTACTTCTGTATCTAGACCAACTAGATACTGGCTTCAATAGTGGGTTGGAGCCAGTTCTCAAGAGGGCTCTGAATGCCAAAGAAACGTGGCTGGATTTGACGGCAGTGAAATGGCATATAACAAAACGGGGACTCCACAGCCTTGGGGAGCCATGGAATGCTCTCGAGCAGGAGATGTGCCTTGAAAATCTGGTAATGGTTGTGAAGACAGCTGGGACATCAGAGAGAGGCTGAAGGTGAGAGGCCAGGCTGGTGGCTGTGGCAAGGGGCCAAGGGAGAGGGTCTGGAATGTGAGGGTGGGGAAGGAGGAGGGTTCCTCCTCCCTGGGCCTCAGTTTCTCCATCTGAAAGTTGAAGGGGCAGGGGGCACCTGGGTGCCTCAGTGGTTGTACGTCTGCCTTTGGCTTAGGTTGTGATCCCAGGGTCCTGGAATAGAATCCCGCATCAGGCTCCCTGTGGAGAGCCTGCTTCTCCCTCTGCCTATGTCTCTGCCTCTCTCTCTCTCTCTCTCTCTCTCTGTGTCTCTCATGAATAAATAAATAAAATCTTAAAAAAAAAAAAAAAAAAGAAAGCTGAAGGGGCTGGACTTACTGAAAACACTGCTATTTATAGGTGCAAACAGGTATGACCACAAAATAGAAGCCCTTATAGTCCTCTCCTATCCAGGCCTGAGCCGGGTGGCAGTAATCAATCACTCGGGTGGTGAGTATTTTGATGATGGAGTGAAGCCCAACAGCCTCTCCCTCATCTTTCCGGTTCTCACTGTCGCTCCTTAGGATAAAACCGGGGTCATAGTCCCTATCCCAGCCTCAGCTATGCCAGCTCCTCAGCTGAGTATTGAGCGTACCATCCCAGGAGGGACAGGCTTCCAACCTTGGCATGAGCTTGCTCAGCTCAACAGTCGTGGGTCCTATCCCTAGGGCTGGGACCTCAGAAACATGTCAAAGCCAAGATCTCATCTCTCCCTCTTCTCCCAGTTGTCTTACTGTTCCTCACATTGTCCTGTTCATTTATTCAGCAAAATGTATTAAGCCCCTACTAAATGTCATGTACTATGACGGTGCCTGGAATGTAGTGATGGGTCAAATGGATGTGGCTCTGGACCTCATGGGTGTTACTTTGGTGGACTTTGGTAGATGGGTGGGTGGGGAAATAGACAAACACACAGGTAAGTGAGGAAATTGAAATCAGTGTTGGTGCTCTGAAGGAAACATGGTGAGGATTATCGATGTGTATAGGGGGAGCCTTCCTTGGGAAATCATGGAGGACCTCTCAGAGGAGATGACCATTAAGCTAAGACCTGAAGGGTGAGAAGAAGCTAGGCCTGCAAAGAGTTAGGACACAGGAGTTTCCAGGAAGAGGGAACAGGGTATGCACAAGACCTGCAGCAGGATGTGGCACATCTGAGAAACTAAAAGAAGGCTGGAGTGTCTAGAGCTTGGTGACCAAGGAGAGATTAAGGAGACTGGGGAGAGGCTGGGGAGGCAGGCAGGGGCCAGGTGCTGATGCTCTACTGTCTTGCAGACTTCAGGGAGGATAGATCTCACCCTAAATATAATGGGAAACCATTGGAAAAATTTTAACTGACTCATCCAATATTTATCCCAGCTCAGCCTCCACTTGTGTGAAACTAGAACACTTCTTACAGTCCCTGGGCTTTAGTTCCCAATGGTATGTTTGGTCTCTAAATGTCCAGTTCAAATATTCTAGAGTGCTAGAGGCTCAGATGCAGGAGAGAAGGGGCTGGCAAGAAAACCTGGTACCACAAGACCAGGTGGCCAGCAACATTTGCTGTGGGGGAAGGGGGTGTGGGGGTGGGTGTTGGCATGTACCCACCTTCCCTTTGCCATCCCAGACAATAGCATTACACAGGCAATATCCTAGACACCCTGGATCTTCACTGCCCAGGAGAAACTGAGGTCAAGGTGTGTGTGTTGGCGGGGGGGTGGGGGGTGGAGAGGGGGGCAGGTGGCACGGCCTGGCCGACTCTCTCAGGGAGGGTCTGTAACTCCATCCTGATTCTGCCAATTATGCTTCATCTCAGGAACACTGGTTGGAGTCAGATGTCCCCGGGCAGACAGGCCGCAGCTTCTAGTTTCTAGAAAGCTGACAATCCTGAGTCCTCAGCAGAATGGATCTCTGGGGCAGCCACTTTGCTTAGGAGCCTGCAAACATCCCCTGGCTCTCCCTCTTTTTACTTTCTGGGGGTAAAGGAGGAAAAATTTTTTGCCTTTGGGCAGACTTATTGCTAGGCCCCTACCTGCCCGGGAACAACAGTTTCCAAATGACTTTTGAGACCAGAGGCTGAGCGGAATTCACACACAACTCCTGTGCCCAACATCACACAGCCTGAAAGCTCCCCCGAGGCCTCCCACCAGTCCTCTGATCCCCTGGCACACCGTCTCCACGTCCTTGCTCCTGAGGAACTCCTTCTCCATCTGGAACCCACCCTGCCATCTCCAAAGTTGCCTGATGAGCAGGAAGCAGCAAGTGGAATAGAGGAGTAGGAAAAGAAGGCTTCCTTCTCCAGGGAACAGACAAAAACCCAGGGGAATCTGTGGCCCCAGACACCTCCTCTCATTTAATCTAATGTAGGGTTCTCAACCGGGGTTAATGGAAAAGTCCTTAGGGAGCTTCTAGAACCCCTCAAATTGTCTGCTGAATTAGGCAACACTTTTTTTTCTAGAGAGATTTGTATTTTCCACCAGATTTTCCAAAGGGGTCCTTTTATAACTTAAAGAAAAGTACAAGACCCTTCCTTATCATGTCACAGGTGGTAAAACTGAGATGCAGAAAAGATGACTAATTTAAGAGAAGCTGCTGTTGAGAGGATGAGAACACAGGCTTGGTGGTCAATCTGCCAGGGTTCAAGTCCCAGCCTCCACCCCCACCTCCATTCCATTTACTTGTCATATGGCCTCGTGCAAGGATTTAAGCTCTCTAGGCCACAGATTTTTCAAGTTAAAAATGAGGATGATAATAGTACCTACAATAATGTTGTGAGAATTAATGCAAGATCTTAGGTCAGTGCCTGGTCCATTCATTAGTAAGTGGTCCTTAAAGATTAGCTGTTACTGTTTGGCCAAGGTCACACAAATGAGAGGCCTCCAGAGGCAGACAGGAGCTTCTGTGTCCCTGGGACTTCCAAGAAGGTGCTCAGATTATAGACAGATCTCCCCAGCATCTGTCCCAGGAGTGAGGAGTGTGTGCAGGGGACATGGGGGTGAAGAGAGAGAGAGAGGAGGTGGGGGAAGTCCCAGGCTCCCTCCCAGCTGGGGGAAGGGGGGAGGGGACAGACATCAAAGGGTGGGCAGGCCGACTTCCCGCCCCTAAGGCCAGGTGGCCTTTGTCAGGACAGGCCGGACACAGTCGGGACAATGGGGTATCGTGTTCACTTTCCGGCCAACAGGAGTCACTACCGAGCTAAGGCGCAGCCTGTTACATGACAAAGGGGGGACCTATAAAGGAGGTCAGTCCGCCCCTCATTAAAGCTGGCCCTTTGTCCTGCCCCCTCCTCTGCCTTTGAAGAGGGTGGATCAGAGAGGCCTGCCTGGGGGCAGGAGGTTCACAGTCTCAGGAGCCAAACAGTAGCCACCTTCCCAACTGCTCTTGCTTTCCCCTCCCCCAGGGTCAAGAGTTCAGGGAGGGCCCTGGGATGGCAAGGTATGGACCCCCCACCCCAATCTAACCACAGAGGGCTCTTTTCTGGTCCAAAGGATAGGAGCCACCAGCGATTCCCTGTACCCATGGGGATACTGAGCCTTGGAAAGGCAGGGGGCCCGCCTGTGTGCGCCATCAGGGCATCGCCCGTCCTGGGGAGGGTCCGCAGCTTACTCCGGGGTTGGGATGGGGTGGGAGCAACGGAAGACGGCCGGGGCCAGTGTTGCTAACGAGCCCTGGGGTAAGTCTGGGGACCCGCGTCCTAGTTCAGGCCGTGCCAGGCCACCGCAGGCACGTTTCTTCACGTCTCCGCGCCTCCGTTCCCTCTCTGTACGGGACGGGCTGTGCTTTACCAAGGCTGGCACCTGGGATTCACAAGGGGGGAGCTGGGCGAGCAGCTCCAGGGCCACGGTGGTCAGGGAGGCCCAGGCGGGCGCCCTCGCGGGCCGGGGCGGGGGTCAGCCAGGGGCGGCTGGGCCTCGCCCTGGCACCTGCCGGTGCCGGGGAAGCGTCCGGAGGCGCAGGGCGAGGGAGGAGGGGTCCTTACCGCTGCCACCGCCGCCTCCGGCCGCCACGCTGCGCCGCATCCACTCGTAGGGCGTCCGCCTTTGCGCTCCGGGCGAGGACGGGGCGCCCGGGCCGCCGGGGGGCTGCGCCAGGAGGCTGGGGCCGGGCCCAGGGGGCGCGGGCACCGGGCTGAAGTCCGGAGGGGGCCCGAATGCCAGCGGGGCCGGGCTGGCGGCGGGGGCCGCGGGGCCTGGGCCGTAGGCGGCGGCCCAGTCGTCCTTGGGCGCGGAGAAGGGCGCGCTCCAGGCCGCGGAGGGTGCGGGGGCCGGCTCCGCGTGAGAGTAGCCGGCGAAGTCGGGGTACTGCGGGGGTCCCGGGGGCGCAGGCGGGGGGCCGTAGGCCTGCGGGCCCAGGCCGAGGCCCGCGGGCCTGGCGGGCCCGGGGTAGGCCGGGGAGTCCTTGTCCAGCACATAGCCCACGTACATGGTGGCCGCGGGGGCCCGCGCGCATGCTGCGCCCCGCAGCCGCCGCCCGGCCGCCCCGACGAGCACACTGCTCACCTGGCCTCCGGGCCCGGCCGCCGCGCCCGCCCCACCCAGGCCTTTTATAGCTCCGGGCGCCCGCGGCCCCAGCCCGGGCGGGTTTGCATTTCAAAGCGGGGGGAGCCTCAGGGCCGCGAATCAAAGGGGGAAACCCGTCGGGGGCGGGGGGTTCAAAAGGAGACAAATTGCCGCCCCAAGCGGGAGGTGGACGGGCCGGGGCCTGGAGGGGGTGGGGGCGCGGGGCGCGGGGCGCGGGGGCGCGGGGGCCCGGGGCGCGGGGGCGCGGGGGCGCGGGGCGCGGGGCGCGGGGGCCCGGGGCGCGGGGCGCGGGGCGCGTCCTGGGCGAGCGTCCGAGGCGGCGCCAGGTGTGGGAGTCCCCTGCGGGGCCCACCGCGAGCCGCACGGACGCCTCGTCCTCGCCGGGCCGCCGCGTGGACCGCCCGTGACCCCATCTCTCAGGGGGAGAAAGGGGATCCGAGGGGCGGCGGGGGTGGGGGGGCCCGGGCCAGTGTCGCACAGCCACATCGGGCCGGCGGCACCCTCCGCAGTGACCAGCTTGAGGTGAGGGGGCAACCTGACTTCAAACAGAGTTCCCTGTAAGGTAGATTCTTGGGGGGGGGGGGGGGGGGGGAGGCGGGAGGGGTCACGACCCCTCTGAGCCTCCTAGGAAAGCTCTGGATGTTTTTCCCGGGAAAATGCACATATATGCACATACACGAGTCTGCATACAACTGGGGAGTTTCCCTGAGTTGACCCTCCAGAGAAAGTTCTTAAAGAGGTGGTAGGGAAGTGGCGTCTTTGCAAGACATTCTAGGCAGTTTCTCACAATTCTCTTGACAAACCCTTTCGACCTCCCCCAACCCGCCTTTTATTTTAATGAGAAGTTTCAAGCATACACAAAAATGGAACTTGCAGTGAACCACTATATGCTCATCACCCAGCTCCAACCATTATCAAGATTTTGTAAGTTATTTCATCCACTCCCCTCCTTTTTTTGCTAGAGTATTTTAAAACAAATCTCCAACATTGTGTCATTTTACCCCTACATACTTCAGCATGCATCCCTAAAACACGCGGACGCTTTCTTACATAATATGCCATTAACACATCTAACAGAATTAACACAAATTCTTGAGTATTATCTAACACTCAGTTCGTATGCAAAATACTCCAGTTGATTCAAACGTGTCTTTTTAACAGTTGGTTTGTGTGAATCAGGATCTAAAAGCCCTGATTCATTTATTATAGCTGGGGCCCAGTGGTATTTTTAAATGCATCTTGCATCCCCTTCCTCTGTTAAAGACCGGTACTTATTTCATAGCTACCCCAGAGGGAGTGCACAAAACGGGTGAGGAGCTGGGAGCGAGCGAGTAGCAAGGTTGGAAGATGTGAGGAAGGATTCATGAAGGACAAGGCTCTGGGTCAGGAAGTCTTGGGACAATGGGTTCCCTTTCCACAGTGGGGGTTCAGTGCCATCAAGCTGCACAGAAGCTCCCCGATGATGTCTGATCCTCCAACATTTCCTGGGGATACCCTTAATGTGCAGAGTCATGTGGCCCCCAAAAGGTGAACAGAATCTATTATCTATTCAACCTGTCCCTCGCTTGGGTCACCACATCAGCCAGGGCAGGTCAGCATCATTTCAAGGCTGGACAGATGTGTCGGGATCTGGATACAATTTACAGGGTCCAGTGCAAAATGACAGGGTGAGAAGATCTCTTGTTCAAAAATTATTAAGAACTTCAAGATGGTGGCAGGAGAAAATTCAACCATGAAAGGGGCCCTTCTAATGCTGGGTCCTGTGTGACTGTACTGGGGGCCCACCCAAAGGAACTGGCCCTAGTCAGAATCTTGCATTCTGGGGTTCTGAAGGGTACTATAACAGAATGGGGGCAATTAAGACAGGGCTCCCCTTAAAAATTGGCAAGTATACAGGGAAGAGAGAAGAGGCTCAGGAGGACTGGGTTCTTTCTCTGAATTGATGAAACTGGGATTGCTTGGACAAGGAAGAGAAAATCCGAAATGGGGCTTGAAAATCTCGACTGAGTTTGGGGAGGGGTGCAGGGCAGACCCGGCACCTGAGAGAGAAAGCTGTAGGCGCAGAAATAGGTTCAAACCCCTCCATCATAAAGTGCTCTCTAAAGGGCCATCCATTTATGAAGTGAGCTGCCAGGAAATAGAAAGTGAGCTCATTATCACAGGAGGTATGCAAGTGACTGCTAGAGGGCTTTGGTCAGGGATGCTGCAGAAAGCATACCAATCCCCGGGGGGTGGGAAGGTTGGGGCTTCTAGGTACCCTCCAAGAGTATGGAGGTTGGGAATAGGTATAGGAGTTCATTTGTTCGTGTGTTCATTCATTTGATGTGTGTACTAATGCTCCTCCTTTGTGTTGACATCATGTTTGGTAGTGGATAAGGCCCTGCCCTTGGGATTTTCATAGTGTGGTGGGAGGAAGAAGCATGCATGAATCAAATAATCACAAATAAAGATGAAATGACATCTTGGTAAGGACCAGGAATTGGGATATTCAACCCAAAGGGAGGAGACATGGAAGTCTTGCAAGAGGAAGTGACATAGGCATCAAGATGCAGAGGGACAGCATAAACACGGGTATTGAGGCCCAAGGGGACACATGGTCCTGTAGAACAGGAGGACCAATCTGGAGGTCAGTGATGGGGGACAGGAGATAAGTCTGATGAGGGCAGAGCAAGGGCAGGTGGGACAGGCCTCTTGGGAGCTTTGACTGATGGGGATGAGAGTGGGAAGATGGCTATGGCTGGTGTGTGGCAAATGAGCTAGAGGATAGGCGGGGAGCTTGAGAGTGACAGGGAAGCTGGGCAGGGGTCCAGAAATTATAGAAAACGGTGCCCAGGATTGGGTGGTGGCTGGGAGGTGGGGGGCCTTTCAGGCAAAGTGGGGACTATTTCTCTGATCAGGGAGAGAGCAGAATCAGGGAGCCTTGAGGCCCAGGGGAACCATGCCAGTTGCTCCATGGTCCCCTCAGTGCTGTCCTCTCCCAGGGCAGAGGTTGGGCTAGGGTAGGCCCCCTACTCCACAGACACATGCTGGGGTAAACCTCTATTCCCACCCTGCCCCGGGCCTGCTTTTCCTTGAGCCCTGATATTGGGAAGGGTGGGGCAAACTGGCCCCATTTGCTGGATGAGGAAAGCACAGAGAGGTCCAGGTATCCAGGCAAAGTCACACAAAGCACAGGGCTGGGCACAGGAGCTGGGTCTCCTGACCCCACTGGCCTTTCTCACTGCCTAACTGGGATACCCAAGGGGTCCATAACCCAGACCTGCCAATCCTCCAAACCTAACCCTTGTTCACCTAGGAAAACGGGAGAGACACTAGACTTCATAGCATCCTGGTCATGAAAGACCTGTGGAGAGCCAACCTACCTATTTTACAGGTGAGGTAACTGAGCCTAGAAGCGTAAAGAGGGAAGGGATTTTTGCCAAGTTCCTGCAGCAGGACTGTGCTGCCCTGGAAACAGACCCAGGTCCTCTGACTGCCAGCCCAGAGAATGGGCTAAGAATGCAAGGTTTGGCCCTCGGCATCGTTCCAGAGCAATAATGATGACAATAGTACCACTATCTCGTGAGCACTCACTCAGTGCCAAGTCATTTGCACATATTATTTCATGTAGGGTGAGGTAGGGTCTTATTATCCCCACCTTGCAGATGAAGCAGCTGGAGCTCAGAGAAGTGAAGTCACCCACCTGAGGCCACATAGAACATAAGCGGCCTACCTGGAAGTTTTTCGTTGCTCTGCAAGCCAAGCCAGCCTGGGAAGATAGTACGCCTGTGTGTCTCTCTCCTAAACCTGGGGTTTTGCTTATACAAATATCTGCTTCCTCTTCCTCCTCTAGCCCATGCAAAAGAGCCTCAGCCCACCCCTTATCCTCACCTGTAGGTCGACCTCCCCCCAACCAGAGCCCCGAGACAGCCCTGATATGACACCTCAGCTTCTCCCTCTCAAGGACACTGTAACTTTGTTCAAAAGTCCCAGGCTGGGCATCTGCAATGGCAGGTCCCACCCCACCTTACCCTCTGACTCGCCATGTGACCTTGAACACCTGCCTCCCTGGGTTTCAGTGTCCCCATATGCCCGCTGGGGACTGGGTGCCTCGACGGTGGTCCAGCTTGGTACCGAGTGTGTGGAGAAGCCCCTGTCCACATCACAACCTCTTCCTCTGACAACCCCTTATCTCTGGGAGTGGCTATTTATTGGACCCCTCCTTCCCTCTGGCTCCCCTGGTGGCCCCTCTTCCCTCTGGGCTGCTCTTGCATATTGGGGACCACAGCTTCTGGGGTGGGGCACAGAGACTTGGCCTCATAAAGATCTTGGTGATAACTTGCCTTTTTTAAAAAAATTCATTTATTCATGACACACACACACACACACACATACACACACACACACACACAGAGGCAGAGAGACACAGGCAGAAGGAGAGGCAGGCTCCATGCAAGGAGCCAGACATGGGACTTGATCCCGGGACTCCAGGACCACACCCTGGGCCAAAGGCAGGCACCAAACCGGTGAGCCACTCAGGGATCCTGATAACTTGTTTTTTAAAACAGGTTTATGGCCCTGGATGAAGAAAGGTTCTGCGCTGAGCTTTCCATTGGAAACGGTTTGCTTAAGCGAAGCCGGTGGGTCACTTTCGGCCCACCCAAGGTTGCCGCCCAAGGGCTTCAACTCACTCACTCAGTGACCTCAGGCCGCCAACTCTCCCTGGCTGAGTGGCTTCCGAGGTGGAAGCGAGGATGGTAATTCCTGCCCTGCATACCTCCAGGGGGCAGAGGTGAGGCTCAAAGAGGAGGGTGTCTGTTGGGACTCCTGTGAGGTGTCTTTTTCTTTCTGCACCCCTTTCCCCTCCTCCCCTCCAGCACCCCTCATCTCCTCCTCTAGAGGCTGGGGCGTCACCTGCTGGCACTGGGGGGTACTACTGGAAGGCTCACTGGCGCCTGGTGTCCATCGTGGATCACCACCCCCGGAAAGACTCTCTGGTTCTCCTCCCCCTCCCTGTGGAGGATGGAGGCAGTCCCCCAGCATTCAGCCACTTAGGGAATAGAAGGGATGCTAGAACCAAAGCCCTGGGGGCAGAGTGGCCTCCTCATGTGAAGCAGCACAGCATCTGACCCATTGTTTAGAGGAGGTACAGCAGAGCCAGGGAGGAAAAGGAGGTCACTCTGGGATTCAGTGGTCCAGCATGGACTGGGGCCCATTAGCCCCAGCTCCGTGTCAGGTGCATTCCTGCAGCTCTCCCAGAAGGACATAGTGCTGGAGGGAGGGTGGCAGTCAGCCTACGGTTGACTACAGTAGCCTCCATAGTAGCCCCCTGCCTTACCAGTTAGCCCACCCTCCCCCGTGCACCTGATCTTACCAGTCACTGACCCTCCTGACCTTCAGGATAAAACCAGGCTTCTCCTGGGCCCACAAGGCCCTGAGGCCTGGCCGCCCACCCATTATGTCCCCTCCCTGCACCTCAACCACAGTAGCCTCCATAGTAGCCCCCTGCCTTACCAGTTAGCCCACCCTCCCCCGTGCACCTGATCTTACCAGTCACTGACCCTCCTGACCTTCAGGATAAAACCAGGCTTCTCCTGGGCCCACAAGGCCCTGAGGCCTGGCCGCCCACCCATTATGTCCCCTCCCTGCACCTCAACCATTCTTTTCTTTCTGCTTGAACACACCAAGTTCTTTTTGGCCTCCAAGTTTTTGCCTATGCTGTTCCCTCTGCCTAGAACACTGTTCCCACCTTCATGTTGTGTGTGGCCTCAACCTCAGGTCTCAGTTGAAATATTTCTTCCCCAGAGAAGCCTTAATCTGCCATCATTATTCTTCATCTCTTCACACTAATCACAATTCGATATTATTCCTTTGTGGTTTCCTTGGTGTTTGTGTGTGAGCTCTATAAGGGTGGGGCACAGAGTGGGTGCTCAACGAATTTCCAGTGCATGGATAAATGGTATGGGAGACAGCATGGCCTGCGAGCCAGAGTCAGAGGCCCCATTCCAGACTTGCTGTGCACCCTCATGCAGGTTTGGGCCTTCTCTGGGGCCCACTATGTCCAGTGAGGGGGAGATATGTGAACTCTGAGGGCCCTGCTCTTCTGATGATCCTTGAGCCATCTATGTGCACCAGGGTACACCCTTGATTTCTGGGACACTGAGACTGAGGTCTACTGGAGGCTGGGAGAGGCCAAGGCAGTCAGGGTCTAGAAGCCCCATCTCCTGGGACCCTGTCAGGCTTTGGTGGCTATAGTCTGGCCCAGTAAGAGCAGTCCCAGGAATGCGGAGTGAGAAAGTAGCCCAGAGTCCCCCTCAACACTTTGGTTCTTCTGCCCAACCTGACAGCCACCATGCTGAGCTGGAAGGGGAGTTCCCGCTGTGCCGATTCTGGTTCCCTGGCTGCAGGTACAAGGGTCTGCCTGCTTAGGGTACTCAGGGTAGAAGGACACTGCACAAGAGGTCAGGAGCCTCACATTTCAGGACCTTTCTCTCTCTGCTAACTTTGGGCAAGTCTTCTCCACTCTCTGGGCCTCAGTTTCCATGCCTGTCCTAGGGACGCACTCTTGAGACTCTTCGGGCCCTGACATCCAAGATGACTGTGCTGATGCCGGGGACATGTGTGCTGCTTCCTTGCCCCAGGCCTGGGGAGCCTGCGAGGGGGGCAGCGCTGGGAGCGTGGGAGAGCCAGATGTGGTGGCTGCTGGCCCCGCCTGCACGAGTGCTGAGCTGGCCTACTGGGATTCTCCCACTCAGGCGCCCTTTCCGGGCCCCCCTCCCCCTGCCCCACTGAGAGCCACGGCTTCCGGCTCTGACAAGCGTGGGTGGGGGGGCCTGGGGGGGTTCAGTTCAGCCTGGTTCCCTCCTTCAGGGAAGAGCTTGGGCCTGATTCTAGACAAAAGTCTCTATTCCCGTCCTGGCCTTACGTCTTACAGAGCCTTGTTCAGTCCTTTCCAGCACCAGCCTCAGTCATCTGGGCTGTAAAATGAGCATTTGGATGGGCTTCCCTGCAGCCCTGATGGTGGACCTCTGTGACAGCAGCTCCCAGAGGTGCCTGAGGATCCTTAGCTTTACTGGGGCTTTCTCAATCTGCTCTTGTCCTTGCATAAAATGCCCGGTGCATCGCTCACGCGGGCCTCGCAACAACCCTGTGAGGTAGGCACATGCGTCCCCATTTTACAGCTGAAAACACTGTGGCTCCAAGAGCTCAGGTAATATGATTTGCCCAGGGTCACACAGCTAGGAAGTGGTGAAGCTGGGCTGGAACTTCCAATATAAGACCGACCTCAGCCTCTTTATCCTTGAGTGTGCCCCCATGCAGTGGGGGAAATGTGCTGAACCCTACAGCCCAGAGCTCCCTTCTCCCTCTATACCCCACTCACTCCACCTGAGGCAGGATGCTCTGTCGCCCACTGTCAGCCAGCTTTTCCAAGTCCCAGGCTGGACTGGGCCAGCAGCTTCCAGCATCTGGGCAGCTGGGAGACTATTCATGGCCTTCCCTGTTCATGGTGGGACTGGGGACTGTGTGGGCACCCCCCCACACACAGCTCGATGGTCCTGTACCGCTCATAGGTACTGCCCACTGTGCACGGGGGAAACAGGCCCAGAGAAGGAATAGTTCAGCTCAGGGGCACACAGTGATGGGCTGCACCAGAATGAGGGAAAAGCTGTATTTCAACACTGCTTCCAGATATTACTGAGTCCTTTAAGTACATTACAAATTGCACTCATCTTTCAAATCATTCCTCAAATTAGCTCCATTCACCAAAGGAAGAAACTGAGGCTCAGGGGTTTCAGTGACTTACCCAAGATCATGCAGCCTGGAATCACAGAAGCCGAGATTGGAACCCGGTTCTGGCTCTGGCTCTGGAATCTACCCTGTCAGTCATGGCTTTCCTGCCTCTGTCCAGCTCTTGGTGGGTGCCCTGTGGTGTCCCATGTGGCTCTGCGTCCCCCAGCCCCATCTCAGCTGAGAGGAGGCACAGCAGCCCTGGTGCCTGCCAAGGGTTAATGGTGGTAGGGGCTAAGTGATTCCAGATGGGCCAGCCGGACGGCTGGGCTGGCCGGAAACCGGCCGCCGCCAGCTTCCCGGGGGAGCCACCACCAGCCACCCCCTCCCCTCCATGCTGCATCTCTGGCCCCCATCTGTCCCCTTGCTCTGGGGCCCACCAGCCTCTTCTCCCTACCCAGAGCCCAACTCTAAGACACTTGTAAAGAGAGCATCCCAAGGTCCTTCCAGCACAGTGAGTTCAACCCTATTATGTACAGATGGGAGACTGAGGCTCAGGGAAGAGAAGGTATCTATCCAAGGCCACACAGCCAGTCCACAGCTGGGTCTTCTCGCTCCCAGACTTGGGGTTTTTTTGGGGGGGAGTGTGAAATTAGGACTTGAAATGCCTCCTTGCTCCCCCCCACCACTCCCAGCTGTTCTGGTCCTAGCAGTTGGGTCAAGGCTTTGGAGGTGAATGGCCAAGGCAAATGCTGGGAATTGCAAAGACTCATAGAGTCTTTAGGCATAAGAAATCCCAATGTAGGCCTGCCCCTGTGGTTTTTGGAGGCCCCCTGTAGTCCCTTCTGTAATGACTCCACTGCTCCCAAGCTGGGCTGGGCCCCCTCTGTTCCCAGTCTCTCATGGCCTGCACACCATAGCTTAGGGCCAGTCTGATGGCCTGGCCCAGATGCTCTGCTGGGCAACCCCCACTCAGATAAGACCAAGAAATGACCTCAAGCTATGAGATTGCGGTTGGCGTAAAATCCCAGCTCAGGCAACCCTCCTGCTCTGTGAACAGGGGCTTAAGGTGAGGCCCAGGAGAAGAAGGGGGTGGACAGAGGTACAGAGGGTAGGACAGAAGGGGCAGAGTCAGGCTCTACCTGTGTGACCTGGGACACCTTTTTTGCCCCTTCTCTAGGACTCAGCTCTCCCATGTATACAGTGTCAGGACAGAGGGTGACTCACCTCAACTCTCTAAACCCTTTTAAAATGATGCCCTTGAGGGTCATGTGGGTGGCTCAGCGTTTGAGCATCTGCCTTTGGCTCTGGACGTGATCCCTGGGTCCTGGGATCGAGTCCTGCATCGGGCTTCCTGCAGGGAGCCTGCTTCTGCCTCTGCTTCTCTCTCTCTGTCTCTCTCATGAATGAATAAACAAAATCTTAAAATAAATAAAATGATGCCCTTGAAATAATAAAATAAAATAAAATAAAATAAAATAAAATAAAATAAAATAAAATAAAATAAAATAAAATAGTGCCCTGGGCATCTAAGGGCCAGAAGTGATTAGAGACATCTCCCGGTCTGAGGAAATGAGGGCAGAAGAAGAGGTGGGGACAAGAGGTCCAGCCAGGTTTTGGAGAAGCCTTGACAGACCCTAGCAGGGAAGGGAGGGCAAGAGGCTGGAAAGGTGACATTAGCAGGTACTCGAAAATATGTGTTGGGTGACTGAATGAGATGCAGAGAAAAGGATAACCCTGGAAGAAGGCGGGGCAGGAGGCCCAGTCCGCTCTGTAATGGGAGTCTCGCCCCGGGGTCAGGTCACCTGTGTCTGTTCTGTCATGGAACTCGGGAGACCTGATTCCACTCCAGTTCTGCCATTGCTTGTGGGAGCTTGGGAAGCTCATTCCTCTTCTCTGGGCTTCTGTTTTATTGTCTATAAAATGGGGAAATAACCCTTTCCTGGTACTCGAGGGACAACGAGATGACAGGAAGGAATGTGTTTGGAAATCCCAAGTACACCAGGTGACATCACCAGGTCTCTTTCCCTCTCTGTGCCAATTCACACCTGAGCCTTGGGTTTCTTCTTGCGACAAGCGACTGATAATCCCAAAGCCTCAGTTAGTTGCCCCTCTAAATGCACTCTCAGCCCCCCCTGCTCTTCCTCGGGGCACCTCCCTGTGCCTCCTTGTGTCTCCCACTAGCAGGGGCAGCCCTGGAGTCAGGGACTGTGTGTTGCTCACTACCACTCCCAGCACCCCGCATGGTGTCTAGCACATGCTTGTTCAATAAACGGATGTTGCCTGAATCAATCATATAGGTGCTCAGAGCTGCCCTTATGGATGTGGAAACTGAGGCACAGACAAGGGAGTCGGCCCCAGGTGCTGCGCGGCAGGGCATCAGAGAGGTGGGGCCGGACCACTTTTTAATAAAAGTGACTCAGCGGTTGGCGTGGGCTGCGGAATTTCTAAACATCCCCTCACATCCTGAGAGAGCAGGCGACGGAGAGAGCAAGCAGAGGGAAAAAAGGAAGAAAAACAAGAAACTTGGGGGAAAAGAAAGAGGGGGAAGAAACTGAAATTGAAAACAGACACACGCGTCCACCTTCCCCGCCCCCTCGCCCCCCTGCTCCCGGCTGAGCCAATCAGAGGCGGCCCTGCAGCCTTTCCCCCAAAGTAGGGGGAGGGCAGGGAAGCCCACAGTGGTGTGAGCTCCGGGGCTGCCAGCGCCCGCAGTCCCTGCCCATCCCGTCTGGGATCCAGGATCCCTCTGCGAACAAGTTGGAGGCAGAGGGCAGGAGGACTGCACGGAGAGGACCCGGCCCCCCTGACCAGCAGCTGGGGGCAGCAGCCTGTGCCCTGCAGCGCAGAGGGCCAGACCCAGGGCGGCCCCTCCTGGCAGCCCTGCTCCTCCAGAAGGATGCTTTGGCAGTGAGGCCACTCCTCACTCACCCCTGCAGCCCCCCACTCCCTCCATCCTCCTGAGGCTCCCAGGGCCTGGAGACTAGGCTGTCTTCCCTGCTCTGCGACCCAGCCGCGGTCCCGTTGGGGAGTCCAGCAAAGTCTTTCTGTTAATGAGAGGTCAGCGAGGAGGACTTCCTGGAGGGGGTGACAGCCCAGAGCTCAGGACTGTGCCCACCCCCGAAGGCATCAGCAGCAAGGTAAGTGCTGGGAGAAGGGGGATCCCCAGCCCCTTGTCCTGTCCCCTTGCTCCAGTCTGTGCCTTCTTGGGTAGGTCAAAAAATGGAAAATATTTTTAACAAAACCAGATGGGAAGAAGCTGGGAGGCTGTGGGCGACGTCAGGGCTGGAGGAGCCAGTTTTCTCTTCTCCTGCTCAGGCTGCTTCTGGGGTGGGTGGCCCAGCCGGTCTCCATAGCCCTGCTGTCCCCTGCTTTTGCCAAATGAACCCCAGAGGTTTGTGGGTGCAGACTGAGGGCCTCCAAAACATAGAACCGCCTGAGAGGGCCGGGGAAAGCTGGCAGGAGCTCGAGAGGGGAATTGGGAGGCAGCAAGGAGGGTGCACGGAATGGAGATCTAGCAGGGGATAGGGGACTTCAGAGCCATGGCCCCTGTCTCTGGGCCCAAGCCTTGTCCTTAAGAATCTGTCTGGCTCTAGGCCAGTCGGCCGCCAGGCAACCTCTGGGGATTTAAATGGATTTGCAAATTTTCCAGATTCCTAAGATGTCCTTCCAAACCCCCAGTGGCTGGGAAAGTGCGAAGGCAAGGGGGCTGTGGCAGGCCTAGCCTAGCAGTCACAGTCTCACAGTCGGGGCTGTGGGGCTGGGGGCCTGGGATCTGCCGTCAGATGTGGGGGCCCCTCTGGAAAGAAGGGGGAGTTGGTTGCTGGGCCCTTCCCTCTGGACCCAGGCAGCTGCTCAAGCCGCCTCGCTGTCTCCCTCCTTCCGACGCTGCTTTCACTCCATCCTAAAACATGAATCTGATCACGATTCCTTCTTTGAGTCTCCCCTATAGAAAGCCCCAACTCCTAATAGTAGCTGCCACTGATTGACACTTACTGCATGCCAGGACCGTGCGGAGAGCTTTATGAGCATGATCTCACGTAACTCACCAGCAGCTCCAGAGGCAGGGATGGATTTTATGTTGGTTTTACGTGTGAGGTTCACAGCAGCTACAAAACTGTATCACGGTGCTAGTAACTGGCAGAGCTTGGGGAGATAATAAGCTCCCTGCCGCATTTCTCCAAACTTGGTCCTTGTGTTCCCACCAGTCAGATCCCAGGGTCTCCAGGAGGAGTATGCACAATCTTGCCTGTGAGAATGCCCTTCCTCATTTTCCGTGAAGGAAAATGGAGGGAATGCCCTACCTCCCCCTCCTCCAGGCAGCCTTCCGGGGTCCTTCCAGTCTTCCAAGTGCTTGCCATGCCCTTTGCCTTGTTGCTTGGCCTTCTCTTCCTGTTTGTGCTCTGTGTGCACATCAGAGATCATTTGGGCCCCAAGTGACCCCATCTTGTTTTCCGTCCCCAACATATGCAGACAGGCAGGCAGTGAAACAGAAAATGTGCTGGCAAAAGGTAGGAGGGGCTCACTGAAGACTTGCTGTTCCCAAATGTGAGACCAGAACCAAGCCCCACCCTTCCCTCAGGTGCCCTTCCAGAACAGCACGCTGTTCCTCCAGACTGCATTTTTCTATGTCAAACAGGGAGGAGTGTCCCTGCCTGTCTGCCATCCCAGAATGCAGGAGGCCTCTAGGGAGATATCTGAGGTCATGCGGTCCTCCCCTGCCTCCTTGCAGCAGGCCCCGGATCCGTAGCCCCAGATCCGTAGTGCTGCTGTGTGGGTCACCGCCATGGAGTGCTTTCATTGTGCCAGGCACAGAGCCGAGACCCCACACACCTTGTCACCCCCACAGCAGCTCTTGGGAATCTATTGCCGTTACCCCTGTGTTGCAGACCAGGAAGCCAAGGCTCAGAGAGGCTATGTGATTTTCCCAGTGTCACATAGTTAGTAGAGTTGGTACTTAGGCCCAAGTCTACTTGAAACCAAAGACTTACGCCCAGGGAGCCCCAGGCCAGAAGGCAGGGAGTCTCCATCCTCCCACTGAGGCCGTTCCTGGCTCCAGCACCTTCGGCGGCAGTGAGTTCGGCTTCAGGCTCCGCCTGCACCGGGTCTACCCGGAGCCTGGCCGGGTCCTAAGTGAGGAAAGAGGACCATCTGGCCAGCACCTTCCCTTCAGTGGTGATGGGACAGCCCTCCCTCCTCTGTGGGAAGAGGAGCTGAGATTTGTAATTGCCCCCAGATGTGGGACAGCGGAAAGCCCCGCAGATTCAGAGTCAGGAGACCTGGCGTTTGCCCTGGCTCGACTCAAGTCCGCTATGTTGCCAACTCGGGTCCCCGGATCCTTTTTTTCTGGGCTGTATCCACATCTGGAAGGTGTTGGGCACTGGGGTAAAGAACATCAGGTCTGGGCATCAGAGGACTGTGTATTAGTCCCTAGTTGGCTCCTGCCTGGCTGTGTGACCCTGGGCCAGTGCTCTGTTTCTCTTAGCATCGGCCCCCTCCTCTATAGGCAGCAGGGAGGCATGTAGTCTCCGTGAGGATAATATTGATAAAGGTGCGTAGTAGATCCTTCTCAGGGCTGGACCCAAAGGCCATTGGCTAAGAGAGGCCCACTGGCCTCCTTCCGTCCTGAACAGGACTCGGCAGTGAAGTGAAGTTAGTCTATGCCTCGCCAAGGGCTATGCCACTGAAAGGGACCAGTCTAAAGGCCTACCTCCCCCTTCCAGGCATGGTCTGGCTCTGAGACCTTCTGGACTGGAGGAGGGCACTTGGGGTTTTTGCTCAGGATGGGCTGTTGAGTGTGGTGGGGAGAGAGGAAGGAATGAGAGGGTCCCTAGACTGCCCTGAAGTGCCTGCCGTGCCCATCTTACTTCCCTGCACATGTTTCAGAACCCTGCGGGCAGTGGGCCCTCGGCATGGGGGGACATCTTCCTCCACTGTCTTCCACAGGCCTCCCTGGGGGCCTCCCAGCAGCAGATTTCACAGCCACTCAGCCTGGGAGCAGTGTGGGCAGGGTGAGATGACAGGGACCCGCAATCCCTGAGCACTTTCGTTGTACTTCCCATCCATTACTGTGAAGTTCACTGCTGTCATTCCTTGGGGTTTCAAACAGGCCTGGCGTTCAGAAAGTGCTCAATAAATATTTGCCAAACTAATAGAATCATCACAGCAACCTCCAGGAGTAGATATAAACTCTCTGCTTTACAGATGAGGAAATGCCCAGAGAGGTTAAGTCAGTTGCCCAAGGTCCCACAGCTAGGAAGTAGTAGAGCTGGGTTTTGCATCCGGGTGTTTGTGACTTCAGAGCCCAGGACGAGAAGCTGGGTGGGGCAAGGACCACCCCTGGGGATCCAGCATCAACTCTGAGAATGTGCCTCAGCCCCTCAGAGTTCCAGAGGTGGTCATCAGACCCCGGGACCCATCCTGTGTGACCGTGGGTGAGTCAGTCCTTCTCTGGGCTTCAGTTTTCCCATCAGTAAGACCAGGAGGTTGAACAAGATGATCTCTGAGCTCCTTCCAGGCCTAAAACAATTCCAGGATTCCAAGCCACGCCAGCCCAGATTGGCAGCCACACAAGCCCTGTTGTGTACTCAGGCATCATGCATATTTAACTTCACAATGAAAGGGTTTTTTCTTACCCTTTCTCTACCCTTTACAGAAAGAGGTCAGGATCAATGACCACTAATGGGAAACTGTAACCTGCAATAAAGAGGAGGAACTTTCTACAGTTAGGACAACCCATTCGTTATGCACTCAGTTTCTTGGGGAGCTCCAAGGGCATGTACCTGCAGAGCCCATGGGCCCACTTTTCTGGGATACAGAGGAGGGAGGGCCGGGAGATGTGCCTGCTGGAATGTGTATGTGTGGATGCTGTGAGCCTGCCTGTAGGCCCCTTCCAATGCTGATTTTTCAAATCTTGTATGCTCCGGTTTCAAGAGGAAGAAGGGCTTTGGCTGTGTGGTGGACGGATGAATGATGGGTCCAGAGGTGAGAGAATCGTTGTGGGGTACAGGTGGGAGCGGGTGTGTAATTTACACACTTGTTGCTTCCAGCGTAGGAGCCACCTTAAGACCCTCCCAAGACTTCAGATCCAGAGCCTGCAGGTAAAGGGCCTCTTGAGCCCCCAGACTCCTTGCCCCAAGGAACCATCCTTCCCAGGTGTTTTCTGGGGTACTGTGCCCCCAGCCTAGTGCAGGAGGCTGAAAATCAAAGTGTATTGCTTTAGTTGCATTAATATCCTCTCTTCTCCTTGCTTCAGATCAGGGCTATTTGATGTCTCAGGTGCCTGAAACCTTTCATCTGCCAGAGGTACCAGCTTCTCCGCCCTGTGATAGGAATGATTATCCCTTGGGAAGTGGGGGTAGCAGGGCCAGGGAGTCAGTCCTTGAAGGTCAGAGATGAAAAGGATTCTGGGGGTCACCTGGTTCAACTTCCTTCATGTACGGTTGGAAAAAAGGTCCAGAGAACAGGAGGGGTGCGCCTCCAGTTGTACGGATGTCGGTGGTAGTGTGGAGCTGGGGACCCAGCTGAGCACATGCTGTGTCTTCACCATCCATCTCTGCCGTCCGAGGTTCACTCAGCCCCAGTTCTCCCTGGGCTGAGGTCACAGGGCAACGTTTGGGCTGAAGAGGAAATGCCATATCCATGAGGGGTGGGAACCCTCCGGGGTGGATTTGTGGACTTGGAGCTCTCACCACATCACTTCTCCATTTTGGCCATGATTTCCTTTTATACAAGTGTTGGGGGAGGCCAAGGGGGCAGCTCAGTGACCCCAAATGTTCCATCTCGCTTTGCCCTTAGCCCTGCCAGGTTTCTGTGGCTGTTTCCAATCCTCATTGCTGCCCTAGTGGCGTTCCCTCCTGGGAAGTAGAACCAGCTGACGGTCAGAGTCTCCGTGCATGAAGCTGAGCCTCAGTTGGGCATGGGGGGATTCCAGGGCTAGTCCATAGGGCAGGGCTCAAAGCTGTCAAAGCTGTCACAGCCATAGCTGTGAAGGGAAAGTGGACTATGGACTATTCTGCTCTTACCTCAGTTCCTGGGCTACAGTCAGTCTGCTGAATGGGTAGTGAATAGTGACAAATAAGTGCATGGAGAGATGGATAAACAGACCAGTGGCTGGCAGGCTGGCTGGACACTTGGCCTCCCTGTTAGTCCAGAGAGCAGAAATGATGTTCCATGCCTGAAATTCTTTTTTTTTTTTTTGTAAAGATTTATTTATTTATTTGTTCAGAGAGAGCGAGAGAGAGAGGCAGAGACACAGGCAGAGGGAGAAGTAGGCTCCATGCAAGGAGCCCTATATGGGACTTGATCCTGGGTCTCCAGGATCACACCCTGGACTGCAGGCGGCGCTAAACCGCTGCACCACTGGGGCTGCCCACACGCCTGAAATTCTTAACAATTTTGTAACCAGGAACCCTGCGTGTCCACTTTGCAGTGGGCCCCACAGATTACATGGCTGGTTCCGCTAGGGAGTTTTAGGCAGGGTTTGAGAAGGTATCGTATTCAAAACTGGCCTCATTGCCTCCACTGTCCCCATTCGAACCCACACCCTCCCACAGATGCTAACCTGCCCTGTCACTCCCGTTTGAGGACAGGAGCTCCCCCCCACCCCCATAGTGCTTGGAGTTGGACTTTTATCACTGCCCAGCCAGCAACCAATTCCAGCCCCCCCACCCCCCCACACCACATCCCGCTATCAATGCCCTGAAAGTTGGCTACCTAGCACCTCCGGGACAAAGCCTAAATCTTCACCCAGGACCCTAAGCCTTTCCCAAATTGACCTCCACAATATCTTCCTCATGTCAGATGTGAGCCTTTCCCTACCCCTTTGCTAAAGAGCCCTGATTTCTTTAAAAAAAAATTTTTTTTTAAAGATCTTATTTATTTATTCATGAGAGACAGAGAGAGAGAGAGGCAGAGACACAGGCAGAGAGAGAAGTAGGCTCCATGCAGGGAGCCCGATGTGGGACTTGATCCCGGGACTCCAGGATCATACCCTGGGCCGAAGGCAGGCGCTAAACTGCTGAGCCACCCAGGGATCCCCAAGAGCCCTGATTTCTGATGTAAAAGTTCTCCCCCTGCTGTTTTCCCAGATGCCCTGGGTTCTCTCTCCCACTTACCACACAGAGCCACGTGGGATAGCCAGGAGTGACCCTTGCCTGGCATCATCTACTGAAGAACCCCACTAAACCCTGGAGGCCCAGCTGGAGGCCACCCTCTCCTCACTGGAATAATCACGTATTCATGACCCCTGCCCTTTACTGAGCACCTATTATGTGACAGGTGCTTTTCATTATCACCACTAACCTTCCCAGCAATGGAAAAGGAAGTTCCTTCTGTCATTTTTCTGGAAACTGGGACTCAGGGAACTTAAAGTCAAACAGGTCACGCAGCTACAAGGTAGGAGGGCTGGCACTTAACTTGGACCTGGATTAAGTGGGTGCACAGCGCAACTGCAGCCCCTGCCTGGCTGAGCTCCCATGTGCTTTTGGTGCCCTGGGTGGCATCGTGCACAACTTGCTGCCATCAAGGGCCCCCTTTTGCCCTCTAACCTAGCCTGTCCCATCACCACCCTAGAAAGAAAGAGTCACCATCACCTGCCTGTGCCAGCTCCCCAGCCTAGTGAACCCTGAGGTATCAGGGGACAGCTGAGGGCCCGGGCCTGAAGACCAGAAGGGCTGACCCTATAAGGCCATTTGATCCTTTAGGCTGTGGAAGCATCTATTAAGCATCCACTGTATACCTAATTCCATATGAGGAATTTGGAGGCATCTGAAAAAATTGTTAGGTGCATTTCCTCACTTGGGAATCGAGCGAAGGGACCAAGACAAAGGTACAGGAAGGACGTGGTTGCCAGAACCCACTGAACTTGGGTTCGGGTCCTGGGTGGGCCTTTATAACCCTGACTGTGCAGGGAGACACCCCCCCTCTGGCTGAGCCGGCTGCAGCTCCCCGTTCCAGAGGAGCCCCTCTGCAGGGGGCTTTCCCAGCATCTCATCTATCATGGGCCTCCCCTGCAAGCTTGGCCAGGGTGGGGGCCGGGCTGCGCACTCCCTGGCCCGGCCAGAGTGCCGCTCTCCCGTTGAGTGAAGGAAGAAGAACGAGGCCACTGACTTGGCACAGGGCTGTGTGCCAGGCCCTGTTCTAAGCATCTTACTTGTATGAACTCATTCAGTGGCCTCCACTGCTTGGGGACGAGCCCCGACTTCCAGATGGGCATGCCGAGGCCCAGAGGAGCCAAATGACAGTCTGTGGGAGAACGGGGTGTGGGGCCAGAGAGAGGGGTGAGAGGCGGGCGCGGAGAGAGGGAGAGGGAAGTGAAATGTGGGACTTTTTCCCCTCTGGCTCTGTGGCCCCGAGGGCTCTGAGGGGAATCTCAATGCTCCGTTGGCTCCTGTTGGTGGCAGGGCCTCTGTCACCCAGCTCCCTCTCTGCCCGCCCGCGGCCTGGGCTCGGGGCTGGTGGGGGCAGGCCACGTGCTGGTGGGTCAAGACCAACGGCCTGAGGCCTGCCTGCCCCCTGCCCACTTGGCTCTGAGAACCCATTCTATTTGCGGCCCCCACCCCGGCCCAGGGCTGATCCCGGGCTGGCAGCAGCCCCGGGAACAGAAGGTTTGCTTGTCTGCGCCCGCCGCACCCCCCTCCCCAGCCTCGGCCTGGGACCCCTCTCGGGGGCTCCTCTGGCTGCCAGGACCTGGGCTCTCTGTTGCCATGGCACCGGCCGGAGATGAGGCTCTGGGGGGCAGGGGAGGCTGTGCGGGGAGGGCAGTGAGGGATGGTGGAGGCCCGGAACTCTGCAGCCGCCGAGGTGCTGGGGCCCCACCAGGGGCGGGCCTGGAACCCGGCACAGCCGGCCACACACCTAGCCTGCCTGCCTGGGTGCTGCATCTCTGAGGCGCTCGGGGACAGGCCACTGTGTGGGCATGGCCCCTGCCAGCCCCAGGCTGTCCTCAGCAAGGACTCCTCTCCTCAACCGTGTGCTCACCCTCTGGCTCTGCAGTGAAGTTGCAGGAAATTTCTGAGCTCCATCCCTAGCTTGGCTTTACCTTACTGGGTGAGCTGGGGCAGGCCCCTTGCTCACTCTGCACCTCAGTAAGGGAAGGATAGGACCCTGACCTCAGGATCCTCCGGTCCTTGAGAGCCTGGATTCTGTATGGACCCCATTAGGGTAAACTTATTTGGTACCGTTTCCTTGTGGACAGACCTGTTTCTGGGCTGGAGACATACAGTCGATCGTGACGGTTAAGAATACACGTTTGGAGGGACTTCTGGGTAGCTCAGCGGTTGACTGTCTGCCTTCAGCTCAGGTTGTGATCCCAGGGTCCTGGGATTGAGTCCCAGATCGGGATCCCTACAGGGAGCCTGCTTCTCCCTCTGCCCATGTCTCTGCCTCTCTCTCTGTCTCCAATGAATAAAAAAAAAAAAAAAAAAAAAGGATGCAGGTTTGGAGTCGGACGAGCCTGAGTTTGCATCCCAGCTTCATGGCTTACCAGCTGTGTTGCCTTGGACAAGCTACCAGACCTCTCCGAGACTCAGTTTCCTCCTCATGAAAGGGAAATCACGATTGAAACCCCCTCACAGGATTGTTGTGAGGACAAAACAAAATCCCCAGTGTAACGAAAATTTTTAATAGCCTGAGCCTTGAGGATCCTGAGCCATCCAAGAATGGAGTGGGTTCCAGATGAGGTGGTGAGACCCTGGCCACGGGAGGTGTGCTGCTGTGGACCGACAGCCCCTTGGTTGGCAGAGCGGGAGGGGCAGACGTGAGCAGGGAGTAGATAGATGTGACCCCTCCTGGCCCCACCGTCGCACTCCTGGCCCCACAGTCGCAGGGCTCTATGAAAGACGATGTGACGCCCGTCCTGTTCTTCAGCTTCAGACTCAGCCCAGTACAAGGAAAGCAGGATGGAAAAAAAAAAAAAAAAGGGAAAGCAGGATGGATGGGACAGGTCAAGATGCCAAGGGGAAGGAGCGGGGCAGGTGGCTCACAGGCTCAGCCTGTGCTATGTACCAGGCAAGGAGGCCGTCAGGTGGCGCGGAGCCAGTGTGCTCTGGGGTCGGTCTGCGGGGGACTGGGCACTGGCTTCACCCCTGACAAAGCTCCGTTGACCTCAGGCAAATGATCCAAGCACTCTGTGCCTTGCTCTCCTCATCTGTGAAATGGGACGGCGACACAGAGGGGTCACAGACTGTCCCAAAGTCATTCACATAAATGGCTTAGCCCAGGTATCGAGTGGCACCAACTAAATCAAAGATAGCTATTGAAATTCCTGTTGTTTGCAAGGCCTGCTAGAGCCTTGTTCCATTCTGCCGGGGCTCTAGGAGGTCCAGATGGGATCCAGAGGACTCTCGTCCTAGGGTCCACGGGGCCTGTGCAGAACCAGGCCTTCGGCCCTGGGGTGGAGGTGCCCTGGGAGTGGAGGTGGGCAGCCACGGGATGGACGGGTTGGACGAGCAGGGAGGCCAGCGAGGCACCGGAGAAGGCAGGAAGTGTTTGCTAGGCAGGAGCACGCAGCGGGCCTCCCTCCCTCCCTGACCTCCTTCTCAGGACGGTTCCCAGCCTGTGTGGGGACCCAGGCCCCCTCCCCTGGGCCCCCAGTGGCCGTGAGGCACACACTGAGTGCTTTCCCACGAGCTGTTCCAAGTAACTGGGCCCGCGTTGTCCCCCACCCCCAAGCACACACACTCTGGCGGGTGAGGGGGTGTGTGGCAAGAGGAGGGGGGGCTCCGGCGGTGGGGGGAATCAGTCCGTTCTTTATCAGCCTGGCTCTGATCCAGACAGATGTTTCGTTTTATTTTGAACTTCCAGAAAATAGGTCATTTCTTTCCATTGTGTCCCTGGGGAGGCCTCCTGGGGAGAAAAGCACAGAGTGAGTGACGAGTGTGGGGGCCTTGCTTGGGCCCTGGGGAGCTGGGAAGGCAGCAACCTCCTGTCCCCAGTCACGATGAGCTGTCGCCAGGGCCAGGGCACCAAGTTTCTTAAAGGCTGAGCTAAGAAGCCAGCCACTTCCTGGGGGTGACGGAGAGAGAGCCGCGGAGGGGCCAGGGAAGGACATGATCAGAGAGGTATTTCAGAAAGGTTCCTCGGGCTGCGGTGTGAGAAGAGGCAGGAGGGGACACATCAGAGGTGAGGAGACAGAAGGAGGGCGGTGTAGTAGGACAGCCAGAGGCCACCAAACTGGTGCGGGGGGCGGGGGGGGGACAGGGGTAGGGGGATCAGAATGCCACCCATGGAACTGGCACTGTTATTCTCCTCACCTGGACTTCCAGAACAGCTAGAGCCCATGCCAGGCCCCAAGTTAGTGGATTTCTTCTGCTTGGTTTGGGGGAGTTCATAGGTCCCTGGACGCATGAAGGCCCTGCGGCTCTAGAGGAGCATGGCAGAGGGGAAGGCCGGGAGCACCAAGCTGCGTCGCTGTGTGATTGGGCCAGGTTGCTCTCTCTCTCTGGCCTTGATGTTATCCTCAGGCTTGCAGGGAGATTCACTGTGCTGGAGGGGGAGTGCTGAGCCTTCACCAACAGATAGAAGTGGGGCTTTGGATTGAGGGTGGCAGGCAGGAGCCCCACAGCTTTGGCCCCTTCCCAGGCTTCCACCCCTTCTACCCAATGGACCCTGCGGTCCTCCCTGGCTCCCAGGATGAAGTCCCCCCCCGCCCCCCATGCTGTAAGAGCGCACCTACATCTCAGCCCACTTGGAGTAAGGCCACATGGGCCACATGGGCCACACGGGCCACACTCTGCCAGGTCCAGTCAGAGTGGCCCTCACTCATGTGCTCTCCCAGCTGCTGGAGGGAGGACTCAGTCCCTGGCTCCAGATGCTTCTTGCCCCCACACACTCCCAGGCCTAAAGCTGGCTGCCTTCTCTGAGCTGAGTCATGACATCCAGGCCGGGGGCCCCTCCCTGGCCCCCACCCCCACCCCAGCATTCCAACTCTGCACAGCCGTCTTCCTTCTGGAGCAGGGTCCTGAGAGCCACAGCAAGGCGGCCCTGGAAGTGCATCCAGGACAGCCCCATGCACCCCATGTACAGATGGGAAGACCAAGGCTCAGAAAGGGACACAACTGCACTGTAGATGGGTGATAGAGCTGGGGCTGGAACCCACACCCCCTAATTCCCAGCTAGGGATCTGCTCCAGTTTGTCCCAGGGGACGCCAAGGGTGGGGGGGAGAGAGAAGTGTGCGGAAGAGAGGAAGAGGCCACCAGCAGGACACTTGAGTCTGTGTCCCACTTCTGCCTGCAAGAGGAGCCACTTCCTCTTGGTCTCAGTCCCGGTTCCCTGTCTGGGAGGGGCAGGACAGGGAAAGTGACTTTGATATGGAGGTTTACGTATGGCAGGGCAGGGGGCGTTCTGTGGGAAGAGAGTAGGCAGTGGATGTGGTCTGAACGCTGGGTCTTGAGCCACCAGCCCCACATCGGAGCTGGGACTGGAGCCAGGGCTGCCCGGTCAGTTGAGCATCAGTGTCCCGCTGACCACCTCAGCCTGAGGTCAGAACATTGGCACCTGTCCCAGGTTTTCTCTTGGCCTCAGTTTTCCTGCCTGTACAATGGACACAGGAAGAAGGTTGGATTGGATAGATGATCCCTAAGGGCTGTGGAGCGCTGCTATTCCCGGACTCTAACCCCGTGACTCCACAGCTAAGCCTCCTCCTCCCTCTGGCATCTCGTTTATTCGGGGCATCCCTGGCCAGAGAGCCCCACTCCTCCTCCTTGCAGCAGGGCTTCCTCCCAGCCCCCCTCAAGGCTACTTCTGCCCAGCCTGTTCCCTGCCTCCGGATGGAAGGTCCCTCTGTCCATTCAGGTACCCACAGCCCCTCCAAACCCTAAAGTAGCTCAGTGGCAGCTCTCAATCCTGCCCCTTCCCTTATCCTTATCTCAGAAAATGACATTGTGTCCCAACACACACACACACACACACACACACACACACACACACACACACATGCTCCTGCCCCCCCTCCCCCTGGTATTCCACATCAGAAACAGAGGAGTGGGGGCTCACGTAAGCTACCTCTCACTCTTGCCCCTCAGCATCCATCACCAAGTCCCATCTCCTCTCAGCTAAACACAACTCAGTGCCATCTGTCTCTGTCACCCCCTACCACCCTCTCCCCAGCCCAGACTGAGAAGGTGGTGGCACAGGCTGGCATAGAGTACTCTGTGCCCATTCGGTCTCTACTCTGCATTCCTAGGCAAGTTCCCTAAGTGCTAGCTGCCTTAGCTTCCCCATCTAAAACAGGACTGATCCTTGTATCTAGCTCACAGAGTTGGCTGAGGAGCGAGTAAGTCGCTCCACATCAAGTGCTCAGAGCAGCACCTGGTACAGTAAATGTACGACACGCACTGGCCTGTGTTAGGTGTTGTGGATGTGTGTTCAGGTGTGTTGGGGCCCATATGCACGCACTCTTTGCGTACTGCATGTGCACAGCTTTGCTTGGGTGGGGTGCGCATGTGATTTGCGGCGCGTGTGCACCCCTCCCATGGGCGTGTGGGAGAGCAAGCAGTCAGCAGTCTATGCTGTGTGCACGTGTGCTGCCATGTGTGCTGGGCACGGTGGGGGGGAGCTGTGTGCACGTGGGTTTTGTGTGGGCATGCACATGTGCAGTGCCTGCGTGAGGGCTCAGCACACACATGGCCTATTGCACACGGATGTGTTTCCGAGCAGCGTGAGAGTGAGCGCGTAGGCAGGGGGTCTGTGGTGTGTGTGCACATGCTCACCGTGTGCAAGCACTGGCAGCCGTGGAGGCCCGCCTTCCTGGCCTCCCTGTGTCGTGGGAGTCTCGGGACCCCGAGGGAGGGAAGCTGCTGCTGGCGGATGTGGCCAAGAGGGACTGGATTTATTTAGATTAAGGTGGTGGGAAAGCAGTGGAGGCTCATATGAGCTGGAAAGACAGAAGGCTGGGCTCCGAATGATTCCCCAAGCATGCCTGCTCCCCTGGACTTGGGGTGCATGTTCTACTCCCCCAAGGGGGTCCTTCTGATTCACTGTGACGAGTGGGTCCATCTTTGGACCTCTGTCCCTGCAACCTGGCCAAAATAAGAGGAATCATGAGGTCTTCCTGGCACTCAGCACTCTCCCTGAGAGTCCTCTCCCTCCCTCTGCTTCAGGGACCTCCCCAGGCAGGAGAGTATGGTGCCTGCTTCCTGACTGTGATGTCCACCTTGTCCCAGGTGACTCCTCCCTGGAGTGTAGCCCTTCTCCTGAAAGGGGGAAGTTGTCAGAGGCAAACCCCCAACCTCTGAATTAGTGGCTTGGGCCTTTCCGGGGTTGGCCAGCACCGCAGTAGCTTCTGAGAAGCATGGAGGTCCATAAAGCATTGGGTAGATAACTGAGGGTATCAAGGGGTCATCTAAGATAGCCCGGGAGGTTGGGTGTCCCCAAACTCTACTCTCATTCTTCCTAGTCCCCCTGTTGTCTATGCCACCCTTCCTCTTGCCACTTCCTTGGGTTCTATATCACTGGTTTATTTGTCTCAAAGTCTCCTGAAAGATTGCCTAACTCCTAATTGTAGAGGTGGGAAATAGGAGGCCCAGAGAGGGAAACAATTCTTCAAAGTCCACACAGCATGTCTGTGACCAAATGGTGGGGGAAATTCAATTGATGGAATGAGATGGGCTATGGATTCTCACATGACCCCAAGCCTCAGTGATGTAGCCCCCTCCTTCTTTTTTCTTTCTTTTTTTAAAGATTTTATTTATTTGTTCATGAGAGACAGAGAGAGAGGCAGAGACACAGGCAGAGGGAGAAGCAGTTTCCATGCAAGGAGCCCGCTGTGGGACTAGATCCTGGGACCCCGGGATCACCCCCTGAGCTGAAGGCAGACGCTCAACCGCTAGGCCACCCAGGCATCCCTGGCCCCCTCCTTCTCATTGGCCCTCACTTCCCATAAACCACCCCAGCAGGAATAACAGTGACCAGAACCTTCCCTCTGGCCAAAGAAGTTTTAGAACAGGTGTAGCTCTTTGAGTTGCCCCATCCAAACCTCTCCCTGTATTCATGGGTGGAAACTGAGTCCCAGAGAAGGTGGGAGGCTTGCTGAATCTCACGGTGAGTCTGAGGCCCTGTTGACCAGAGCCCAAATGCTCATTTCCTAGAGAGAGAAGTCAGCCCAACATCCCTGGGTCATCCACACTCACCCTGAGCCCTTCTGCCCAGCCTATCCTCCCTAGCCTGATTATGCCCCTTCTCTGTGCGGCTAGGCCATGATTCTGTCCCTCTCTGGTCTGCTGCCTATTCAAGAAGGCCTCTCCTTGCTCAGTCTGAGACTCTGAGCTCCCCCCAGCTCCAGGCCCAGCGGGAAAGGAGCCAGGGTCAGGGGGAGCTGGGGGCCCAGCCCGCAAGGCCCAGCCTTCCAGAGCCAGGCCAGCCCTGGTTGCAGTGACCTCCCATCTCCAGGCCAGCCGACCAAATTCCTCCTTTAGAATAATAAACAGTGTGGCCAGCCAGGGAGGCTGGGAGGGGAGGGGCAGGGAGGCTGAAATGACCCCCTCCCCCAGCCTGGGTTGCTAATGATTTTCTTTGGCTGAGATCTCAGGCAGGAAGAGGGGAGCCAGAGGGGCACCCACCAAGGGGCAGACGGGCCTCTGTGGGGGCCGCTGGCTCTGCAGCAGTGGCCCTGCTCCCTCCTACTGGCAGAACACTGGCATCCAGCTGGAGGGGCTGGGGCGGAGGGATGGGAGTAGGGATGCTGGGGAGGGACTGGGCTTCGTGTCTGGAACAGTTGAAAGAGAGGAGAGGGGAGGAATGAGGAGACCCTCAGGCAGGCCCGTCCAAAGGGACTGGGAGAAGGAAGAAGGGCAGAGCAGAGTGGCTCAGAGAGCTTCTGGGGCTGCTGGGCAGAGCTGAGCGTGGGGCCCAGCCGCATGTAAAAATGCGGCCCTGTACTGGGACACTCTCCATCATCCCATTTTGAGAACTGGAGACTGAGGACGCACACGGAGCCAGGGCACAGGAGGCAGCGCCGCTGGGGCTCAGGCCCCGGAGCCCAGCCCGGGATTGGAAAGTAAAGGGCCCGGAGGGGGCGTGGCGTGGGCGACCTGGGCGGGGCCCGAGGGGCGGGGCCTGAAGTGCAAAGACGGCGCACCTGGAGGCTCCGGGTGCCCGGTCACGTGGCCGCTCCCCAGGGTTCTTGCTCGGCGACCCCGGCCCACTCCTGGCCTCCTTCCTATCCGGCTGCGGCCAGACCCTTGCAAGCCTGGCTCTTGGCTGGGGTCCTCGGCGGGGCTGCCAAGGGCAGGGATGGAGCAGAGAGCCTCCCAATTCAGGCTCTCTGGTCCCCGCACCCTGCTCCTGCTGCCTCCTTCACTGCGCTTTCTCCTTCTCCGTCTCTGTCTGTCTCTCTCGGCCTGGCCTCTATCATTCCAGGTCTCTTGGTCTCCGGCTTCGACAAGCTCTGCTGTGTCAGCCTGCGCAGACTTCTTTCCCCTCCAGAGCCTTGGTTTCCCTGTCTGGATAGTGAAGGTGGGGGGCTTGGATTCAGTAGTCAGTCTCGAAGGACCCTTGAAGCCTTGCCCAGCGGTGGGGCCTCCCCTGGGCCCAACCCCTGGCCCCTCTCCCCTAGGCCTCCTTGTGCGGTTTGGGGCCCGGCAAAGGGGGCCCAGGCATGGGGCTGCCCACCCCCCCCCCCCACATTCCGCAGTCCTGACTCCCCCGCTTCCCTTCCCACAGCCGCCTCCACTTCCTGTTGTGCTTTTAGAGCCTGTGGGAGTTCTCTGGGTTCTGGCTTACCCCCCTCCTGCTCCCCCAGGCCTTTCATCACGCTTTCCCAAATATTTGTCCTGGCAGATAAGAGCCTGGTATTGGAACTGTCACTCGGAGGACTGGCTGTTGGAGCTGGCGGGCCCCTGGACACTATCCAGCCCAAGTCCCCCACTCCCACTGTACATACACAGAAACTAAGGCCCAGAGTGGCCTGGGTTCACCCAAGGCTACTAGAGAGGTAGAGGCAGAGCCAAAGTAGGGTCTAGACACCCTGAGGCTGAGCCCAGTGCAGGGGGAGGGGACTCTTGGGCATGAGTGCCCTGTTGACCATGAGACATGAGTGGCTTTTGACTTTAGTGCCACGGACATGGAGGTTGGGTAGTCTGGGCTTACGTTCATTCTGCAGGACTCAGGTGCTAAGTCAGATTTCACAGTGACTCTGCCCACCCTGAGCCCTGACCCCTGTTTAACTCTGCAGGACACCATGCAGGTTCCAAGCACCATGCCAGCTCCTGTCCTCAAAGGTAGGTACATTGTGGTTTCCAAGTGTCATGCCCTCTTCTGTTTTCAAAGGGGTGGGGGTGGGGAGGTCCCTCTGGAGCTGGCAGGGGCAGTACATGTTAGCACGGGGGGGGGGGGGGGGGGGGGGGGGGGAGAGGGGGGGACTGGGAGCCCAGGGGTGCTGCTGCTGTGCTCTTGAGCTTACATTTCCTGCCTTTCCAGTGGACGCTCAGTGAAGGCCTTCTTCAACTGTTCACTCGGCTCAGAAATCTGGCTGGACTCCTGCTTGTCCAGAGCCATTAGTTCAAATCCTTTGCTCAGCCCTCCATACCCTGTACCTCCTCACCAGCTGTCCCCATCCCACTCGCTAACAGTCACCCTGGTGTCTGGTGTCCCACCTTCTCAGCGCTCTTTGGTATCAGCCTAGCTGGTCTGCTTCTAGTCTGAGACGCCCCTCCCCGGCCTGGATCTCTCACTGGTTGTGAGCTCCCAAGTCCTGCCTGGGCTTCTGCAAGCACACCCTTCCCTCACTACTGCCTGTTACATGCTGTCAGTGCTCCAGGGGCTGGGTGGTTGACCAGGCAGTCATTGGTCACTGGCAATTAGTGACCAGCCGACGGCCAACTGGCTGATTACCTGCGGGTCTAGGGAACATGGCTTACAGAATCCTTCCCAGAGGACATCAGCAGGGGAAGGGAGACCAGTCACTTGACACCCTCACCCCACCCCAGTTCCCAGTGGCTGCTGAGTTTCTCCTGCACCATCTGCCTTACTCTGAGCTACCCTGCCCCACCTTCCCCAGTCATGGCCACCTCTGGGCTTGGGTGGAACCTAGGAGCTGGAGCAGCTGCAGGGAAGGGGCTCAGAAAGTGACCTGGAAGTAATGCAGGAACTGGAGGCCTGGGAATTGCTTCCCGAGGATTTCCTGATGCCTTCGGGAGAATGTGCCCAAGCCTGAACATAGCATAGCTGGAGGATTCTGAGACCTGGCATCTAGATGCACGATGATCAGGAGGCCAGGAGGCTGGAAGGAGTCTTGGGGCCCGGGCATTGGGCAAGCAGGCTTCAGAGCCATGGGTTCCAGTCTGTCAGATTAGGGAGGTGTGTTCTTCAAAGACTGTGCAGGTATGGCCTCCCCCAGGCTAAGCTGTGAGGAGTGGTGCTGATGCTTCTGTGCCCTGACATCTGATGCCTTTCCTCCCAAAGGCCAGGCACTGTGGCTGCCGCTGCTGTTGCTGCTGAGCCCACAGGCCTCCGGCGGCCTGGTCATCACACCCCCGGGGCCGGAGCTTGTCCTTAATATCTCTAGCACCTTCGTTCTGACCTGCTCGGGTCTAGCTCCGGTGGTATGGGAACGGTTGTCCCAAGAGCCCCTGCAGAAAATGGCCAGGACCCAAGATGGCACCTTCTCCAGCACACTGACACTGACCAATGTCACTGGGCTAGACACGGGAGAGTACTTTTGCACCTACAAAGGCTCCCATGGGCTGGAGCCTGATGGGCGAAAACGGCTCTATATCTTTGTGCCAGGTAAGCACCCCCGCCTGTGTGCTCCCTCCCTGACTTCTCTTCTCAACTGCAGGTATCTGGGGGAAGCTGGGAGTGCTTAGTGACATGGTGAGACACAGCCAGCTTAGAAATGCAGACAAATCATGGAGTCCAGCCTGGCTCAGTCCAGGAGGATGTTCACTCCCATCCCTGGGTCTGGAGATCTGACTTTCCCTGACAGCCCACCCCATTCCTGGCTCCCAAGAACTCTGCCTTCTCAGAGGGTCCCAGTGTGCTCTTTTTTGGCCTCTACCTCCCATCTTTCCTATTCTCCAATCTCCGGGTACTGGCTGCCCTTGGACTTGTGGCTTATCTTCTTTCTTACCTTGGTGCTGACCATATCAAATGTTAAAGCTGGAAGGGACCTCTGAGAGCATCCTTATTCTGTAATGGGAAGACTGAGGGCCAGGGAGGGGAAGACACCTGCTCAAGTTCACACAGAAATTCAGAGGAAAGCCAGCAAACCAACTCCCCTGACCTTCATTCTTGGCCCCACACATGGCAGATCCCACTATGGGCTTTCTCCCGGTTGATCCTGAGGAACTCTTCATCTTTCTCACGGAAATAACGGAGATCACAATTCCATGCCGAGTGACGGATCCAAGACTGGTGGTGACACTACACGAGAAGAAAGTGGATATCCCACTGCCCATCCCCTATGACCACCAACGTGGCTTCTCTGGTACCTTCGAGGACAAGACTTATGTCTGCAAGACCACCATCGGGGACAAGGAAGTGGATTCTGAAGCCTACTATGTTTACAGCCTCCAGGGTGAGCCCCCTTTCTGGCCTGATGCTCAGCAGAGGCAAGTATGACCCTCCGTAGAGGTATAGCCCTTTCCAGTTTACAAAGTGTGCAATTCCATTTTTCACTGGATTCTCACTGTAGTCTTGGAAGGCAGGTACTGTTTCCCCATTTTACAGATGGAAACCTGAAACACGGAGGATGGAGTATTCCTGAGGTCATGAGGAGTGTTAGTGGCAGGGCTGGGGTGTACACCGTGGCAGGCAAAGGCACAGGCCTCGGACCCAGTTGGGTTTGAATCCCAGCTGTGCACTTCCCATCTGAGTGCCTTTGCACAAGGCACATAATCTCTCTGAGCCTGCCTCTTCCTCTGCAAAATGAGGAAAACAATGGCTGCCCACCTGGTGGGATTATTGTGAGGATTAAAGGTAGAGGCTCCCCGTTACATGGTTGTGCTCCATACATTTCTCCTTTACCTAGATGCCCAGAGAATGCATTGATTCAAGACTGTTATCCTTCTAGGACGTCAGCTCCACGAGGGCAGGAAGTTTGTCGTGTTTACTGCTAAAGTCCCAGTGTCTAGCATAGGACTTGGCATATAGGAAGCTTTTAATAAATATTTGTTGAATGAATGAATGAATGAATGAATCTTCCGCACCAGTCATTCTTTCCCTCTCTGAACCCCCACCCCGTCCCCCAGCGGAAGGGCTGGTGGCTGGTCATAACTTCCTCAACCCTAAGCTACTCTCTCTCCACTAGTGTCATCCATCAATGTCTCCGTGAATGCAGTGCAGACTGTGGTCCGCCAGGGTGAGAACATCACCATCATGTGCATCGTGACCGGAAATGAGGTGGTTAACTTTGAATGGACATACCCACGCATGGAGGTATTGCTGGGCCAGGGATTGGAGAAAGGGCCAGGGAGGGTTGGGTATCTTGACTTGCAGCCTAACTTCTTTGACCCTGCCTGATTTGGGGTGCTTGCCCCACCTGTCCCTACAGAGTGGGCGGCTGGTGGAGCCAGTGACTGACTTCCTCTTCAATGTGCCCTCCCACATACGCTCCATTCTGCACATCCCTAGTGCTGAGCTTGGCGATTCAGGGACCTACATCTGCAATGTATCAGAAAGTGTGAATGACCATCGAGATGAAAAGTCCATCAACGTCACCGTGGTTGGTGCGTGCCTTGGGCTTAGCCCCGACCCTCTTTCTGAGCTGGACCTAGACCTTCTCAAAGCCCTGGGGGTACTGTCAGCTGCATTCCAGTACAGTCCTAGCTTCAGTACCAACCAAAGCCCATTTCCAGGATAAACCCAAAACCCAAACCCAAACCCAAACCCAAAGGCAGTGTCTGCCCCAAATCCAACTCTAATCCCAGCGTAGACTTTCTGCCTGGCAGAACCTCAGCCCCAACCCGATTTCTAAACCCAACCGCCATCCCAGGCCCAGGCAGCTCCATCCTCAAGTTCAACCATGCTGCAACGCACCTCAGCCGCAATCCCGAGCCAGAACCCGCTCAGTGAGAACGATTCCAGTCCCAATCCCAAGCCCGGCCCCCAAATCCATATCAGCCCCCATTCAGCCCCTAGTCTCAGCTCCAACTCTGGGAGCTCCATCCCTGGAGCCTGAAGCCCCGCCCCCGAAGGCTGGGCTCCGCGGGCAGCCGGGGGATGCCCCGCCCCGGAGCCCCGCCCCGGAGCCCCGCCCCCAGGAGGCGCTGCCCTGTTGGTAGCCGGGCCTAGCCCGCCCCCGGGGCCCGCCCCTGACGGCCGCCCCTTGCAGAGAGCGGCTACGTGCGGCTGCTGGGAGAGCTGGACGCCGTACAGTTCGCGGAGCTGCACCGCAGCCGGGCTCTGCAGGTCGTGTTCGAGGCCTACCCGCCGCCTACTGTCGTGTGGTCCAAGGACAACCGCACGCTGGGCGACTCCAGCGCAGGCGAGATCGCCTTGTCCACACGCAACGTGTCTGAGACCCGGTGAGCAGCAGCCCACCCGCCCACTCCATTCTTGAGCAGCCTTCAGCCACTGGACACACCTAGACCCACCTTTCCTGAGAGCCCACTATGTGCGAGGCGCCGTGCCAGGCACTGGGGAGGCTGCAGACACCCGAACAGACTGCTCCAGCCCTCCTAGAGTTTCCTGGCCGGACACGGGTCAGATGATCCCCCAGGTGTTTGGGTGTCCTTGTGATGGGTGGAGCCAGCAGGGAGCAGATGAGGAGAGAATGGCCAGGTGATCAGGGAGGAGGGTACCACGCAGGCCACCACCACCTGTGCATGGGTGGTGGCCCAGAGCCTGGAGATGAGCAGGCCTTTCTGCAGGGGTGAGAAGAGGTGTTTCCCTTACCCTCTTCATCCCCCCTAACCCCCTTCTTGGCTCAGTAGAGCCAGCTGCCTATGGGTGGGGATTCAAGAGACTGGTGTGAGTCCCAGCTCTGCTACTGACACCTGTGTGACCTTGGGAAGCCCCTCCCTGGGTCTTGTGTCTCTTGTCTGGACAAGGAGGTGGAGGGGAGGGGCTGTGGGAGTTCTTATAGCTCTGGCAGCTGGGCTTGTCGCACTCCACAGGTACGTGTCAGAACTGACGTTGGTGCGGGTCAAGGTGGCCGAGGCTGGCTACTACACCATGCGGGCCTTCCATGAGGATGCCGAGGCCCAGCTCTCCTTCCAGCTGCAGGTCAATGGTGAGGAGCCCTGCCCCCTGCCACCCCAACCCCACCCACTTCCTTTTCCCTTCCTACACTGTCCACCGGCCAGTAGGAGGAGAAGGAGCAAGACAGGGAGCTGAGGCCTCAGGATGCTGACTTCTAGGCTGAACTCCAGCCCTTCCACTCCCGTGTGAACTCGGCATATCCCCTCTTTGAGTCTCAAGGAGGCTGCTGGGCGCCATTGGTGTTCCTGAAGCCTCAGACATTCATGTACCAATGCTATGATTTCTCCTTCCCACATTTTCTTATACTATACTACTAATGATATAGATATTTATTGAGCAACAACACACCAGTCTTTTGGTGCCCCTTGCATCCTACTGGGGGAAGACAGATACTCATTCACCAGTAGGGCAAAGAACCAGCAAATGACACAGAAGGTTGGAAAGTCACAAGTGCTGTCAAAGGGGGAAAAAAGGCTGCGTAGGGAGGATCGAGGGTTCAGGGGGCAGGGGGCGGTGAGGGTTGCAATTTTAAATAGCCTGATCACTTTGGCCTCATGGAGGCGACTTTTGCGTGAAGACTTCAAGAAGGTGAGGGCGTTTGCCAAGTGGTTCTCTGGGAGCAAGGGCCCACCAAGCAGTACAAAGGCAGGGCCAAAAGCCTGTGTGGCTGGAGCCGAGAAGGGGGAGAGTGGTGGGAGATGAGGTCAGAGCTGAGACCTGGTAGTGGGGGCCGGGAGGATGGCAGGTTATGTAGGTCCCCTCGGGCCCTTGTATGGACTTTGGCTTTTACTGTGACTGAAATGACAGAGCCACTGCAGGGCTTTGAGCAGGGGAATGACACACTAATGACTTACTGTTTTGTCAATTGACTTTCTAAAAATAAATTTATTTTGAAAGAGAATATAACCTTTCAATTGTAGATGGAAAATCAGCGTCACATGTCATAAATATAAAGCCACCACTAAAATAAACTCTGGGAAAACAAAGTGATGCTATTAAATTCTAGCTCCATGCTCTTGCTTTCCCAGGGCTTTCTCTGACCCTCAGACCTGCTCTGTCTTTGTTAAAAGGGAAGATTAGCAAGTCTCAGAGAGGTGTTAGAGTCAGACTAGCACCCTACTGAGGCTTTCCCTTTGAAGTACCCAGAAGGGGAACCTGTCAGTTTTCACACGGTGATTCCTGGTATTTGATGTTCACCTGCAACCTGAAGCTCCCCTCCCCCCCCCCCCCCCCGGGGGTGGGGGGGGCCCTGGGCCAAGTCCTCCCGAGGGCCTTTCTCATTGACTGTCCTTCCTGACCTCCCCATCTCCTGGCCTCCTGCCCTCTCCACGCAGTGCCTGTCCGTGTGCTGGAGCTGAGTGAAAGCCACCCTGCCAGCGGGGAGCAGACGGTCCGCTGTCGCGGCCGGGGCATGCCCCAGCCACACCTCACATGGTCTACCTGCAGCGACCTCAAAAGGTGAGCAGAAGGGGCCTCCTTCTCCGAGGGTAACCACAGCTGTCTGGAAGGACCCAGTGGAGGTCATCTAGTCCAGCCCCTTCCTCTGGGCACACTGTTCCAGGCTAGAGCCCCGTCCCAGAAGATGTGTCTTCTCGGAGATGCTCTGCATGACCTAAGCTGTCCCGTTTCCCTACCTTGACTCAGACGATCCAATGGAGGGAGTGAATTTTGCAATCCAGGGCTTTCAGATCTGGGGTAGGAGCGCCCCCTGCCGGTCAGTCGAGGGCCCACAGGAGGAATGAGCTCAGGACCAGGCGATGGGAAGCAGCAGGGACTGGAAGCTGACCCGACTGGCTCTCCTGGCAGATGTCCTCGAGAGCTGCCACCCACGCCGCTAGGGAACAGTTCAGAGGAGGAGAGCCAGCTGGAGACTAATGTGACATACTGGCCTGAGGATCAGGAGTTCGAGGTGGTGAGCACGCTGCGCCTGCGCCGTGTGGATCAGCCGCTGTCGGTGCGCTGCACTCTGCACAACCTGCTGGGACACGACATGCAGGAGGTCACCGTGGTGCCACATTGTGAGTCCTCCAGCCTTGGTGGCCCCTGAAGACCCTCCACCCCCATCTCAACCATACTTGGAACTGTGCCTCTGGGCACTCAGGAGCACCGAGAAGCCCACCAGAGTATGCCCCTATGCACTTACACAACAACACAGTATTGGCACACATGTGTACGCCCATGAGTACATGAGTGTGTATGCTATATGTATGTCATAAGCCATGTACATGAGCAGGACTGATCCTCGGACACAGGTGCAAAGCCTCCCAGTGTAGACTTGTAAACAACATTATGTAGAATGCTCGAGCCCCACATTTCGCATGTAAGGCTGGAGTGTATGTCTGTCAGCATGTACACAGGCATGCATGATACCTGCCTTGGTGTGTAAACCCACCTAGTGTATGTTTATAAACCACGTATATGAACACACCTCATCTCCAGATATGTTTATATAGATCCACGAGGGTATGTTTATGTGCATGTATGTGCAGATGAACAATCCCCACACAAGAGTGCAAACGGTGCATGTACAATTCCTGTACACATGTGCCAACTGGCATAGCGCATGTCTGTAAGCATGGAGTTGCAGCACACCTTTCTGTGAAAGCCCGCAAACACAGTCTCTGCACACAGATGCCTGCTGTACGATGCAGATCTACGAGCAGGTACACATGCATGCATACTTCTTGTCCATATATTCATATATGTCCGCCAGAGCCTGGATGCTTTTGCTGCCTGCCAGTCCCTATGCATGCATACACCCCTGTGCTTGTACTTCGTTGACTCTCTCCTTCCTCTTTCTCACTGGAGAAGCCCAAGCCCTGCCTGCCCTTCTAGTCCAGAGCAACAGCAGACAAGCAATTAGGCAATCCCACTGAAGGGGGCAGTACTTTGGGGGGGAAGCCTACAGGGAGGAGGGGCTCCATGCCCAGCCGTGGGATTCAGGCAAGTGGGCACCTGCAGACCAGCCCGGAGCAAAACAGAAGTAAAGCTTTTCTGTGTCACCGGAGGAGGCGGGCATGTACCAGCCCACAGGGAAACTACCGTGGCTGCACGAAGTCTCTTCCTTTTATTCAGATGGCTCCTTAGAATTTTGGACTTCCTTCCCAGGACTGGGATGTGTGACCGAGTGGGGAGAGAGGAGAGGAGTTGTTCTGGGGCCCTGAGGAGGAGGGACAGGGCCTCTAGGGGTACTTAGAGGGGCAAGTGGGGGACAGAGGAAGAGGGAATGAAGTCCTCAGGGACCCCATGGGTGGCCAGTGGGGCAGGGTAGGGGGGATGAGGATCTGGCTGGGGTAGATGCAGGGGCAGGGAAGGGGAGATGAGGGTGTGGCCGGGATGGATGCAGAGGCAGGGGAAGAGAAAGGGAACTTGTGCAGCAAAGAGGTTGAGGCCTTAGGGAAGAGACTTGGGGCATGGGGCCCAGAGTCAGCCCCACTTGGCTACCCCTGTTCCCTGGGGGAGGCACCTTATAACTCCAACACCCCTGGGTGCTTGGGGTGAAGCCGGGAGGAAACGATCTGTATCCATCAGGCTGTGGGAGCTCAGTCACAGGCTGTGACAGCCTTGGGCAAGGGCCTGGATTCAGAGGTGAGGCGAGTCCAGTCGTCAGGAGCTGGCATCCAATTTGGAGCCATGGCAGACCGGCCAGACTGACCCCTGCAAGGGCTGAAGGCATATGGGGGCCCAGAGAATCTGAGCTGCAGTTGTTACTGAGGGTTGTGGGTTCTGATGGCAGAGGCTGGAAGGTATGGCCCAGACGGAGGGGCTGACATCACAGGCCGTGGCTGGTGGAGGGAGGCTTCCATCTGGGGCAGGACAGGCAGAGAGGATCTGCAGTACCAGCGGTGGGGGCTGAGGGGCACGGGGCAGCTGCCAAGCTCCTTGTCTCCTTACGGTCAGCTCTTGTCTCTGCCTCCAGCTCTGCCCTTCAAGGTGGTGGTGATCTCGGCCATCCTGGCCTTGGTGGTCCTCACAATCATCTCCCTCATCATCCTCATCATGCTCTGGCAAAAGGTAACTTCCTATCCCCACTAATGGGTGCAGGTTGACACTCTAGGTTTTCTGCATGGAGCCCCCTACTGTCCTTGAGTGTCACAGGACCTGGCCACCTCCCTGCCCCGCACAGAAGGCAGGTGTAAAATGACATGCAGTGCCAGTGGGTGTCCAAGCTGCCTCCACCCCCAGCAGGAGAGGCCGTCTTGGGCCTGGTCCAGGCCCTCCAGGGTCCCTTGCCTCTGCTCTGCCGTCCCGAGTCTTGCTTGGACATCAGCCCTGTCCCCAACCCTGCCACGACACAGGGCAAGGCACTTTCTGGGTGGACTACATGGGCTCCAGGGTTCTTCCAACTCTCACCCCGAGACTCCCAGGCTTCTGCTGAAATGCATTCTAATCCTATTAACCTGTAATTTCAGTGCTCTGTTCAGAGAGGCTTCACCATTCTGTGATCCCAACATTTTAAGATTCCTGAGTTAGGATTGCAGCACCCATGATTCTATCATTCTGAGATTCCAATCCTGTGATTCCAACATCTTGTGATTTCAACATCCTAAGCTTACATCTTTTTGAGATATCCGCTGCGAGTGACCCAGCACGGGAGGGGCTGTCCAGACCTAGCTGAATGCCCCTAGCTTGTGTCACTTCTCAGGGCTGCCCACCCCTCTACTTCCATCTGGGAAGCAGCTGGGGCTCTGGGAGAAGCTGATGAGGAAGTTCTTTTTTTTTTAAAAAAAAAGATTTTATTTATTTATTTATGAGAGACACACAGAGAGAGAAAGAGGCAGAGGGAGAAGCAGGCTCCATGCAGGGAGCCTGATGTGGGACTCGATCCTGGGTCTCCAGGATCAGGCCCTGGGCTGAAGGCGGCACTAAACCACTGAGCCGCCTGGGCTGCCCCAAGATGAGGAAGTTCTGATGAGCTGGGCCCTTGGCTGTTAGCTGCTCCTCAGCCATGGCCATGCTGGGGCCTCTTGCCACCGGTTCTCACTGAGCCCATGAGGCTGGCTTTATCAGTAACTTGCTCTGTGACTTCAAATATGCCTCTGCCTCTCTTTGGGCCTCAGAGTCTCGTGCTGCATCTGTTATATAAGGGGCTATGGGCTTGTGGGCCTCAAAGCCCAGACCTCCTGTGGTGATCCATCCCTGGTGCTGGTCCCGCAGAAGCCACGTTATGAGATCCGATGGAAGGTGATTGAATCCGTGAGCTCCGATGGCCATGAGTACATCTACGTGGACCCTATGCAGCTGCCCTACGACTCCACCTGGGAGCTGCCGAGGGACCAGCTCGTGCTTGGTCAGTCCAGGGCGTCCTTGTGTGGCAGTCTGGGAACTTGAGGCGGGTGGAAAGACTGAGGTGTGGCCCAGCTTTGCCATGACTAGCTTTGAGACCTAGGGCTCCTGTCCTGCCTTCCCTCCATACAGTGGGGCGAGATGATCCCCCAGGGACCGTTCAGCATTGAGGTCCTATGGTCCTGTGACTGTGAGATAGGAGCCCTTTGTGGCAAGAGATGTATTAATCGAGGACAGGCTGCATGTCAAGCCTGTGCTTGGTCTAGCTGGGAAGGCTGAGGCACGCTGAGGAGCTGAGTTCCCTTCCAGGGTGGGAGGAAGGCTTCCAGGGACTGCAGATGGGCCAGAAAGCAGGCAGGACTTAGCCTAGACTAAGTCAGCTGAGACTTTGCAGGGAAGGGCTGCAAAACACTGTGGACTTAGGAGACTCCTTGAGGGGAACACTTTAAGTCCAGGTTGGCTTCGAGGATTGATCTCAGAGAGAGCGAGGGATGCAGACTCCTGGTGGGCCAGGTGCTGACGGATCATCTCCACCATAGGACGTACGCTCGGCTCTGGGGCCTTTGGGCAGGTGGTGGAGGCGACGGCTCACGGCCTAAGCCATTCTCAGGCCACGATGAAAGTGGCAGTCAAGATGCTGAAATGTGAGTCCTGGCAGCCTGCCGCTTCCTCACATCTGGGCCCCCACCTCCTCCCTGCCCCCTGCTCACACATTCAGGCCCTCCCTGATTCTGATTTGCTGGCCACAGCAATGCAGTCTCCTGGCCAGCCCCACTCCAGATTCTGCTCTGGCTAAGAGGCTGCCTGCCCGCCTTCCTGGTACCTCCTTCCCTCCCTGACCTTCCTTCTGTCTCCTCCAACCCCTACTCGTGGGCCCTTGCCACCTTAGGCCATGGGAGTCCTACAGCACAGGGCGGGGCCAAAGGGCCTTTTTGGGGCCCTGGCAACAGGGCAGCCTGAGGCCTCATCTCTGCCCCCTCAGCCACAGCCCGCAGCAGCGAGAAGCAGGCCCTCATGTCAGAGCTGAAGATCATGAGTCACCTCGGGCCCCATCTAAATGTGGTCAACTTGCTGGGGGCCTGCACCAAAGGAGGTACTAAAACCACTCCCCCAGAGCATTCTGGAAAATGCCAGTAGCCTAAGCTGGCCCCTCCCCCGGCCCTCGTCCACAGATGACAGGACACTCCAGCTGGAGGGTCTGCACGCAGCCTGTCCAGTGCCCTCATTTCACAGACCCAGGTGGAGGGGTGGGCTTTACAAACTCATGGAATCACAGCACCTTCAAGGCCCGAGGACTCCTTAGACTGGCCATTTCCAAACTCAGGGGTCCTCTGATGTGTTTAAATTTTCACAAGACATTTGACAAGCTCACAAACCCCAGCCCCCTGGGAGGTGAGTTATATCCCCACATCTGGAGACCAGCGCCAGCATGCTGGCTTATTCGGCTTCTGTTCAGGTCATAGAATAAAGTCCCTCCAGCCGGTGTGTTTGAGGCTCTGATGGCAAATTAGGCCATAACAAACAAACAAAAAAAGAAGTATTATCATTGTTTGCAGCTGCTTATTGTGAGATTTGGGATTTTCCTCAGTATTGTGCAACCAAAAGAAAATACAGAAGTGCATTGCACACTCAGGCCAATTTATGTCCGCAAGATTACCCGTTTCAAAATCTTTTGTTTTCATCAATATCATCAAGTTCCCACTGATTGACTTGAACTAAGTGCAATGTATTTGGACCCGAAACAGCAGCTTGATAAGAAATAGTTGCTTTTATTTACTTTATGTTCTGGGCTCCAGAATAAGCTTTAGTTGAAAAACCTCTGGTGTCCTTGCTACGTGCCCGGCCCTGAGCCGAGCTGACGAAGGCATCATCTTAGGAGGTGGCTCATGGAGGTGGCTATGATTAGCCTCATTTAACAGATGGGGAAAGTGGAGCTCAGGGGCACAGAGGCAGGGAAAGGACCGGGTTTGCCGGCTGCCCAAGCCTCTTGGCCACCTTACCCACCTGCCCTCCAACGTGCCAGCCGTCATTAGCCTCGGGGCCCCGATGGCAAGTGTGTGGCCTGCCTGGCGGCCGCCCCTGACCCACACCCTAACCCACACCCCCCAGGACCCATCTACATCATCACCGAGTACTGCCGCTATGGGGACCTGGTGGACTACCTTCACCGCAACAAGCACACCTTCCTGCAGCTCTGCTCCGACAAGCGCCGCCCGCCCAGCGCCGAGCTCTACAGCAACGCCCTGCCCGCGGGGCTCCCTCTGCCCAGGTACCAAGGACCCCCCGGGGGCCTGAATCTCCAGGGAGCCCCGAGGGGCACCTGCTCGCTCCCTCCCTGCGTGGGACAGAAGCTTGAGGCCAGGGCGGACTGAGAGGGTTTGGGGCCAGGACTGTTTCACACAGTCAGTTCGTGACCTGGGGCTCGGCCACCCCAGACCTGTCATAATGCTGTGGTGACCCTAATGGTGCGATTGGCTGCCACCCACAGACTGTCCGCAGGGGCCCAGGCCCTGTGCTGAGCACGTGGCCAATGTGACCCCCTCCAGGCCCCTCCCACTGCTCCTGTGTCCTTGACCCCTTTTCCTTCCACAGCAAGCACCTGGAGCTCTCCTGTCCCCAGCCCAACTCCCTTTGAAGCGCACCTTGAGGTGCCCCCTCAGTCCCCCCGGCACCCAAGGGCAGTGCAGCGTCTTTCTTCTTCTTTTCCAAAAGTAATTTATCTCAGTTCTTTTGTTGATAACAAAAGCAAGATGTGTTCATCTTGAGAGACAAGGATAACTTCAGAAAATCACCAAAAGATGTTAAAACTCACTCCTCTCTTCCCCAACATATGATGGATTTCCTTCCGTTCTTTGGTCTACCTCTGGGGACACATGCACATGTGGTCCCAAAGCTCTCCAGGGAGCTGGTGCTACAGGCAGAGGCCTTGGGGCAACTCCTAACCCTCCCTGGGCTGTGGCTGGATGGTGCTGTGGAGGCCCCAGAAAGGCACCTTACTACCTGCCCTGCTCCTGACCCTCGCACTGGGGTGCTGTGATCATGCCTATGTGGGAGCTCCCTGAGGACACACAATGGGTCTTGTGTCCGCCGAGCACCCCAGTGCCTGGCTCGGGGCTCCACAGGCTGGTTGAAAGGGCTCACTGTGTGGCTGTTCGAGTGGTGATGGGCTGACGGAAGATGAGTGGTGGTGGGGGAGAGGAAACCCATGAGCGACAAGGAGAGCAAGGAAGGAGGAAAGCCTGGGGCCTCTCCTCCTGTGATGTTCCTCTCTCCTCCAGCCACGTGTCTCTGCCTGGGGAGAGTGACGGGGGCTACATGGACATGAGCAAGGACGAGTCAGTGGACTACGTGCCCATGCTGGACATGAAAGGAGGCGTCAAATATGCAGACATTGAGTCCTCCAGCTACATGGCCCCTTATGACAACTACGTCCCCACTGGTGGGTGTGCAGTGTCCTCACCTATGCACGGCCCCACACCTAGGCAGTCGTGCATTCTTACAGAAGCCTTTCATGTTCCCAGGCTGGCAACAGCCCTGGGAGGAAGGTGGCCTTGTCCCCATTTCATAGATGCAGAAACTGAGGTTAGCCACCAGCACAAAGCTGCCTTGTGGTGGAGCCCCAGTGTGAACCTCTCTTTCTGGGTCCAGAGTGGGGAGGAGTTGGGGTTGGGGAATGGCACAGAGGAAGCCTGAGGCTGACCCAGTGTCCCTGAGAAGCAGGCAAGTCAGACTGAGCAAAGGTGGCCCAGGACTAATGCCAAAGGCCTTTGTGGCCTTTGGCCAATGAGAGCACTGATAAGGTAGGAGAGGTTTACATTAGATATTTCAAAGTTGTTATCCTTTTGTGTAGGACTTAACAGGATCGGTAGCTGCCTGTATTGGACATTTAGCCCCATGAGTGAAAGGGCAGGGGTCCTACGAGCCCCGTGGAGACATAAGATAGTAGGTGAACATCCCTTCTCCCCTAGCTCCCGAGAGGACCTGTCGGGCAACTCTGATCAATGAGTCCCCAGTGCTTAGCTACACGGATCTCGTGGGCTTCAGCTACCAGGTGGCCAATGGCATGGAGTTCCTGGCCTCCAAGAACGTAAGTGCAGTCATGGTGGGTGGAGTAGGGTCATGAGGAAGTGGGCCACCCAGCCAGCCAGGGTCCTCCAAGTACACAGCTCCATATGGCAGCTATGTCCTGCAGGGGGGACCTACAGGAAGGTCCTTCCCCACAAGGACCCCTAAGGCCACAGCTCCCATCTCCCCCAACCCAGTGTGTCCACCGAGATCTGGCAGCCAGAAACGTGCTCATCTGTGAGGGCAAGCTGGTCAAGATCTGTGACTTTGGCCTGGCTCGTGACATCATGAGAGACTCAAACTATATCTCCAAAGGCAGCGTGAGTACCTTGCCCAACCCTGTGTGCCTCCGACCCTGGGAAGAGGTTCTCTCCCGGTGAGACTGTGACACATGACTGTGACACATGGGAGATCAGGGCAGAGCTCCTCATGGCCTGCCCTATCCAGCGGTGACAGGCTTTGCCTGCCTAGCCATGTGTGCAGGTGCAAGAAGAGAAGCCACCTGCTATGCATGGGCTTAGCAGGTGGGGGTGGAGCTTAGCAGGAGGTGGAGATGTTAAGGTTGTGAGGGTGAGCCGGAGGCTCAAATTCACTGGTCATGACGGGCGAGGATCAGCTATAATGGGTCCTGGGAGGGGGGAAAATCAAATGTGTATTTGGTTAAAATGTGACCATCCTGCCTGTCACTTGTGTTCCCACTCTCCGCAAGGGGACAGTGAATCCCAGAGCTGGATGGGACTCTAGACCCCAGAGGTCTAAGGTGGCCAGGTCAGAGCTGAGAGGTACCAGAGCGTGTCTCTGGCTCCCCTGCTTTCTACCAACCCAGCCGGGGGCCTCTACTGGGGTCAGGAAGTGGGGCCGTTCTGTGAGAGGCCTCAGACCCTGGGGCTCTTCCTCAGAGATGGGGGCTTTCATGTCACCAGCTGTGGGCAAAGAAACTGGGCCTTCTGATCCTCTGGCTGGCACTGGGGCAGGTGTGGGATCTGTAAACTCGCAGAGATGGGCTCTCAGGGCCTGGGGAGTCAGGTGCTAGCACAGGAACTGCCAGGCCTCCTTGCCACGCCAGGTGCAGAGTGGAGCTCGGCCCTCCTCACACTTAATGCCATCCTGCCCTCTCACAGACCTTCCTGCCTCTGAAGTGGATGGCTCCCGAGAGCATCTTCAACAGCCTCTATACCACCCTGAGCGACGTGTGGTCCTTTGGGATCCTACTCTGGGAGATCTTCACCCTGGGTACGCTTCCTTTTTCCTCCTCTCTCAGGGGCACAGCGCAGCCTCCCCCCTCACCACTCACACCTCTGGCCTGCTGGGGCTGTGGAACAGGCTCTAGAACAGGGCACAGGGCTCTGGTCCAAGTCACAGCTCTCTGCTGCTTTCTCGCTGCTGTGTGACCTTGGCAAGTCCCTTGTCTTCTCTGGGTCTCTTTATCTCCCCATCTGATTATGGAGGAATTTGGAAGTGACATCAAAAAGCCTACTTGATTCTGGTGTTCTCTAGTTCTCTGATTTTGGGGAGGGTTGCAGTCTCTGTCCAGAGCCTCCAAAGGAGCTCATATTTCCCAATGCCAAGGGCATTACACCCTTGCCCATTCTAGGGCTGGTGGGTCTCTCTCTGTCCCATAGATGATCTGCCACTTTTCCAACACCTCTGAGTCTGTGTATCTCTTGTCTGCTCCCTGACAGGTGGCACACCTTACCCAGAGCTGCCCATGAACGAACAGTTCTATAATGCCATCAAGCGGGGCTACCGCATGGCTCAGCCTGCCCACGCCTCCGACGAGATGTGAGTAGAGCCTTTGGGAGGATTTTTGTGTGTGTGTGTGCAAACAATAGATATCCAACTTTCTAAAAAATGATTTTATTTATTTATTCATGAGAAACACAGAGAGAGAGGTAGAGACACAGGCAGAGGGAGAAGCAGGCTCCATGCAGGGAGCCCGACATGGGACTCGATCCTGGGATCACAGGATCACACCCTGAGCCAAAGGCAGATGCTCAACTGCTTAGCCACCCAGGTGTCCCAATAGGTATCCAACTTAACCGACTTAAGGCAAAAATAGATCAGTTCAGAGATCTAGAAAAACCTTGGTATAGCTGCAAGTAGGTGTTCAGATGCTGTCATCAGGAATCTCTTGTTCTACCCGGGTCTGCTTTCTTCTGTGCTGGCCTCGTTTTTCAGGCCAAATGGCTACCTGCCCGCTGCTTTCACCATAGTCTGGGCAAAAGGCCCCAAGCAGACTGTCAGGGCTCAGCAGGGGTCACATGCACACCCAGAGCCAGCCATTGAGCAGGGAGCATGAAAAGTCCTACCAGCCAGACCTGGGAGCAATGTGCTCACCCAGGTGTGGTCGATCCTGTGGGACCACTGGTGGAGGGAGGGCCTGCTGAGGGAATGAGGGAAAAATCCCTCTCCACCTGTCCTCCCCAACTCCCTTTATTGCTCACCTGGTTCTGGGAGGCAGCAGACCCCCAGCCAGAGACCCTGACCCCCTCTGCGTCTCTCCCCAGTTATGAGATCATGCAGAAGTGCTGGGAAGAGAAGTTTGAGATCCGGCCTCCCTTCTCCCAGCTGGTGCTGCTTCTCGAGAGGCTGCTGGGTGAGGGGTACAAAAAGGTATGTTGAGGCAACGAAATGGAGAGTGCTGGTTCAGAAGTCAGACACTCAGTGCAAGGCTCTGTGTGTCATGCTGGTTTTTAAGGGACCACCCTATACCTTATTGGGCCTCAGTTTCCCTGCTGGTACTAGTAAGGGGTGGGCTGGAGCTCTGAGTTGAGTTTATTTTAGCAGCACAGAATTTGTTGAAATGAAATCCTGTGTGGAAGCCGATGCCCACAGCCGCCTTCATCCTGCATCCCTCACCATGCCTTTGCACCCACGCCACGGCCTGGGGCTCCTTCAGAAGTCTGAACAACCCCAGGCTACATGTCTGCTAAGGGCCTGGCCACTTGAGCCTGTTGCTGGCTCATTCTAGGCAAATGGAGCAAGTAGGGCCTTAAAACCCAGCCTGTCCACCAGAGGGAGTTACAGGGAGGGGTGACACTCGTCCTCTTTCCCCTGACCCATTCCTAACCACACTCCCACCCACCTTCCATCACAGCTCAGTGCCCAGGGAGATAGATTGGGTTGTCACCATTCAGCAGTTAGGGAAACAGAAGCCCCACTGAAGGACGTTGAGGCAAGGTGAGAGCCCATGCCAGTCTCCTCTGATGTAGGGAAAGTGTTAGGGTCACGGGCACCAGTCTGCTGACTGTCCCCTCCCTGGGAGGCCCTGAGCTCACCTGTTCTTACGAGGTGCCAGGTAGGAGAGCCACTCAGTTGTGTGGCTTTGGGTCATTCTCCTTCCTCTCTGAGCCTTATTCACACAAGGCACGGGGGGCCAGGTCAGAGTCTAATGTTAGGTGACCCCCATGGGCATTTCTGGTCTGACTATCTCTGTTTCTCCTGCCCTGTGGAGCAGAAGTACCAGCAGGTGGATGAGGAGTTTCTGAGGAGCGACCACCCAGCAGTCCTTCGGTCCCAAGCCCGCTTGCCTGGCTTCCCTGGCCTCCGATCCCCTCTGGACACCAGCTCTGTCCTGTACACTGCTGTGCAGCCCAACGAGGGTGACAACGACTACATCATCCCCCTGCCGGACCCCAAGCCTGAGGTTGCTGATGACGGCCCACTGGAGAGTTCTCCCAGCCTTGCCAGGTAGCCACTCTGGCCCGAGGCCCAAGACAAGTGTGCATCGTGTCTGTGTGTGTGTCTGTGTATGTGTGTCTGTGTGTCTTCCTACCTCCAGGCTTGCCCTAAAAGTAAGTTACTTGGGGTGAGTATTTGTTCCTGCCAGTGAGCAGAAGAGAGAATTGAACTCATTTGACCTTTAATGACCCCAGGGGGAAAGAGCAGGCTGGTAAGAGACAGAATGGCTGGGACTTACTTGCAAGGTAGCTGTTTCCTGGAAAGTGGCCCCCATAGGCCATCTATCCAGGCCCTAAGGAGAAGTAGGAAATCTAACGAGCATCCCCAGCACCCCATGTATTACTCTGGGGTCACCACCCAGCCCTGTGCTCTGTTCTCCAGCACCAGGACCCCCGGGAGCTTGGTGAGGTTGTAGGAGGCATGGTGCCCACAGGAATTCAGGCCAGAATTCAGACTGGGAAGGAGATTTGTGCTTTTCTTTTGCCTTTGGGATGTGATGAAGTTATAGTGGGTGGAAGAAAGTGGGAAGAAGGCCCAGCCGTCGCCAGGACTTCATGTTCAGACAGGATCTTCCCTGAGCGGAAGAGGAGAGTCCCCCATGAAGCCAGACACCCCCCACACCCCGCTTCCTAAACCAGATCCACTCTATGGTGAAGCGGCAGCAGCCACAGGCAGGGCTCCAGCTCCAGCAGTGCCACCAGCTGCCTTGAGGCCTGGCCAGGCCCCTTCTCTGCGTGCTTCCATCTCTCCACGAGGCCTTGGACTAGACGGCCCTCTCCACCTAAGCTCCCTAAGGAGCTAATGCTGCAAGGCTCCAGGTAGCCAGTGTGCAGAGGAGCTCAGCTCAGGGCTCGGACTCGCTGGCCTGTTCTGTGCCCTCATGCAAGCTGCCTCCGTGCCCTGAGCCTGCGTTTCATCCTCTCTGAAATGCAAACAGTGGCACCCCCTGTGTGCGGGCTGTTGGAGGATTCGGTGTGGTGGCAGACACGTTCGGGAGTGCCAGGCGTGGAGATGCTGATGGGTGAGGAACGAGCTTGGAGCTTCCAGCTAAGTGGGGGTGCTGCCCTGAAGTCTCCCTGTGACGCAGGCCACTGACATCACCTCCCCGAGGAGCCTTCCCCTCATGGCGCCTGCCTGATGTCATCCTTACAGGGATTAAATGCACTAAAGGGTGTAAGGTGTTCAAGGTTGAACACACAGAAAGCTCTTGATGACTGCTATTGTTTCACTGTGGTTCCCTCCCAGCCCCTCACTCACTCATGTGCCTTCTCCTCCTAGCTCCACCCTGAATGAAGTCAACACCTCCTCTACCATCTCCTGTGACAGCCCCCTGGAACCCCAAGAGGAGCCAGAACCAGAGCCAGAGCCCCAGCCCGAGCCCCAGGTGGTGCCGGAGCCACCGCTGGATTCAAGCTGCCCTGGGCCTCGGGCTGAGGCAGAGGACAGCTTCCTGTAGGGGGCTGGCCCCACCCTGCCCTGCCTGAAGCTCCCCTCTACCTCCCAGCACCCAGCGCCTCCTGGCCTGGCCTGGTCTCCCATGAGCTGTCACTTTCTAGAAAGCTTTTGTCCCTGCCATGTGACACCCCAGCCACTGGGGCTGGCCTAGGAGGCAAGAGGACTGCAGAGGCCGTGACCAGCCTTCTGCCTCTGGGGAGGCCATGTGACTGGGAGCCCGGGTTCTCCCAGGGCACTTAGTTTCTCCATCTATAGGATGGGAGTGCAGGGCCCGGTGACACAGAATCTGGGCTTCCTTCCCCGGCTCCCAGGCGGGGAGGTTGGAACCCCTAGAGAGATTCTTGAGGCTCAGGAGGCATGAATTCATGCTCTTCAGTTCAGCCCGCTACTCCTCAAGGAGCTGTAGCTTTCTCCTCGCACTTTCATCCCCCCAGGAGCTGGGAACCCTGGCATCTCTGGCTCCTGGCTGCGTGGGGCCCTGGCCTCAGCAGTGGTGTCCGTCCGGAAGCCCCTTCCCCCGGATGCCAGTCTCCACTTTCCCAGGCCCGAGCTGGTCTGGGGCCATCCATGCTTCTTGCTGGGGGCTGAGCCAAGTACAGGACACTCTGGCCCACAGCCCCCGTCCCAGGCGCTTGGGGCACACCTCACCACACAAGTGCCTGTGTCCATGTCTTCCTGGCCCCATAAGTGCTGGGGTCTTTTTCCTTATCACTGCCAGTCTAACTCCACCCACCAGAGTCTCCAGGGCCAGGCGGGCCCCACATCTGTGACGGGAGTGTGGATGTGCCCACGGGAAATGTCCACATGTGTGGATCAAGTTGCGCACTGGACCTGATACGGGACCTTGGAGGAATCCCTCACCCTCTCCAGGCCTGTTTGCCCTGTTGAAAAATGAGCAAGGTGGACTCGTTGACTTCTGGTGCCCTGCCAGTACTAACATTCTAGAATATTCCAGAGGGTAGCACACTTGCCCAGATGAAGCAAAGCCAAACACTCCAAACCTCTGAGCTAGGGGTCAGCTGGGGTCTGGGGAGATTCCAGACCATGCATCACACACTCTGGGCATTCAGGAACCATGCCCCTTCCCCAGAACCCCAGCAAGTTCCAGAAGGCCAGCTGCCCAGGTCTTGACTTGGAGTGACAGCCAGTGTCTTGGAAAGCCCCCAGCAGCTGCCCCATGGGAAGACTATGGGACCCCTTTCAGACCCAGCGATGACCTCTGGAGCCACCCTGAGCAGACGAGGCAGAGAGGGCAAATCAGACTCCCTCATGCAGTTTGCTCTCCAGCACCTGCTGTCCACATCTGTGCCACAGGCATTGTGGACTTTTGATGGCTCCTGGGGGCCCCCAGAAAGGACAAGAAGCCTTTCTAGGGAACCTGAGAGGGATGGAAGAGGCAGGTACTTTGAGGGGGCGCCCTCTCACCCACCAGCTGCCTGGTGCCCGTGCGGTACGGTTTGGTCACTTGCTCAGGCCTGCTCGCTGCACTCTCTCTGCCAACTGTACCCCAGCTCAGTGGGCATTGGAGGTGCCAGGGGAGTGAGGGCCATGGCCAAGACTGCTGGCAGGGGGAGAGCTGGGATGGGCACCAGCCCCCTGTGCTGGTCCAGGAGAGGGAGGGGGTTCTCACTACGGTACCAAAGATGTAATCACCTAGGTTTACAAGTATTTTTAGGACTCACATTAACTCACATTTATACAGCCGAAGTGCTATTTTATATGCCATCAAATTTGCCTATCTGTGTACTTTTTTTTTTAAGGGAAAGATGTTAATATTAAACCTGGTGCTTCTCCCTCATGGACTTCGTGGTCTCTGGTGGGATTAGGTCCCTGTGCCTGGGAGGTGCCAGAGGTGGAGTGGGGCAGATGGGGCCTGAGCCCCGGCCACAGTGCCCCCACACAGGGTCCTTGAGCTCCGAGTCTCGGTTCCATCTGTAAAATGGGGTTTGCGCCCTCCCTCCACCCCCTGCTTAGCAGCTGGATGGCCTGTACCTTGGGCTTCGGGCTTTCCAAGGTGTGGAATGGAAAGGCCCTTGCGACTCTGCAGTGCTGGGCCCTGGGACAGGCCGGACTGTTCGCAGGCTCCTGTTGAGGAGCCCGAGCCCCTCCTGCGGCCCTCACCCTGCCCCACCACGTGCTTTGGCTTTGGCTGGTAAGCTGGGACACCCCCTGCCCTCCCCTGCGTGCTGCCTGCAGGCCAGATGAAGGCTAACGTGGCTTGTGACAGGCCACCGCTCCAGCCCAGATCCCAGGCCCCGGTGAGTAGCGGCTGGGGTGCAAGCAGCAGCAGGGCAGACAGAGCACCCATGAGGGCCAGAGAGTGGCAAGAAGCAAGGAGAGAGGGCAAGTGAGAGAGGAGAAGGGGAAGAGAGAGAGGAAGGTGGGCAGGGAGGGGGTGGGTGCGGCTGGGGTGAGGCCAGGGCAGGAACGGGGGCCCAGCTGTGTCTCTGAGGGCAGGGTGGCTAGGCTGCTCAGGGGGGTGCAGACCCAGCAGGCCCCAGGCCCCTCACAGCCGCAGCTGCTCGGTGGTTCGGGCTGGCCTGAGCCGAGCATCTGGGCGCCTGCGCCAACTCCATCCTGACTACAGGCTCCGTGACTATAGACTACAGACATCCACCCACCCCGGGCCCGACAGACCCTAGCAGCGTGGGGCCAGGGCCATAGAGCCAAACAGGGCAAGCGCCGGAGTGCAAGGGTCTTAGACCCAGGCTGTGGCTTCCTGACCTCCTCACTTGGGCCTTTTGGCAGGGGTCACCCAAGATCTGTCACACTTCACTGTGTGATCTCGGCCATCCTTTGCTCTCTCTGATGTGGGGGAGGGGGCATCTCCATTTGTTTCTGGGGGGCAGGCACCTCTCTTTGGAACCACACGCCTCCCTGGACTGCCGCCAGGGGTCTGGGGCTGTGGCCGCCCGTGGGGAGACGTGGGGCAGCTCTGACTCACAGGCCCGGCCGCCAACGCAGGGGCAGCTGAGCCATGCCAGGGGAAATCCCGCCCGCTGCATGGCCTGGCTGCACAAAGCCCACCCTCCTGGGGGTCCTGGCTTCAGAGAACACCCAGAGCCTGTGACCTTCTCTTTCCTGGTAGTAGAGATGAATAAGCCAATACTCGGATCTGCCCTGTGAAGAGAATAAACAACCCACATTCCAGACAGGGATTATCCTTGCTCATGGGAAAAGCCTCCGTCTGGAGGTCAGGAGACTTGGGCTCCCTCCATCGCAGGCCTGCTCCTTTTGGGACCTTGGCTAGATTACACCACATCAGGCCTCAATTTCCCCAGCAGTAAATGGAGCTACTGATGTCACAAAGGGATGAAGGATGATGAAACCCTGGTGAGCACTTACTGAACAGTTACTCTGGGCCACGCTTGTCCTGTCCCGTTTTCTCATTTCACCCTCACACCAACCCTAGGATCCAGGTACCACTGCTGTCCCCATATTACATTTGAAACCAGTTCAGGAAGGTTTTGAGGCGACCTCCCAAGGCCCTCCGGTCAGGGTGGCAGGGACAGGATAGGAGCATGGGCCCAGCAGACTCCCAAGTCAGTGCTCAGGGAGGGAAAGCACTCAGCCAAGGTTGCAGAGCTGGAGACAGGGGAAGCCTGAGTCCCAACCCCTGTCTCCAGACTCTGGACCTGTCTGGTGCCCAGACCAAGGAGGGAAAGAGCTAAGTAAACCTGAGGGCTAGCAGAGGACTTGGACCCCACGCCCCCGCCCCGCCCCCCAGCAGAGGACATGCAGGCGTCGGGGGAGGGGAGGACCATAGGTCACCTCTGCTGCTGGCTCCTGCCTTGCCTCTCAGGCAGGCCCAAGGGAACTGGTGAGCTAGAATTTTCCTCCCAGACGGATGAGCCACCTGGGCTGTACAATTCTTCCACCACCCCATTCACAGCAAGCGGCCTTGTTCCTGGAAAAAGAGGGAAAGACTAGAAGGAGCTATTGCTTGAGGGGCTCTGCGTCTCAGCTGACACACGGCTCGCAACCCCCTCTGCACCAGGGCACACAGTCTAACGGCCTCTTTGATTTCTTTGTTCGATGTCCTAAGGATTAAAAATTGCTTTTATAAAAGTATTTGTGTACCATACACGTGTATTAAAAAAAATCCGTCATCAAAATAAATAATCTTTCCTTTGTGTATTTTGCATCTTAGACTCCAGTAACATTGTAAATGCGTCTTTTCTTCACTCAGCAGCTCTGAGTATAGGAATTTATCTTATGGAAATCCTGCCTCTCACTGTTAACAGTTTAGTTATATCCTCCCAGGGCTTTCCTCCCCCGGCCCCGTTACATCTATGTTAATATTTGTATTTTCTGTACCTATCTGTGTAAATATATAATTACAATTTTAAATAAAATGACTGCTACCATTTTGCAACATTTTTGTTTTTCACTTAAGAACATGTCATGGCCACATGTGTTCCCAGGTCAGTGGTACATGTAGATAGCAATGCGTTCATTTTGAGAGTCATGCATAATTTAAAGCATGCCTGTGCCATTCATTATTTGACCAGTCCCCTATTGATGATGGACATTTAGTGGTTCCAAGTTCTAAATTATGCTGGAATGACCATTGTTCATCAAGTTTGTTTGTTTGTTTATTATTTTTAAAGTAGGCCCCACAGCCAGGGTGGAGCCCAATGCGGGGCTTGAACTCATGACCCTGAGATCAAGACCTGAGCCTCATGAGATCAAGAGCCAGACATGTAACCCAGGTGACCCCATAAAGTATATGTATATTTGCACACTTTGGTAAGTACCTGTTTCCATAGGTTAAATTCCTAGACACAGAGTTGCTTAGTAAACAAAATAAGCATTTAAAAGGTTACTGGAGTCTAAAAGTTGCCTTTAAAATATGCAAAATCATTAAGCTTCCGAGAAGCTAAGAAGATCAAGCATGCAAGTGATGAAACAACATTATTTAATTCTAGCTAGGTGCTCTGACCTCCTGAAAGAAGTCTGGAGCCTCTTCCGTTTGTTGGAAAAAGCCACAAACAAGTGGTGGAACAGAGTTCAAGACAGAGTGCAGTGAGTGGAGATCTTCCCCCTGGAGTGACCTGCCAAGGCAGGAACTTGCCTGCGACTCTATTCAGTGCTCCCATAGATTGGCCATCAGCCCACATCCAGAGGAACCCCACTTGTCCAGAAACAGAGCTTCTGGAACCCCAGCTTGCCCTGGCCACCTGGGCCCTGCCCAGGGCCCCTTGCTGTTTAGAGAGTGTGTCCCTGACAGTGGCCACATGTGAAGCTCATAGTCAGCCTGTGAGACAAGCTAAGGGCTCAGTCCCAGATGACGAAGCTGAGGCTTAGAGCCATCCAATGCCGGCCCAAGGTCACACACAGCAAGGCTCTTTCCTGCCAGTCTGGTGTCTTTCTACTGCCTTCTTCAAGGAGTTTCTAAGGCCACTTCCTGGACTCACAGGGAGCAGTAGACTGAGCCCTGGCATCAGGGTGCTGGCTGCCGCTCAGTGGGGCTCCTGGAATCCCTGGGTGGTTTCTTCTTGGAGTGGGATCCAGGAGCTTCTCTGAGCTACGACAGACTCCCACAGCTCAGAATAAAATCTGCCACGGCTGTCACAACGGCCTGATGAGAGGATCCCAGCCTGGGCAGGGGGCTGGCTCTTCTCAGGATCCAGCAGTGACATAGGGATACCACAGAAACCAGACTGTCTCCCTGTGACTTCCTCTCACTGGCTTAGCCCCTGGCCCTTCTCTCTGGGCCCTGGGTGGTACCATGCTTGCTCTCTCCAATAGCTCCTTACAACCCCTTAGGGTTCTTCTCTTCATAGGCGTGGGGGCAGTTCCATAGTCTCTTTCTGGTTTGGGGTTTCATGGTAATCACTGCAAGGAACTAGAAAAGTCATAAACATGGGGAAGTAACAGAGCTTCTGGAAAATCACTGAATTCTCAAGGGTGCTTGTTCCCCTTCTGGAGGCACAAGGTGGAAGCTTCCATGCCTGAGAGTTTCTCTTCTTTGTTACTGATGATCCTGAAGCATACCATGATCTTGACTCTCTTTCACTCAGACATCTTCAATGGCTCCCCATGGCCCAACAAACAAAATCTAGGCACCCTAGAGTGGTCTTCAAGGCCATCCTCGACCTGGTTCCAACGTCCGCCCCCCTCATTGAACCTCCAAGGGCTGTCTACCCCCCTATGGACCACAAGCTTTCCAACCCTCCAACTGTGCATAACAGCCTTCTTTTCTCCTCAGGCTCGCCCACACTTGCTATCTCTTGTCTTTGGAATACTAGCCATCCTGACAGGTGTGAGGTGACATCTCATGTGATTTTCATTTGCATTTCCCTGATGATGAGTGACGTTGAGCATCTTTTCATGTACCTGTTGGCCATTTAAATGTGTTCTTTAGAAAATGTCTAGGCAGTTCTTCCACCCATTTTTTTTTTTTTTTAAGATTTCACTTTTAAGTAATCTCTACACTCAGTGTGGGGTACGAGCTCCCAACTCTGAGATCAAGAGCCAGCTCTGATCCCAACTCTGATCCCAACTCCCAACTCTGAGTTCCACTGACTGAGCCAGCTGGGTGCTCCACTTCCACCCATTTTTAACTCAGATTCTTTGGTTTATTGTTGTTTTTGTTTTTTGCTGTTGAGTTATATGAGTTCCTTAATGTATTTTGGTTGTCAACCTCTTATCAGGTACATGGTTTGCAGATGTTTTTTCTCATTTAGTAGGTTGATTTTTCATTTTGTTGACTGTTTCTTCTGCTGTTGCAGAAGTGTGACCTGTGTACTTTTATCAGTGTAGTCCTTGCCACTGAGGGTGCCCAGCCCACTATGGCTAAGGGCAAATGGGCCCAGATCAAAGCAATCTCCTCCAAGAAGCCTTCCTGATCACTCAGTGGGAAGTGGTTTTTCTTCCCAGCCCTTTGACAGCCTCAGTCTCTGAATGTCTTTATCTCTTGGCCTGTTCCACGCTATCTCTCTTTTCTGCGATATTCCCTACTCTCCCCTGCACCTCCCTCCAACTCCTGGTCAGCTTAGGCAGACTCCTTTTGACTCCCCTCTTCAGTGTTCCCAGGAAGTCCTACCACCCCCTGAGTTCCTGGTTCCTCTCCTGGCTCTGCCACCAGGCTGTGAGCTGCAGAGCAGGGACAGGGGATGATGACAGCCATGTTCACCACTGTGTTCCTAGGGCCAGGACAGAATAAATGCTAGGTAAGTATTTGGGGCGTACACTAGCCTGTGTTATTGTCTCACCGGATCTAAGTCAATGATCCCTCCCGCACTTCACCAGTGAAGAAACTGAGGCCTAGGGAGGCCAGGGACCTGGCTGGGGTCACACAGCTAGGAGTGGAGCATTCCTGGTCTCTCTGGCTCAAGGCTCAGGTCATTCCCCTCTAGCCTTGCCTTTCTGAGAGCCCCTGCCATTGCTGAAGGCAGATGGTTAAGCAGATGGGTTCTGGAGCCAAGTTCTTGGATTCAAATGCAGTTCTGCTACTTACTAGCTATATGGCCCTGGGAGGTCGCTTGCCACCTCTGAGCCTGTCTTTCTGCATCTGTGAGGTGGGATAATTATAGCTGTCTCCAGATGTGGTGGTGAGGATAAGACGAGCTGGTCTGTGCAGAGACTGACACAAGGGGAGTGCCCAACAGGCAGGGTGATGGAGAATGATCCCTCCTCATGCCCCTCTGTTGGTGAAATTATGCATAGCAACCCTCTTGGTCTCAAAGGCCCCCATTTGGATGATGGACATGGCAGCACAGATCCTGCGGCTGCTTAGTGCTCATGTTACATCCCACTGAGACGGGCAGGGCCCTGCAGGCAGGAAGAGCCCTGAGTCTTCTCCTTCCCAGGCAAAGAGCAGGGCCAGATGCATGAAGTACCCAGTGTAGTGGCTTCTGAGGGCCTAGAATTCCCTCCACTGTCTTCTGCCAGACGTGGGCCCAGCGCTGGGTGAACAGGAAATGATGAGGAGACATGTGGGTCCCACCAAGGAGCTTGCTTTGGGGGTGGAGTCAGTCAGCAACCCCCTTGGAACAGCACTTGGGCTGGGTGCTGTGAACTCAGGGGCCAGGGAGAGGGTGAGATAGGCCAAGAATGGAGCCCTGAGCTCAGACCAGACAGAGGCAGGGCACATCCAGCAGCAAGAAGGAGCCAAGTGAGGTCAGCAGCTGAAAACCCAGCATGCAGTGCAGGAAGAGGGCAGATTGAGAGAGGAGAGACCAGCAGGGAAGAGATCACAGGGCTCCCAGAGGCCCTGCTTGAGTAGGGATGTGAGCTGCACTACTGGGCTGAAATAGGGTCCCATGGTATCCTACACCAGCTGCTAGCGCCCACTTGATCCTCCAGCCTGGAGGGAGGGCCAGTGGGACCTCTCTGGCCTGGGGTCAAAGCAGGACCAGTAGCCAACTCTCCTGGGTCCCTGGATCCTGGCTCAGGCTCCTCTGCTCTGAGATGGGGGAACTTTCCAGATTCAAGGGCATGGGTTGGGGCTGGGGTTGAGAGATCTCCAGGGTGGGGGCCAAGTTGTCCCTGCCATGAGGTCTGGAGGTGCCAAGAGCCAGAAGCCAGGCAGGGAGATGAATTTCAGGCCCTTAGTATGTGCAGAAGCATGACAAGGCTCACACAGTTACTCTGGGATTTCCTAATCCTCAGGCTGACGTGCAAACCCTTTCTAAAGTTCCTCTGCTGCAGGAAGGAGTGATGTCAATCCAGAATTCCTGCTCATCAGCCTCCTGGCTGCATCATTGAGGCTTCTGCTGGGCATCGCCCCACTGGACCGCAGGCCACCTCCATCCCACGGCTGCTGGTGGTCAGCAGGCTTGCTGCTGGGGGGGACTCAGCAGCACTCTGTGCAGTGAGTGTGGTGGTCACTGGCACAGGCTCTGCAGCCAGGCTGCCTCATTCCAACCCCAGCTGTGTCACCTGCTGGCTCTGGGACCTTGGGCAAGTGACCTAACCTCCCTGAGCCTAAGTTTCCTCATCTGCAAAATGGGAATAATTACTAGAACCAGACTCATGGCTGAGCGGATGAAATGAGATAAATATGCAAAGAGCCTGACGTGGTGCCTGCCACATAAATGACAATCAGAGCATGTTAGGCCTCCAGAGACCATATTCACAGGAGGGGAGAGTACTTTCCTGCTTGGAGAGTTTCAGAACACAACCTTTATCCAGGGACTCGTTCATTCTTCAAATATCTAAAGTCAGTGGATCAGAATGGTCACGGACACCATAGGCTCAGGAGGCATAAATACCTTCACTAGCTGTGTGATCTTGGAAAAGTGACTTAACTTCTCGGAGCTTTGGAATAATAACAACACCTGCCTCTAGGGTTGAGGATTCAATGAGAAAACTTCAAAGAGCACGTGGCGTGCTGCTGACACATAGTAAGCACCTGATAAACCTTTGCTAAACCTCATCTGCTAAGTGAGGAAAGTACCGGAATGGCCTGGGATGCATAAGGACACTTACCAGTCTGTCAGGGCTAGGAAGGCCTCCTGGAGGTAGGGGGTGGGAGGAGCAATAGGGGTTTGCTGGGTGGACAGAAATGACAGAGGGAGCAGCTTCTTCTGATCTGGGGACGGAGACAGGTTCTGCTGAGGTGGCCTAAGCCACCCCTCAGGGCCACCCACCGTGGCCTCCGACCCCCCAGGCCAGCCATGCCCCTTCTCTACCTCAACAACTTCCACCTGGGAGTGGTCTCTGCCAGACTGGGTCAGGGACTTTGTGAGAATGGCATGGAAGCTGGGCATCCGATCCTGGGCTCAGATGCAAACTTTACTGATATGTTAGGGGTTCTCAGGTTTCCTTGAGGCTATCTGTGGGCTCTTGAGAGCAGCGGCCACCACCATGAGTGAGCATCGGAGTCCCGTAGGGAGCGTGTTTCCTGTGCACCCCTAATTCAGCAGGCCTGGGATGGCCTTAGATTTTGCATTTTAACAGGTACTTCTATGAGTCTGAGGCTGGAGTCCCCAGACCACCTTGGAGGCTCCCATTAGGATCCAATGGCCTACAGGGTAAAGTCAGAGCTCCAGGCCGGGTTGTCAGGGACTCTTTGCTTCCTACTTCCACCTCTGCTCCCTCCCTCTGGCTGGCCCGGATTTCTCACCCTCTCTGCCCCTACATTAGTCCTTCTACTAAATAACCTCTGCCTGGAGGACTCCTCCACGGCCCACTCTAAAGGCCTCCCAGATGATCGGTTCTCTTTCCCCTTATGACATCTGCACCCCTTTGGACCTCTGTCACTACATGAAGGAGCTCCCTCTAAATGTGTTGAACTTGAAAAAGTTAATGTCACATTGATGACCTCGCGTATGTTAAAGATCTGATGAGAGTGAAGATGACCAGATGCTTTTGGAGACCAGGTCGGAGGAGGGCTATTAAGGGATCAGAGTGCCCAACCCAGAGATGTGCTGTCTCCAGGGAACACAGGGCTGCCTCCACATCACGGGAGGCTTATCAAGAGGCAAGGAACACAGTTGTCTGGGGGTCCAGAAGGCAGAAGCAGAAGCGACAAGAGGTGCCCCAGAGAGGCAGTCTGTTCCTTGGTAGGGAAGCATGGGCTACAGCTTTCCAACATCAGGAGGCACGCAGGTGACCTGCCAGGGGACAGGGAGGGGAATGGTATTGGCCCAATGCCTCCAGAAGCAGGGAGTGGTGACCTTGGCTTAAGCTGAGAATCCCAAACTGGCTCTGAGTTTTCCCCAAAGTAGCCCTGACCTGAGATAAGTCACTTACCCTCTTTGACCTTCCTGTTTTCTTATCTTTACGGTGGAGATAGTGTGCACTTCGCTTCGTGCCTGTGGCTCAGGCCTGTATGAGAACATGGAAATGAAAGTGCCTGGTAAACAATAAATGGCTCGCCCTGCCTAAGTAAGACATGAAACCCAGAAGCCAGAAATGAAAAGCCCAACAGATTTGACTACATATAGAGTAAAAACTTCTGTGTACCTAAAGACGTCAACAAAGAGAGTTAAAACGGTAGACTAGTGGAAAATACCTCAACATATGTGATGGTAGGGTTAATAGACATTTTGCAGAATACAAATAGTCCCAACAAATCAGCAAAAGACAAAAGCAAATAGAAACATGGGCAAAGGATATCTAGAAGAAATACACTTTAAAAAACGTGTAGCCAGTGACCTCAGATCCGTCCAATGTCCTTCCCCACCCTGCAACCTTGCAGTGCCTCGGCCATCATTTATCAAATGCCTGCATGTAGAGATCTGTTTCTAGGATCTTTATTCTGTACCATTTGTCTGCCTGTGAGTCAAGAGCAAACTCAACCACACTTTATCACAGTATTTCTTCATATCTAGTAGAACAAGACCTTCCATTTCTTTCATCTTCTTTAGAACTGTCTTGGCTATTCCTAGCCCTATGCCTTTAGTTCTCATTTTCTTTGTTAAGATTTAAATAATACAAAGGAAAACTGGCCCTATTAATCTACAGTTCTTTATAGTAGTCTATAGTGCTGCTTCTGTTTTGTTTTGTGTAATCTCTGCACCCAGCTTAGGTCTCGAACTCAACACCTGGAGCTCAAGAGTTGCATGCTCTTTGGCCTGAGAACAACCCTATAGTGCTACTTTTGACAAAGGTATATAGTCATGTTACCACTACCACAATTAAGATATAGTTCCATCACCCCTCATCGGATGGATCATTTGCGAAGATCTTCTTCCATTCAGTAGGTTGCCTTTTCGTTTTGTTGATGGTTTACTTTGCTGCACAAAAGCTTTTTACTTTGGTGTGGTCCAAATAGTTTAGTTTTGCTTTTGTTTCCCTTGCCTGAGGAGCTATATCTAGAAAAGCATTTCTAAGGCCAATGTCAAAGAAATTACTGCCTGTGTTTTCTTCTAGGATTTTTATGGTTTCCGCCTTACATTTAGGTCTTTAATTCATTTGGAGTTTATTTTTGGGTATGGGGTGAGACAGGGGTCCAGTTTCATTCCTCTGCATGTAGCTGTCCAGTTCTGCCAACACCATTTGTTGAAGAGACTGTCTTTTCCCTGTTGCATATTCTTGTCTCCTTTGTCATACGTTTACTGACCATACAGGTATGGGCTTATTTCTTGGCTCTCTATTCTGTTCGTTGTTCTATGTGTCTGTTTTTGTGCCAGTACCATACTGTTTTGATAATTACAGCTTTCTAGTATTCTTGAAATCTGAGTACTCCAGAAACCTCCAGCTTTGTTCTTCTTTCTCAAGATTGCCTTGGCTATTCAGGGTCCATACACATTCCATACACATTTTAGTGTTGTTTATCCTAGTTCTACAAAAAAATGTTGTTGGTATTCTGATAGAGATTGTGTTAAATCTGTGGATTGGGCAGTAGGGACATTTTAATAATATTGGTTCTTCCAATCGATGAGCATAAAATGCCTGTTCATTTGTGTCATCCTCAATTTATTTCATCAGTATTTTATAGTTTTTGGAGTACAGGTCTTTCACCTCCTTGTTTGATTTTATTCCTAGGTATTGTATCGTTTTTGGTGCAATTATAAGTGGGATTGTTTTGCTTCTGCTACTTCATTGTTAGTGTATAGAAATGCAACACATTTCTGTACATTAATTTTGTATCTTGTGACTTTGCTTAATTCATTTATCAGTCCTAGTAATTTTTTGGTAGAGTCTTCAGGGTTTTCTATATATTATATCATGCTATCTGCAAATAGTGAAGGTTTTACTTCTTCCTTGCCAATCTGGATGTATCTTATTTCTTTTTCTTATCTAACTGCTGTGGCTAGGACTTCCAGTACTATGTTGAATAAAAGTAATGAGAGTGGATATCCTTGTCTTGTTCCTGATCTTAGGAGAAAAGCTCTCCCTATTGAGTATGATGTTAGCTGTGGTTTTTCATATACGGCCTTTATTACGTTGAAGTATGTTCCTTCTAAACCTACTTTGTTGAGAGTTTTATCATGAATGGATGTTGTATTTTGTCAAATGCCTTTCTGCACTCTGTTGGTATGATCACAGGGGCTTTTATATTTTCTCCTGTTAATGAGATGTAGGACCTTGATTGATTTGCAAACACTTTAACCATCCTGCATCCCTGGAATAAATTCCACTTGATCGTGGTGAGTGATTTTTAAAAATGTATTGTTGGATTTGGTTTGCTAATATTTCTGAGGATTTTTTGCCTTTGTGTTCATCAGTGATATTGGCCTGTAGTTTTATTTCCTTGTGTCTTTGTAGAGTTGTGCTATCAGGGCAGTGCTGGCATAACACAATGGTTGGAAAGTGTTCTCTCTGCTACATTGTGGAAAAATTTGTGTAAAGTTGGTATTATCTCTTCCTTGTTTTGTAGAGTTTGCCAGCAAAAATATCTGGGCCTGGAATTTTGTTTTGTTTTGTTTTCTAGGGGTCTGTTGTTACTGTTAGAAGGTTTTATATAAATATAGGACCATTCACGTGAGATTGGCACATTGTTTCTTTCAAAGGAGTAGTCCATTTTCTCTAATCTAAGGAATTTATGGGAATAGGGTTGTTTGTAGTATTTTCTTACCAGCCTTTTAGTGTCCATAGGGCTGGTAGTATTATCCACACTTTCATTCTTGATATCAGTAATTTGTGTCTTTCTTGTTTGTTTTTTCTTGGATATTTTATTGATTTTTTTCAAGAGTTTTATTGGTTTTTCTCCAACATTTTTGTTCTGGATATCATTGATTTCTGGTAGTATCTTTAGCTTCTTCCTTATAGTTGCTTTGGGTTTAATTTGTTCTTTTTCTAGTTTCTTAAGATAGAAGTTCAGATCATTGATTATTTTTTCTTTCAGTTTAAAATATTTTCTGATTTCCTTTGTGATTTCCTCATTGGCTCATGAGTTGTTTATAAGTGTGTTATTCAATTTTCAAATATTTGTGATTTCCCAGATATCTTTCTGTTAATGAATTCAAGTTCAATTCTGTTGTGGGGCTGAAATAATTTGTAAAATTTAGTTATCGGTGTTTTTTATTTTTATTTTTTGTGAGCCAGAATATAGTAATTTTGGTGATTGTCCCATGTGCCCTAAAGAAGAATGTGTATTCTGCTACCATTAAGTGGATTATTCTATAAATATCAATTAGGTCGAGTTGGTTTATAGTTTTGTTCAGGTCTATATCCTTACTGTTTTCTCTCTACCTGTACTATTTATTATTGAGAGAGAAGTGTTGCCAGAGATTTGTCTGTCTATTTGTTCAGTTCTATTGGTCTTGTCTGCTATAGTTTGAAGCTCTGCTTTAATTGAGGTGCATATATATTTAGAATTGTTACGTCATCTTGGATAATTGACTCCTTTGTCATTCTGTAATGTCCTTCATTATCCTTAGATGTATTCCTTGTTCAGAAGTCTACTTTGTTTGATATCAGTGCAGCACGCCAGCACTCTCTCTTTCTGTGTCTCTTTAAAAATAAATAAATAAAGTGGGGTTCTTGTAGAAAGCAAATAGCTGGAGTTTGCTGTTTTTTTTTTTTTAATTAAAGGTTTTATTTATTTATTCATGAGAGACACAGAAAGAGAGGCAGAGACATAGGCAGAGGGAGAAGCAGGCTCCCTGCAGGGAACCCGATGCAGGACTCAATCCCCGGACTCTGGGGTCATGCCCTGAGTCAAAGGCAGATGCTCAACTGCTGAGCCACCCAGGCGTCCAAATGTCTAGTTCATTCTTATCACCCCAAAAGGGAACATTGTCCCCATGGAGCAGTCACTCCCCATCCCCACCCCCCACCCCCTACCCCCCTCCTGGCAACCACCAGTCAGCTTTCTGTCTCTGTGGACTTATGTATGTATTCTGGATGTTTCATACAAATGTAGTCATACAATATGTGAGTTTTGCACCTGACTACCTTCACTTGGCATAATGTTTTTGAAGTACATTCATGTTGTGACATTTATCAGTACTTTATTCTTTCTTTTTTTTTTTTTTTTGTATTATTTATTTTTTTTTTAGTCATCTCTACACCCAACATGTGACTCAAACTCACGACCCTGGTATCAAGAGTTGCATGCTCTTCTGACAGAACCAACCAGGTGTCCCTAATTCTCTTTATGACTCAATAACATTCCATTGTATGGAGATGAAATGTTTTTGTCTATCCATTCATCAGTTGTTTCCACCTTTCACTTATTGTAAATAGTGCTGCATTAAACATTTGTGTGAAGGTATTTGCTTGAGTCTCTGTTTTTAATTCTTTTGGATATACCTAGGAGTGGAATTGCTGGGTCATATAGTAATTCTGTTTAACTTTTCTTTCTTCTTCTTCTTCTTCTTCTTCTTTTTTTTTTTTTTTTTAAGATTTACTTATTTGAGAGAGAAAGAGAGCATGCATGAGCTGGGGAAGCGCTCATGGGAGAGGGAGAGAGATAATCCTTAAGCAGACTCCCAGTGAGCAAAAGGCTTGATCCCAGAACCCTGAAATCATGACCTGAGCCAAAATCAAGAGTGGGCCACTCAACTGACTGAGCCACCCAGGCGCTCCTGTGTTTAACTTTTTGAGGAACTATCAAACTGATTACCACAGCAGCTGCATCATTTTATGTTCTCACCAGCAATGCACAAGGGTTCAATTTTCTCCCCATCATGCACTTGTTATTTTCTGATTTTAAAGTTACGGACAACCTAGTTGGTATGAGGCAGTATCTCATTGTGGTTTTGATTTGCATTTCCCTGATGACTAATAATGTTGAGCATCTTTTCGTGCTTGTTGGTCATTTATACATCTTTTTTTTTTAAAGATTTTATTTATTTATTCATGAGAGACACAGAAGGAGAGAGAGGCAGAGACACAGGCAGAGGGAGAAGCAGGCTCCATGCAGGGAGCCTAATGTGGGACTCGATCTCGGGTCTCCAGGATCACGCCCTGGGCTGAAGGTGGCGCTAAACCGCTGAGCCACCCAGGGATCCCTTATACATCTTTTCTGGAGAAATATCTACTCAACTTTTTTGCTCACTTTTAATTGAATTGTTGACCTTTTGATTCATGAATTAGAAGAGATACATATATTATGGAGAGCTAATCCTTATCATATATGTGATTTGCAAATATTTTCTCCCGTTCTGTGTATTGTCTTTTTATTCTCTTGATATTGTCCTTTGATGCACTAAAATGTTTCATTTTGATGGAGTTCAACTTATTGACTCTTTCTTTGGTTGCTTGCACTTCAGGTGACATATCTAAGAGATTTCCACACCCAGATCATGAATATTTACCCTTATGTTTTCTTCTAAGAGTTTTACAGTTTTAGCTTTTGTATTAAAGTCTTTGATCCTTTATAATTTTTATATATGGTGTGAAGGGTCTAACTTCTTTCTTTTGTACGTGGACATCCAGTTATTTTAACATCATTTGTTGCAAAGAGTTTTCTTTCCACATTAATGGTCTGGGCACCTTTGTTGAAAATCAGTTAACTATAGATATAAAGTTTTCTTTTGGGACTTTCAATTTTCTTCTGTTGATCTATATGCCTTTCCTTATGCCAATACCACACTGTTTTGATATCTGTAGCTTTATACTAAGTTTTAAAGCTAGGAAGTGTGACTTTTCCAACTTTGTTCTTTTTAAAGATTGTATTGTCTACTTGGAGTCTCTTGAAATTCCATGTGGATTTGGGAATCAGCTTTTCCATTTCTGAGAAAATGGCCAGTGGACTTTTAATAAGGGACTGCATTGAATCTGCAGATCACCTTGGGGAGTTACTGCTATCTCTATGATATTAAATATTACAGTCTATGAACATGAGATGTCTTTCCATTTACTTAGTCTCCTTAACTTCTTTCAGCAGTGTTTTGTGGTTTTCAGGGTATATGTCTTGCAACTTTTTTGGTTAAAGTTATTCCCAATTATTTTTATTCATTTTGGTGTTATTGCAAATAAAGTAATTTTTTAAACCTCCTTTTTTGGTTTGTTCATGGTAATTGTATAGAAATAAAATTGGATTTTGTGTGTTGATCTTGTACCTTTCAACCTGGCTGAATTTATTAGCTCTAATAGGTGGTTTTTTTTTTTTTTTTACCATACATTCTTTAGGATTTTTCTATACATAGGATTATGTCATCTGTGAAGAGAGATCATTTTACTCCTTCCTTTTGAATTTGGGTACTTATTTTTCTTTGTGATTGCTCTGCCTAGAACTACCAGTACAGTGTTGAACAGAAGCAGTGAAAGTGATGTCCTTGTTTGTTCCTGATTTAAGGGGAGAAACTTTCAATCTTTCACCTTGGGTTAACTGTGAGTTTTTTATCTACGGTTTTAATCATGTTAAAGATGTTGCCTTATATTCCTAGTTTGTTGGTTTCTTTTTTTAAATCATAAATTTTGCCAAAGGTTTTTTCTGCATCACTTGGGATGATCATGTGGGTTGTTTTTTCACTCTAACAATGTAATATGTTAGATTGACTTTCATATGTTGAACCATCTTCTCATTTCTAGGATAAATCTCACTTGGTCATGGTGTACAATCACTGTAATGTGCTGTTTCTTTCCACATTAATGGTTGTTGAAAATCAGTTAACTATAGATATAAACTTTTAGATATAAACACCTTTTAAGGTGTTTTTTGCTAGTATTTTGCTGAATATGTTTGCATCTATGTTCATCAAGGACATTTGTCTGTAGTTTTATTTTCTTGTGATGTCTTTGTCTAGCTTTAGTATCAAGTTAATGCTGCTTTCATAGAATGAGTTAAGAAGGGTTCCTTCCTCTTCTATTTTTTGAATGAGTTTGAGAAGAATTGGGGTGAACTCTTTGAGTATTTTGTAGAATTCATCAGTGAAGCCATCTGGTTGTGGGTTTTTCTTTGTTGGGACATTTTTGTTTACTGATTTAACCTCTGTATTAGTTATAAATCTATTCAGATTTTCTATCTCTTCTTGAGTCAGTTTTGGTTGGTATTCATGGTTACTCGATGTTAAAGACACTTTCTTTTTTTTAAAGATTTTATTTATTCATCTGACAGAAAGAGAGCGAGCACAAGCAGGGGGAGCAGCAGAGGGAGAGGGAGAAGTAGGATCCTTGCTGAGCAGGGAGCCCAATGTGGGACTCGACTCAATTCCAGGACCCTGGGATCATGACCTAAGCTGCAGGCAGACACTCAACTGACCACCCAGGTGCCCCTCAAAACACCTTTCTGAAAAAAAGGTATATATAAAACATATTACATATACTTAAGTACATGGAAAGACTAATCATTGGAATTTTTTTTATGTTGGAATTTTTTTAGTTTCAAGAAGTAACTTCATAACCATGTTATTTAGAAATAAGAAGGAAAATACTAAGGGAATCCATTGAAAGGGATAAAAGCAATTGACTCCAGGAGAGGAAGTGGCAGAGGAATGCTATTTTTCTGAAGAAATATAGCTGCACAATTAGACTCTTTGTAAAAATAACAAATAACTTAATAGGTGATGTAACAAGAGTTCTACAATCAGGCTGTCTAGATCTAAATCCCACCTTGCCATTCAGTAGCCATGTAATTATGGGCAAGTTGAAGGTGTTTGATCTCTCTGAGCCTCAGGTTTTCCATTTGCAAAATGGGAATGGCAATGGTACCCAACATATAAAGGATCTATGGGAACTGGAGGAAACAGTGAATGTGAAGGGCTTAGCTGGGGAGTGTCCTGGAAATAGAAGCTTCTTCTATCATCAGGCTGTCTCAGACCAAACTAACTTTCCTTTTGGCTAAACCAGAACTGTTGGTCACTCTAAAGACCCCCTACTTGTGTTACTGACTGACTACTTGACCTTCGGTGTATCTCTTCTCCCAGGATCCTTTGGAGGCAACTTCAGAAGGGCCCTAAACTTAGCTAGCTCCCCCAAGCACAGGCTGGCCCTGTTCCAGACTCCAACTCCTCCCCCTGGGGGTCATGGCTTTGTTTTCTTCTGAAGACCCAAGATTTCCAAACTCTGTGGTTGCCTTGCCTTGCTAAAAGGGGAAGAAGGGGATCAGCCCAAGGAGGAGGAAGAGGAAAACAAGAGAAACAGCCAGTACAGCAGAGAGGAGTGTGTGTCCAGCAGCCCTGGTCCCTGAGGAGCTAGCAGCTGAGACCCCAGTGCCTTGCCTATCCCTCAGTCCCGCATCAACCTGCCACCTCCCCACTGAGGCCATGGGCCTAGGGGCTCCGCTGGTTCTGCTGGTGGCCACAGCTTGGCATGGTAAGAGCAAAATCGGGAACTCTTCGGGTTGGGGGCGGGGGGAGATGAGTGACAGAGAAAGCCCCTGTGTAAGGACCTCGTAAACTCCTGCCTCTCCCTGAGTGTCCCCACTCTATGCCTCCATCTCCTTAGCCTGGACTGCAGGTTTGTGGGTATCTGCTTTCGAGAGGCAACAGAGGGAAAAAGAAAGTGTGAGTGGGGTGGGACCAGCCCAGCCAGGGTTGCAGATCTGTCCCAGCTCAGATGTTGACTCACTGTGTGTCCTGAACAAGCCCCTGATGCCCCAGGGCTTCTGTGTGCCCATCCATTCAATGGCAGGTTGTTGGGGGGCAGTGGTGAGCTAGACGAAAGAATGCTTTTCAAACTCAGCTCTGCACAGATTACCTGGGGATCTTGTTACACTTTCTCACTCAGTAGGTCAGTAGGTCCCAAGTACGAGATTATGCATTTCTTACAAGCTCCTAGGAGATGCCAATGCTGCTGATCCAGACCTACAGCTCCTTGGGAAGCCCTAGAGAGCTCCGAATGGCCCTCCAGCTCTGCCAGCCTGTGAGCCACAAAGTAGGCAGGACCTGACTTGGAAAGGGCCGAAGAGGCAGGGGTCATTCTTGGGAGGCTTGGATAAGGGGCTGGGAAGGGAAATAAGAGGTTAGCCTCTCTGGCCCAGGGCTCAGGTGAGGCAAATTTGGGAGGCTACTAGAGGAGGACCTGAGGAGGGCCTGCGGAGAGGACAGTGCAGGTGGCCCTGGCCAGCACGTTCCCAGACACAGGCTGCCTGGCCTCAAGACAGGTAGCTCTGTGACAGACCCTGTCCCACCTCCAACCTTCTGGTAGCAGCAGCATTGGTGCAGAAACTCTCATCCCAGGCGGATGCCCAACTGGAGGTGAGGGGCTGGCAGCTTGGCTTGTAGCTACAGTTCTGTTTTATCACATGCTTGTTTGGAGGGACCTTGGGCCAGGATGGTGATGGTGTGGGGTTGGGAAGGCAGACTCAGCTTTGGCCTCCCCATAGCAGGACCTGAGGAGTAGGTGCAGCTGGTCCCCATGAGGAGATAGCCCACCGAGGGTCTTTTGGTGGCCCAGGCTCTCTGGGCTTGAGCGTCTGTTCTTTGTTATTGAGATGTAGTTTACATACAAGAGAATGCAGATTCTTAAGTATACAGCCTGATGGGGTTTGACAAATGCATATGCTTGTGGACACGGCATCCCAATTAAGATGGAAACGATTCCCCTCTCTCCAGAAAGCCCCTTGGGTTTTATTTCACTTCCTTGTCCTATCTTCCTGTCCAGATTCTCACTACTGGGGGGTGGAGGGTTGTTCAGTATTTAGACCCAGAAAAAAGAAAAAATGGGAGGCAGCAGGCCAGGAGTCTCAGCTTTCAGCCCAGGAGACTTATGAGTGAGTGGTGAGTGAGTGGGGGTGCAGGGGCTGCTGTGAGGCAGTCAAGGGCCGGGCCTGAACACCCTAGTGATGAGGAGAGGCTCACTAAGATCCTGCGCTGAGGAGACCGCGATGTCCTAGGCCTTGGTGTGCAGTGTAGGGGAGGCGTTGAGGGAGAGGTGTGGAGGTTGAGGCACATCCTGGGAGCCGAGATGGGAAACAAGACAGAAGAGGACCTTGATCAGTGTCCACCAAGGCCCCAGCCCCCACCCCAAGGAGGATGAGCCTGAGCAGGCTTTCCCTTCCCGCCAGCCAAACCAGCAGGGGGAAGTGAGGGGCAGAAGTTGAGGGTGTCAGTCTGGCCCTGCATGAATATCCGGGACAACAGGACAGGACAAAACAGGACACATTTCTCTGACCACATTTCCAGGAGGCTAAGACAGGGGCTAGAGGGACAGGGCAGGGGAGGGGAAGGAGAAGGCGCCACTGAGACCAGGCGGGTACAGAAGAGGAACACAACGAGAATTATAGAATTCAAGACAGCGGATGGTACAGTCACAGGCTGTGACCTTTAAAAGTTAAAAATTGGGACTCCTGGGTAGCTCAGCGGTTAAGCGCCTCCCTTTGGCCCAGGGCATGATCCTGGAGTCCTGGGATCGAGTCCCGCATCGGGCTCCCGGCATGGAGCCTGCTTCTCCCTCTGCCTGTGTCTCTGCCTCTCTCTCTCTCTCTGTCTCTCATGAACAAATAAATACAATTAAAAAAAATAAAAGTTAAAAATTTTAGGGACGCCTGGGCAAAGTCAGTGAAGTGTCCAACTCTTGATCTCTACTCAGGGCTTGAACTCACAACCCCCTAGATTAAGGGGTTGTGATCTCGGGGTTGTGAGTTCAAGCCCCATGTTGGACTTCATGGCTGGCATAGAATCTACTTTAAAAAAAAATTTTTTTAAACAAGTTAAAAACTTTAGGCGTTAAAGTGTCAGGATCAGAACAGGGGGTTAGAAATGTCATAACTGAAACTGTAGCCCAGGACAAGAGCAGTTGACCGAGCCTGGGACTGCTATAGCTTCATTGAATTCTCCCAAGACCTCAGAGGTGGAAACACACTGTTCCCATTGGATGGAAGAGTAGCCTAAAAGTCAGAGAGGTGAAGCAAGCTACCCAGCACAAGGGAGAACCAAGTTTCAGCCCATGGGGGTGTGACCCTACCATCCAAGCTCTTCCCTGCAGTAAAACCCCAGCTGGGGCCCTGCATAGCTGCAGCTATAATGGGGGAGCACAGGCTCCCAGAAATGGCGCTTGCTCCTCTGCCTGGTGGTCACGTGGCCCAGGAGGGATACAACCCCTGTGTTGGCTGTGGCAGTATTCACCAGTTCACTCCATTTTTTTATGCTGCTCAGAAGCTCAGGCAGAGAGGCAACTCACCTCTAGATGGATATAAAGTCAAAACATTTAATGAAGCCATCCTGAAATACTTCGACAGAGGAGATCTTCCCCATTCTGGAGTCCACGGTGGGGATGGGGTGGAAATACCCACCCAGAGAACTTTTGTGCAGGAGAGTAGAGAACCCTGAATTCAGCCGATACTCGGGGGGCAGCAGTGTCCATGGCCCTGTCACCGGAGTAGAGGGGTTGGATTCATTAGCGACACCCAGTTGGTCAGTGGCAGAGCCAGGCCCTGCAGCCCAGCATGTTCCAATGTGCAGCAGGTGGCACTCCATCTCCTGGGGGTCTCTCCACTGGAGAGGGGACAGTAGCCAGGAGGGCCAGGAAACAGAAGTGAGAACATCCCTGGGACAAGGGCTGCAGGCTGAGCGGAAACTGGGGGCCAGGCTGGATGCCAGCAATGTGCTTCCGCCCACACAGGCTCAGGGGTGCCTGGCCGCCCCTCCAAGGCCTTGAATCAGCTCTCACTTCCCTCCTTTACCCCTATTTTAGGCCTGGAAAAATGCTGACACTGCAGAGGCAACGGGCCTTCTTCCCGGAGGGCCTGATATGGGTTTCAAGTTCTCTTTTCTCCTTCAAGAAAATTTTCCTTAAAAGAGATTGGCTTCCTAGTAAACACAGCAGTGCTGGTGTACTTGGCTAGAGTGATGACCAACTCTTACTATTTATTTGGAGATAGGTGAGGTTCCAAAGGCTTTCCATGCACTTAAACCTCCTGGCATCCCAAGAAATGCATATAATTATTGTTCCCATTTTATAGGTGGGGCAAGTGAGACACAGAGCCTCTGAACCATTCCATGGTGCTGTAGAGCAGATGTCCAGTGGTGGGGGTGGGCATGACACAACCCTTCTAAATCTGCTGTGCCAAGATCCTATGGCCTTTCTCTTCTTCCCCATACAAATTATGTTGGAGGACTTTGCTATGAACATTCCACTTATTTGTTTTTTCTGTTGCTTGTTTGCGCCCCTGCTCTGAGCCAGGTCCTGGGTCTCGCACAAGGGATACAGCCCATTTTATACATGAGGCTGAAGGGGTCCACCCCTAGGGAGAATGTTGCATCACAGCTGGGAAGGCTGAGGCTGGGGGAGACTCCGTGGGACAGCAGCTGACTAGGAGCTGAGAAAGCTCCCAGGCCTCTGTTTCTCAGAGGAGGGGCCTGCCAGACATCAGTCCCTCACCTGAGTAGATTTGAGGCGCGGGGAAGGGGGGGTGGCGGGGAGGAGGGCCCAAGCAAATGACAAAGGGGACAAGGACTGCTCAAGGTGATCCCAAGTCACAGTTGAACCCCAGCCCCATACCTCCCCTGCCAGGGCACCACCCATCTCAGAGGCTAGGGTCAGCAGATCAGGGAGTGCCTCCTCAGGGCTCACCCCTATCCCCTCTTTGCCCCACCAGTTCAAGGAGTCCCAGTGATAGAACCCAGAGGCCCGGAGCTGGTCGTGGAGCCAGGCACAACAGTGACCCTGCGATGTGTGGGCAATGGCAGCGTGGAATGGGAAGGCCCCATCTCCCCACACTGGAACCTGGACCCTGATTCCCCCAGCAGCATCCTGAGCACGAATAATGCCACCTTCATGAACACTGGGACCTATCGCTGCACTGAGCCTGCAAGCCCCCTGGGGGGCAGTGCCACCATCCACCTCTATGTCAAAGGTGAGGACTCTGAGACCACTCCCAAGAAGCCTGGCCCAACAGACCCCACCAGGAACAGGCAGGAGGGCTGAGCCCTAATATTAATAACCATAACAAGCCAGCTCTACATTTATTGAGCAGCTGCCATTGACAAAGACCAGTGGCAGTGCTTCCAATTTCATGTAGTCCTCATAATAACCCTGGAGGTAGGTTCCATGACTATGCTCATTTCCTGGAGGCTCAGATGGGTTGAGTCATTTGCCCAAGGTCACACAGCACCAAGGAGTAGGGCTGAACCTGGTTTCAGCGCCCCCACTCTGAAGTGAAGTATCGGCTGAGCTTCTCAGGTGTTGTGTGACCTCTGGCAAACGATCAGCTTCTCTGAGCCTCCCTGTCACCAGTGTTCAGAGACCACTTGGCCTGGTAGAGGGAGACAGTTGTAACCCATATCCGCTCTACCCCAGACCCTGTTCGGCCTTGGAAGGTGCTGACCCAGGACGTGACGGTGTTGGAGGGGCAGGATGCGCTGCTGCCCTGCCTGCTTACCGACCCAGCGTTGGAGGCAGGTGTCTCGCTGATGCGGGTGCGTGGCCGGCCTGTCTTGCGCCAAACCAACTATTCCTTCTCGCCCTGGTATGGCTTCACCATCCACAAGGCCCAGTTCACCGAGTCCCAGGGCTACCAATGCAGCGCTCGAGTAGGCGGCAGGACGGTAACGTCGATGGGCATCTGGCTTAAAGTGCAGAAAGGTGTGTGGGGCTGGGAGGGACAGGCCAATGTGGAGGGCAGGGACAGAGAGCCGGTGACTTGCGAGCCGTGGCAGGGCTTGGGCCTGATGGGGAGTAATGGGGTGTCCCTCTTCTTTCACTTCTTCCTTCTAATTGCATCATGGTCATCTATAAGGGGCCCTTTGGGGCAAGACAAGCAAACTGTTGGGCCCAGAGGCAGCCCAAAGAGCTCATGAGACACACTATGCAAATCATTCCACAAGGGGATAGGAGAGAGTGGGGAGGGGAGGCGCTCTGAGAGAGTGACATTTTATTGGAGCTGAACTGTGAATGATGGGAAGCAGGTGGCCGTGCAAAGCTCTGCTTCAGCAGAGGAAACAGCAGGTACAAAGGCATGAGGTGGGAACAGGTTCTGACTGTTCCAGGAACGGGAGGAGAGCCTGAAGCTGTCCCACATCCTCAGACATGGGTTTCCCACTCAATTCATTGAACTTGAATTCAGTGTCTACTCTGTCTCGGGCACCGTGCTAGCCACCGGGGATACTGCTGTCCACCAAGGGTGGGGGAGACAGACTAGAGAGAGCAAATAACATGCTGATGGTGATCAACAAGAAACCAAGCTGGAGAAAGCTAGATGTGTGTGGGATGGGGAGGCTCATTCAGCTGACTGGTCACAGAAGGCTTCTCAGAATGAAAGATCTAGAGGATGAGAGCAACCACCCACTCACAATGTGGAAGGAAAAAGCACTCCAGGAAGGTGGGCAAGTGTGCAGTCTGTGTAGCCAGGAGGCCGGTGCAGCTGCAGAGCGGTGAGCGAGAGGTAGCAGGCACTTGGATGGTCAGTAATGGGCCTGGGCTAGCATCCCATGAGTGATGGGAAGCCACCAGATCCCAGCCCAGGAGTTGCTTGTGATCCAATCCACATTCTTAAGAGCTCCTTGGGCTGCTGCAAGCAGTCTGTGTTGTGCAGGGGTCAGAAGAGAAGTGGGGGCCTTCCAGGTGGCTGTTGCAGGCACCCAGAGCAGAGACCAGGGTGAGACTGGGGAGAGGTGTGGCGATGCAGGGGAGTAGGCTTCTCAGAGTCCGTTTAAAAAACAGAACCTGCTGTCTGAGGCCTCCAAGCCTGCCTCCCGGGTTTTGCGATAGGGGTGGGGTGAGAGCCTCAGCCAGTTTCTCCCTGTGGCAGGGAGCAGAGTGACAGCTCCGGCCTGGGTGTTTATGGGTCGCTTTCCCTGGCCTCAGTCATCCCAGGGCCCCCGACCTTGTCGCTGAAGCCTGCAGAGCTGGTACGGATTCAGGGAGAGCCCGCCAACATCGAGTGCTCAGCCAGCAATGTTGATGTTAACTTTGACGTCTTCCTGCAACACGAAGACACCAAGGTCAGTCCCTGGGGTGACAGTGGGATTAGGTGTGCCCATCCTCCCAGCACACCAGGCTCTGCAGGATGGAGCCCCAGTCCCCCTACGAGCTGGCTCTCTGGACTGAGGGTGCGGCCCAGGCCCTAAGATCTCACTGCCCATCAAAGGCTGATTCAGAACTAGGACTCAGGCTCACACCACTGAATCTTGTGGGGGGAAGGAGGTGATACTCTACCACCTTGACCCATGACCTTTGTTTGCCCCAGTCTGTAGACAAGAGCCAGAGGTCAGTTCACTTCTGACTTAGTGAGGGGTTCCTAGGGCACCTCAAAGCCCAGGAAAATAAAGGCCATTTCAAAAAGATTGGAGAGAGGGAAGCAGAGAGCATCTCCAAAAGAGAACGGCACTGGGCTGCTTCAAAGAGCCCCTTGCTGTCCCACTGTGCCTACTGTGTGCCAGGCACAACCCTACCCACATTTACAAGCAATAGCTCATTGTTCTTCCCTACAACCCTAGGAGTATGGGCTAGTATTAGTCCCATTTTGCAGATGAAGACACCAAGGCTCAGAGTTCAGTCTTTTGCCCAAGGAAAGGCAGATGGTAATCTTTAAGGGTTGATGATTTGAACGCAGGGTTTTCTAATCCCTAAACAATATTGGTATCCCATTTTCATTCTTTCTGTCTACAGCTTACAATCCCTCAACAATCCGACTTCCAAGGTAACCAGTACCAAAAAGTCCTGACCCTCGAGCTCGATCACGTAGGCTTCCAAGATGCTGGCAACTACACCTGCGTGGCCACCAATGTTCGAGGCATCAGCTCCACCTCCATGATCTTCCGGGTGGTAGGTAAGAATCAGGGTGATGGGGGAAGGCTGACAGAGATCCCAGGTGGGGGGGTGCAGAGAGAGTGTGTGAGGGGATTGAGAAGGAGGAAGTTGATGGCACAGAATGAGGAGACACTGTTGAGAACACCTGCACTAGACTCCCCTTATCCTGGGCCTGGCTGGGGAGCAACACCACTGGGATCCTTCCCAGGTCCTTCCCAGGTCCTTCCCCAGAATCCCTCACTCCCTTCCTAGGGCTCCTATCGTGCTTTTTTGTTTTGTGACTGATGTCCAGTAACTCCCTGTTGGATTGCTGTTCACTCCATCATTCATCCCTTCATGCCTGGAACACCCACATCACATGGACACGGGAGCAGACAATGCTCACCCAGTGTGATCCATGCAGGAAGTATGGAGTGTCCTGAGGACACCAAGGGGACCCCCCAACCCTGACTTGAACAAAGTGGCCTACGTTAGGCTCAGAAAAATCGAGGCAGGTTAGCAAGGCAGAAGGGTAACAGCACAACATGTGGAAGGCCTAAAGGGAAAGAGATCAGAGAGCATTTGAGACGTGGAGAGAAGTTGCCCATGGCTAGGATGTGAGTGGTGTGACAAGTGGCCCCAGAGAAGCAGAGATGGAGGCACCATCCAGATAGTAAAATGGGTGGGAGGTTTGCATCATATCATGTTGGGAAGTCATTGAGAGTCTAAGAGGGGAGTGATGGGATGAGACTGTGTGGAGGGGTACGTGGTGGTGGCCTGCAGCCCATACTCCCAAGGCAGCATCCCAACCTGGCTCCGCCAATGACTAGCACATTGCTTCTCTAAAAAACAGGGATACTAACAGTACTAGGAGTCACTGTCTCATAGGTTTGTTGTGGGAATTGAGTGAATCTATTTATCATCTATCAATCAATCTATCTATCTATCTATCTAATCACTCTGGCACAGACTAAATGCTGCCTCGTGTGCATAGGAGCTGTGATCTCAGAAGGCCAGTCAGATGTCCTGTGCATTAGATGGGAGATGGGAGTCTGGGCAGGCTAAGTGGGAGTTTCTCAAGGTCAGGACAGGCTGAATGACTTTGGTTTGGCCACACCTCATGTGTTCAATGTTATGGGAGATAGAGGGGTATTGGGGAGGCCAAGCATGACCATCACCACCCTTATAGCACCTGCACTCCCCTAGGCCCCATTGCTGGGAGCTGTGTGGGGTGAAAGAGGGGAGAAGCTCATAGCATTGTTCCCCAGGTACGGGTTCTGAGCCTGTGTGTTTCCTAGTGTACGGGTACCACAGTCACTCAATGTTCGTGTTCGTGCACACTTCTGGGCAGACACTGTTCTCGATGCTGACGGTGCGGCTGCAAAGGAAACATACATGGAGGCCCCTGCCCACATGAAGTTTGTGCTCGAGCTGGGAAAAGACAAGTGATGAGCAACATAAATTCTGGAAGCTGAATCAGTTCTAGAGTTTGCCATTTAAAGTAGAGTGTGTCCCCAAGGAAGGTCTCACTGGCCAGCTCACATTTGAGCAATGACTTGAAGTTGGTGAGGGGGTAAGCCATGCAGATGTACTGCCGAACAGAGCTCCAGGCAGAGGGCAAGCAATGTCCTTGGCAGGACTGTGCTGGCCACGTGCAAGGTATAAGTCAGCCAGTGTGGCTGGGGTGGAGCTCGGGAGGAAGAGTGGTACAAAGTGAGCCAAGACGTATTGTATCCAATTCCACAGGGCCCTGTAAGCCGATGTAAGGACTTGGTTCTTTTCCCCTTGAGAGAGATGGGATGCCTTTGGAGGATCTGAGTAAAGCGGTGTGACACAATCCAACTTGCATGTAATAAGATTTAACATGGTGCTTTGTGGAGGGTAGAAGAAGGGAGACGATGTAGGAGGCCACTGTGATTGTCCAAGCTAGAGGTGATGGTGGCTTGATTAGGCTTGATTAGGGTGGTGGTGGTGGAGGTGGTGGGAGGATGGATGGAGGATGGAGAGACTCATCCTCCTCAGATAGATGGCTGAGGGGAGAGAGAGAAGAAGACAGAAGCCTTGCCCTAAACGCTCCCAGATTAGTTAGAGAGGATGGCTACCCGAAGGGAGAAGATGTATGAAGTAGAATAGATGTGGTGCCTAATGGATGTGTAGTCTAGAAGGGCAGCAGGAGTCCTGAGGAGGAAGAGCCCCCTGTGGCCTGAAGTGGTGGATGGGGACCCCCTGATAAGGATGAGCCTGGAAGGATGAGAAGGATCGAAATAGAAAAGAGGAAGTGGAGGGGGCTCCTGGTGGAGAAACTGGCTTGATAGAAACCTCCAAGGTAGGAATGACTGTGGTGTATTCAGGGCCTATGAGGACGCCCAGATGGGTGGAGCAGTGTGTGTGTGTGTGTGTGTGTGTGTGTGTGTATGTGTGTGTGTGTGTGTGTGTGTAGGAAGAGGGGCGACAGCTAGACGGGCATAAAGAGAGACCTGATTGAGGAGAGCCTTGAATGCCAATCTGTATGGCTCCAATGGGGAGCCAAAGGGACTTTGGAGCAGGCATATCACAGGGTAAAAGAGTGAGTTTTAGATTTCATAGACGAGTAAGGAGAAGAACCTTTAGAGATCATCTAGTTCCAGGCTTTTTGTAAAGTCTTGGGGGATTTGAGAAAGTATTTCAGGGGCTTCCGTGAGAGGCATGGAGAGGGTGAGTAAGTGGGGATTCTTGCCATAGCTCCTCTGCCTGAGATTCAACCAAAGTAACTTGATTTTAATTCATGCAAGATTTAATTAGAAGAAACAAGTCAGGACTTTTTCAGGCATAGGTAACAGAAATCAACTTGAGCTAGCCTGATCACAAGAGGATTTTATTGGCCTTATAGCTCAAAAGCCCATGGATCTGAGCTTCAGGTGAACTGGATCTTGGTGTTCAGTTGATATGGACAAGAACCTGTTGCCTCTTGCCTCTCAGCTCAACATTTTTCTTGTGGATTCCTTCAAGTATCAGGCTTGACAACCCCCTGGAGTTAGGGCTTCTCCTTTCCCAGAGCTCCAACAAAAATCATGGAAGTAAGTGTCAAAGGACCCAAGGGCTCATGTGCCTACCCTAAACCATTCCCTGGTCCAAAGGGGACAAACTACTTTGACTGGCTGGCCTGAGTCACATGCCCTCCTTAGAGCTAGATGTGGAAGCTTCACTGCCTGAACTATAACCAGAAGAAGGGGAAATGAGTGAGGGTGTCTTTGCATTTTGCCACTTTGATTTTTTTGCCACTGAAAAACTTTCAAAAAGTTATAACAACACAAAATATCCAATCTCTTGGTTATATAAATAAGGAGGCAGAGGTAGCAAAGAGGATAAGAATTTGTCCGAGTTCTCCCAGGGGCTCAGCGAAGTGTTTGGGTTTCTGTGGGACAGTGGTGGGAAGGGAGATGCCAGAGGGTGAGTCTTGGTTAGGGGTGGGGGCTGCACACCTGCTGCACAAAGGAAGGGTCCAGCTAAATGGCTGAGTCAAAGGGTGGATCACCAAATGAGCAAATAAACTGAGACATCTTCCCAGCAATGCCAGATCTTTATGTGTTCTGCTTTCCAGAGAGTGCCTACTTGAACTTGACCTCTGAGCAGAGCCTCCTCCAGGAAGTGACTGTGGGTGAGAAGGTCGATCTCCAAGTCAAGGTGGAGGCCTACCCAAGCCTGGAAGGTTATAACTGGACCTATCTGGGACCTTTCTCCGACCAGCAGGCCAAGCTCAAGTTTGTCATCACGAAGGACACATACAGGTACCACCTGTCAGCTTCCATCTGGATGGCCCCACAGCCAGAAGGGGAACACTTCAGCCAGGAGGCAGGACACTGGGTCATATCTCAACCTTGCTAGTGACCTGGAACAAATAAATCCCTTCCCTTTTCCGGGTCTCACTTTTCCTGACTATAGAACCTCAATATCAGTCATCTGTGTTTGAGACTTTGATAAAATTGGCTTGCCCCTCTGTCCCACATCCTTGGAAAATCCAATGCCCTCCTCAAGAATTCTACTATTTCTTGAGGTGTGTATTCTCAGGCTCACTGAAGATTCTTTTTTTTTCACTGAATAATTCTTAATCCCATTAATTCTCTTCTTTCGTGGCCAATCCAAATATAGAAGACAGTGCTTCATGATTTCTTTTCTTTTTTTTTTTTTTAAGATTTTATTTATTTATTCATGAGAGACACAGAGACACAGGCAGAGGGAGAAGTAGGCTCCATGCAGGGACCCCGACGATGTGGGACTTGATCCCGGGTCTCCAGGATCACGCCCTGGGTTGAAGGCAGCGCTAAACCACTGAGCCCCCCAGGCTGCCCCATGCTTCATGACTTCTACTCCTAGACACCCTCCTAATAATGACTACACAGGCAATCTGCCACATACATGGGTTTAGGGGGTAGACAGAACTAGCATCACACAATCACATATACATCAAAAGTTCTTTAAAGGGCTCATTCTTCTCTACAGGCTCAAAATGCTTCTCATAAAGTGCCATCTGACTCTATCTCCTCTTTTCCCCCTTCTTTCCACTTCTAGAATCTGGCTTATCCCCCACACACAACATGTTAGAAGTCTATTTTCTGTCTCCTTACAACCTCAGGGTGTCACTTTCCCATCCAAAGTGGTGTAACCAGGTTGTCTACTACATAAGAGTCTCATCTATAGGAGGAACACCAGTAGCAGGTGTTAAAACAATAGCTTCTTTACCCACTTGTGTTTGAACAAGAGTACGGCGCTCAAGAACAGCAAGCATGCGCTGTGCATGCAACCCATTCCTATCCCACACTCTTGACAGACATCTCTAATCTACTGTCGAGCTCTTTCCCTCAAGGTCCCCATGCAGCCTGGGAGTCCTTGACACCATCTCCAGCCAGTATTTTCTTCATTAATTGACTTAGGAGAGGAGACATGTTTGCCATTATTTAGGGATTTGCTAGATGTTTGCTAGATACTCCCTTAGCCAACTTCTAACTCCAGAACTCTCCAGAGTTCTTTTTCTAGCTTCTGAAGCCCAGACTTCATGAATGCCTGGCTTCCAGCTTGCCAACTTTCAGAATCAAAACAGAACAAAATGTTCAGCAGGACAAAAATGTTTCCTTGTCCTCCTCATGTTTCTCCTCCCAGTTCCTTTCTCATCCATTCTGGTCAGGATTTCTAGCTTCTCCTTGTCTAAAGCAGAAGTTCTGAATCTAGAGTCTATAGACCCCTGGGAGGGGGATGGTCCACGGACAGGTTTCAGGGATCCATAGGCAACAGGGACATTGCAAAAAGAAACTCTGGAGATCCCCCAAACACGGGGGTGTGGGGTCATCCAGCACACGGCAGAAAAACCTGGTCACCAAACAGCCACCAAACTGAGCTCATGTGATGGATGTGTTCATTCATGATGGTGACTTTGAGTCACACAAAAAAGTTAAATTCTTCCAGCTTAAGAGGCAGGTGTGTAGAGGGGTTCTGTATGCCTAAGGTCTAGCTGAATGAGATTGCCCTTTGAATACCATGGGTATTAGCCCAGTGTAATTTATAATAATATGCTGTAATTTATTTTTTAAAAACCTATCTGTTACCTAAACAGTGCATGTCCATAATGGACAAATGCTAAAATAGAGATTAAGAGAAGAAAAAAAAAGGAAAAATTATCTGGAATCAGCTGAGGATAACTTATGTTATTTGCATTTGCTTCTGGGTCTTTTCTGTAACAAAAGGCACCATTAAATTGGTATATAACCACAATCTACATTGAGTTGGGCTCTGAGTCAAGTACCCCGAATATATGCCCCTTTCGTCCCCAGGCCAAGCTTGTGAATTAATAACCATCAGTGTAACCCTCACAGAAAGGGAAGCAAAGAATCAGAGACGTTGAGTACCTTGTCTAAGATCACACAGCTCAGAAACAACAGCACAAGAACTTGAACCCTGGTTTCTGCAGCCCTGTGGCTACATCCTGCCTCTCATCCCTCTCACAGTCCCTCTTGGCAGGGTTGGTGCTTTCGGGGCTGCAGCTAACCTAGGTGCTGGTGTTTTGAGCAGGGACTGCTTAACCCAGTGATGGTGGTGTAAGTAGATACATTCGGGGGGTGAGAGAGGGCTTTGATGTGCTTTCCAGGGTCGGCACTTCACAGACATCATTTCTATGAAATCTCAGGACAAAAAAAAAAAAAAAAAAAAAGAAGAAGAAATCTCAGAACAAAACTACTTTGCAAATGAGAGAAGCAATTAAGGAATTGGGTTGCTCATTGGGTTTGCTGATTTTCCCATGTCTCAATGGCACTCAGCCTGTGCCTGGCTCAGCCAAGGCCTTTGTGTCCTGGACACTTTACCAAAAATAAAAAAGCCCTTTAGGAAGGTTGTCCAAGTACCAGGACTGAGGTTCACTGCAGACAGCTTGCCCCTCTTTGCAGGTATACCTCCACCCTCTCCCTGCCTCGCCTGAAGCCTTCAGAGGCCGGTCGCTATTCCTTCATGGCCAGAAGCACTAGAGGCGGGGATTCTCTGACCTTTGAGCTCACCCTACGATGTGAGTGATGGGGCAGGTGCGTGGGGGTGGGAGCGGGAGTTCGGTTAGGGGGCTGGGGAGTAAGGTCCCTGGGCTGCCTGTAGGTCCCTGGGGCTTGCAGATGGACGATGGAGGGAAAGCAGCTCAGTGCAGGGGACTTGGGGCCTCTGGGGCTGATCCTTCCCTCATCCATTCCTCTTTTTCTCCTCAGACCCCCCAGAGGTCAGGATCACTTGGACCACTGTCAACGGCTCTGACGCACTGCTCTGTGAAGCCTCTGGGTATCCCCAGCCCAATGTGACATGGCTGCAGTGCAGAGGCCACACAGATAGGTAAGCGGCTCTGCTCACCTTCTTCACCCCAGGCCGAGGGGCTGAGGGGCCGAGGGGCCGAGGGACTGGGCATCCTGAAACTCTAAGCCACACTCTGCTCTTCTCAGATGTGATGAGGCCCAAGCGCTTGTCCTAGAGGACTCCTACTCGGAGGTCCTGAGCCAGGAGCCCTTCCACAAGGTGATCGTCCACAGCCTGCTGGCCATGGGGACCATGGAACACAACACGACTTATGAGTGCAGGGCCCTCAACAGCGTGGGGAACAGCTCCCAGGCCTTCAGGCCCATCTCCATAGGTGAGCCCTCACCCCTCTCAGGCCAGCGTGGGAGCTGGGCCCAAGAAACTGCCCCAGCCCCAGGGAGCCAGGGAGCCAGAGCCAGAGGGCCAAAGTGGAGCAGATCCCAGCCCTACCGAGTTCCACCTCTCTGGGTCCGACTCCAGCTACCTCCTGAACAAAGGTTTCCTGAAGAGGCAGGTGGAGGAGTCCAGAACCCAAAGGACTAGAAGCACAGGGGGCGGGGAGGAAGAGCGGAGGGCAGGAAGCCATGAGGTCCGGAGAGAAAGCAGCCTGAAGCGTGGCTTCGCAAGTATGTATTTAGCATGAGCTGTGTGCCAGGCACTCAGGGATGCACAGGGGAACGGGGCATCCATGCAGCTTCGAGCATGGGGACAGAGACAGGCAACAAGTGGACCCAGCCCAACCACACCTCAGGGCCAGCCCCCTCAGCCCCCTCCTTCCCTCTCAGACACTCTTCCCTCCAGATACAGTCTCGTTCATTCCGGGCCACCGTCCAGGGGGTGCTGATGGCTAGCCAGGCACTGACGCAGGCCGCGTCTGCTTAGAGGAAGGGGTGCCTTTCCCTGTCACACGGGGGCTCCGGCTGTCTGAGTGTGAGTGAGAGGCCTGCAGCTGCAGAGACCCGCCGCACCTTCAGACTTCTGCCAACCAGGACTCAGCACCGCTGTGTGCCTGGCCCTGGCGAGGCTCTCGGGGCGGACAGCGCAGGGCGGGAGCCTGTGCCCAGCTCAGCGGGGGCCCTGCGGGGGCCTCGGAGCAGCTGCGACTAGGCCCAGACTCCACACGCAGCTGCCTGCAGCTGCTCTGTCTCACTGCTGGGGGGCGTATGTGAACAAATCTAAACGGATGTTGCGCTGACTTACGCTGTGCCAGGCGTCGTGCTGAGCACCTTACGGTCATTGTCTCAGCTCACACAAGCCTGGGAGGTGAGCACTATTTTCCTTCCCACCTGGGAGACGATGAACCAGAGGCTTAGGGAGAAGTCACAGATTCGACGTCACACGTCTCTTAAGAGGCAGAGGGGAGATTTGGCCTCAGACCCCCACACTATTGATCTGGGCAAGATGGTGGACACTGTGTCCTTCAAACGTATTGAAAGAAGTAAGGTTATTGGTCTGGGAAGAGGAGGCCCAGGGGCCATAAGCCAAGCTTTCAGACCCTCAGAAAGGCTGTGGTTCCAAGGGAGGTTCGAGAAAGCAGTGGGGGAAATGCTGGGAGGGCAGATTTCAGTCTAAGCGCTAGGCCTTTCTGTGTGAGCTGCCCGGAGGTGTGGGTGGTGAACGCCCATCCCTGGGGGTGGGGGTGGGTGGGAGTGTGTATGGTGTGCGTGAGTGTGTGCATGCGTGCATGCGTACACACAGAAGCCACAGCTGGGCGCCAGGCCAGCCTGCTGCAGAGGCTCCTTGTACTGGCAGGAGGGGGTACTGCAGCGACCTGAGGGGCTCCCCAGCCACAGAGGCTGTGACTCTGAGCAGGATTTGGGGCTGGGTGTGAGCAGAACTGGAGGGGCTGTCCTCCCTGCCCACGGCTGGCAGAAGGTCTATAGGAATACTCCCTGAGGCTCTGGGGCCTTCTGGGTGAGAAGACACTTTGTTCAGTCAACAGGCATTTATTGAGCACCTACTGTGTTCCAGGCAGTGCAGTGGCCTGATCTCAGTGGTGGCAGGAGGTCTCGGAGGCCCCCTCCTCCGGCTTACTCCTCTGCTCCACCCCTTCCAGGAGCCCACATCCAGCCTCCTGACGAGCCACTCTTCACGCCTGTGTTGGTCACCTGCATGTCCATCATGGTCTTGCTGCTTTTGCTGCTCTTGCTGCTTTTCTACAAATATAAGCAGGTGAGCCTGGGCAGGGCAGTGGCGGGGGGAGGGCGCATCTGGGCACCAGAATGAGCCAGACCCTGGGGCGGTGGCACCAGGTTGCAACAATCCACCCTGTAGCCCCCCTCATTCTGTCAGCCATTCAGCCAACAGCTCTTTAGTGGGCACCAACTGTATGCTAACATGAGCAGCCGGGTGCTGAGTGAGCCAAAACTCAGAGCCTCTGAGGCTCTTCCCTCGAGGGGTTCACTGTCTAGAGCAAGAGGTGGTTGCCTGTCAAACAACCAGAAAAGGGAGGGTGAGGATTACAGAGCCAAGGATGCAGTGGGGAGAGGAATGGTGTTCCGGGTGAGCGGGAACATGGGGGGCTGTCCCCGCTGGGGGATTCAAGCACACAGAGAGGGCCTCACGGGGCCAGGTCTGTGTCTCACGTCGGGTGGTGGGCGGTCTAGTGGAGGAGGAAGGCTTGACCATCATCATCCCCTTCACTAGTTACTGCTAATGGAAGCTGCCATGGACGGCACATTGACGTTTAGTGCACCGCCTGTCACTCTGAGCTCTCAGTCAGCGATGGCAATTTTAGGGGCATTGTTGTGAAGCCTGTTACTTACTTCCTCTCACTGAATGTCCTCGACAATCACAGCGCGTGGATAGCATCGCTAAGCCCATTTTACAGAGTTGGAAGCTGAGATTCCGAGAGGTGGAGGCAGCTGCCCTAGTCTACGGCTGGTCGGTGGCAGAGGCTGGGTTTTAAGAAACCATGTTCCTAGTCATCATGTGAAACACTGAATCATCTTATCTTCCCCTCCCGACAAGCTGGAAGCAGGGACTGTCTGGCAGTCAGTATTTTAGAGTTAAAGGCGCTGAGGGCTGGCGAGGTTGAAGAACCAGCTCAAAGGTCCCAGGTGCCTCCCACATGGCAGCCCGAGGCCTCCTGCCACCCCGCCTCGCTGCCTTCCTACACAATAGATGGTGTCCCCTGCAACAGTGGCTGAGGGCCAGGTCAGAGCGGGATGGATGCCTTCCCCTAGTGGGGAAGGGAGACTGCTTGGAGAAGGTGGTGGTTGTCATGAGTGGGCCAGATCTTGGAGAATGCAGGGTGCAGCAGAGGGACGGTAAGGGTTGGAAATGGTATCTCTGGGGGAGAGGGCAATGTGTACCCGAGGGAGGGTGGGGTGGGGGGGACCACCAAGGCAAGATTTAGAAATGGTGCCTAGAAGAGGAGGCAGGTTGGGGAGTCCAAGGAGTTGGGCTCCATCCTGTAGGCTCAGAGCCATCAGTGGGTTCGAATAAGGGAGCATTGTGATTTAGGGGTGAATAACCCACATTGTGGGCCTCCTCTGGGCCTTCTCTTCTGCACCCCTGCCTTGGGGGTTTTAGTATGAGAAGAGGACATAGTGTGGATGGGATGAGGGGGCTCATGGGGTCCCATGGGCTCAGCTCTCATGCTTATGCCAACACCCAGCCTGAAGAGGCAGCTTTGACCACAGCCTCCAAGAAGCGAAGCTGCCGGGTCAAGACTTGAAGGATCTGGGTCCCGCTCGGAAACTCTTATTTGCCGTGTGACCTTGGCTGACTCATTGCCCACTCTAGTCCTCAGTTTCCCCACCTGTACCATGGGACTGGTTACCAGTCTTCCTCCTCTGACACTCCAAGAGCCTACTGATAGTCTGGTTTAAGAGCCAGGGGTTGGGAGTTGGATGGATGTGGATCTTGCCTCTGCCAGTCTCCAACTACGGTAACTCAGGGGAAGTTGGGGGTGTCTCTGTTTCTCCATCTGTGCAATGGGTTTAATAATGGTGGCCGTCCCACCAGGTTGTCATGAGGATTTAACAAGGGACTGCATGTAGGGGACTTAGCAAGGCGCTGGGCACAGACAGTGCTCAGGACAGAAGCTGCACGCCCTTGTGCCAGGAGGAAGTGGCCTGGGGAACCCATGTTAGCTCATGCATCTTGGGATTGTAGGAGTGTCCCAGACTGGGCATCTCCTTGACCACACACCCACAGTGGTTGTTGGGCCCTGCTCGCCCACCTCTGTGGACAGGCCTTAACTCACTCCTGTGGCCACCTCTTCCTTCTCTGAGCAGCTCCAATTGTTGCAAACTTCTTCCTTTTATGGAGCTGAAAACTGCCTCCCACTGCCCCCCCTAGAACTGCCTCCTCAGCCCAGGACACTCCTGCAGAGATTCCAGAGTAGGGCCCAGTTCCCTCTCCAGCCCTTTCTACCTTGAGGTGCCCAGCTCCCTGGGCCAGCATTGGCTTGGGGACACCTTACCCTCTTCTCCATGGGACCATTTTTGGAACATGTGATCCCAGCCACCTTGTTTCCCATCCAGGAAATGTAACTGCCCCCCTGAACCAATCAATCTAAGGCCAAGAAAAGGAGGGCATCCCATGGGACAAAACCTCAAGGGGTCAAGATGGTCATGCTCTTGCCTCTAGGCCCTTCCGTCCAATTCCCCTCTGCTTTGCCCCATGGGGTTCTGAGCTTTGCCTCTGCACTGGGGACCCAGCCTGGCCCGTCCTCCCTGCCTGCGCCTGCAGTGAGGGGGGGGAAGGGTTGGTTCTGCCTCAGGCCTGAGTCATCACCTTTCTGGCCCCTAGAGAGACCACGGGGGTGGGGCTGGGGGTAGGGGGGAGAAAAAGGCAGGAGTCAGCAGGCTGGAAGGAGGAAGGAGGCAAGGAGGAAAGGATGAGGCAGGGAGGCAGGAAGGGTTGGGATCCTGGAGTCAGAACTGAGCTCTGGGGCCTGGAGGCCAACTGGGGCAGTACTGGAGGGTCCCCAGGGTTTCCAGTGGGAAGTGTTGAGGTCCTACCTTTTCCTAAGACAGAGAACATCCAGCAGCCCAGAACCGGCAGGCCTAGATGGGGAGGGTCACAGGACTTGGAGGTCGGCCTGTCCATCTCAGTCACTGAGGGGAAGTGGGGTGAGGCCTGGGCCTGGGCCTGTCCTACCGAGTAAGTGAGATGACGCACACCCAGTGTGCTGCCACAGCGGGTGCTCAGGGAGCACGCTGCCATTAGGGACAACTACTGCCATTAGGAAACCTGGCCCAGGTGGCCCGTCCCGACTTCCCTGGAAGGGCTCTCCGTCAGGCGGGCACCCCAAGGGAGAAGCCCTGGGCGGCCAAGGGCACAGAAGCTGAGCTGCAGGCTGCCTCCCATTCTGTCTGAATGCCAGAGGTGTGGAGGGGGAGGCGGGGGGTGGGGGCTGCGTCTTCCTCCAGGTAGAGTCTGAGATTCAGAGACCTGAGATCCAGCCAGAGGACATCTTCCTCCTTGGAGACCCCCTTTCCCCAACACCCCTGCCTGGCTGGGGGCGGGCAGTGCTGGGGAGGGGGCTGACTCAGCTGCAGGGGCCAGAAGGAGAAGTGGCGAGGAGGAAAAACAGCTCTGGCCACAGGAGCCCCTGGAGATGGAAGTGGCGGTGGGGGGGGGGAGGTCAGAGAGTCCCCCCCCACCCCCTGGGGCTTTCTCTCCATGTTTTGAGCTGGGGAAGTCACCCCACACGAGGCTGGAGTCCTCTGTGACTCGGGAGCCTCCTCCTTTGCTCCTGCTTCCGACTCTCCTCCCCAAACCGTAGCATGGATGTTAAGTTTGCTGGCAGGCTCCCTCCAGAATCAGAACCCGGAAGTTCTTCCTTGTGTCTAACCACAGTCTCCTCTCCCAAACTGCCATCAGGAAGTTCTTCCCTACGGCTCTCTGGAGTCTTTTCTCTTCATCTGGTGCAACTTGCAGCCCCCGGCTGCCTGCCTCCCCAACACCCATTCACGTACCCTTTAGCTCCCCCAGGCTGGGTGCCTGGAGAAGGCGCCCAGCTGCTAAGCACAGCCCAGCTGGTCCCTGTCCCCTGGGGCCGACCGGAAAGAGTGGGACTGCTGACCCAAGGCCTCAGTGTCCTCTACCATCCAAGCCCAGCTTCCACTTTCCCCCTAAAGTCCCTCTTCCATCAGCACTTCTCATGGGCACCCCCCCTGGCATGATGCCCCCAGGCAGCTGCCACCCTGGGCAGGAAAGGGAGGCAGCCATTCTCTTCCCCAGATCTGGCTCTGGCCTCTCCCTCCTGCTTTACCAATATAAAGTCCGATGTCTCCCTCACTTCCATCCCACCCTCAAGGGCTCCTCGGTGCAGGTAGGAGGGAATCCACTCACCTATCCCAGTGCTCAAGATTTGCCACCTCTGGAACAATCCCCACCACCCTGCAGCCCACGGCAGCTTCCAGCCCCGCACACTGGCTAGGACTTTGCCCACTGCAGGCCTCTGCATCTGCTACCTACTGAGCCTGCGACGGTCATCCGACCGGCTTCGCACCTCCTCAGGGGCCTTCCCTGACCTGCCCTCGGACCAGCACTCTCTAGCCCATTACCCTGTTTTATTTTCTCCACAGCACTATATGAAAATGTCAGACATGTACATTTGGTTGAGGTGAAGGCCTGTCTTAGCCCCTTGCATGCAAACTCCGTGGGGGCAGGGGCTTTATCTTCTTCGGGTCTGAATCCATGGTGTCTAGCACTAATAGGAACCTGGTGAAATATTTGTCTGGAAATGTTATTCAGCCTTAAAAAGGAAAGAAATTCTGACACTCAGATGACCCTTGAAGACATTAGGCTCAGGGAAATAAGCCAGTCAGAAAAGGACAAATACTGCACGATTCCAAATAAATGAGGTACCTAGAGTCGTCGGATTCAGGAGATAAGTGGCCAGGGGCTCAGGGGAGACAGGAATGGGGAGTCACTTAATGAGTACGGTCGCTTAATGAGACGCTTAATGAGTCACTTAATGAGTTTTGCAAGATGAAAAGAATTCTGGAGACGGGTTGCACAAGAGTGTGAATGAACTAGTGAAGGGTCTACTCAAAACTGGTTGAGATGGTAAATTTTATGTTGTATGTAGCTTACTACAATTAAGAATAAAACCAGACAACATTTGGATGGGAGGATGGACGGATGAATGGGTAGAGCTCAAGATCTTCCCCTCCCTCCTGGCTCAGGAATTACCAAGTTGTCAGAGCTGCCAAGCCTCTCAGAGGTGACCCTGCCCACGTATTTCAATACAGGGATGGGGAAACAAAGGCTTGCCCAAGGGAAGGTCACATGGTGAGGCCAATCCAGGCAGGGACAGGGCTCTCAGTGCCAGCCCCTCTCACCTGCATCTCAGGCCACCCCTGCCTCCTCCCGCCTGCCTTGGAACTGCCCACACCCCTGTTCTCGGGGGTCAGTGATGAGATCCCAGATCCGCCTGTGGGTCCAGCTGACATATGCCTCCCCTCTCCCCTGCAGAAGCCCAAGTACCAGGTGCGCTGGAAGATCATCGAGAGCTACGAGGGCAACAGCTACACGTTCATTGACCCCACCCAGCTGCCCTACAATGAGAAGTGGGAGTTTCCACGAAACAACCTGCAGTTTGGTGAGATGGGATCTCAGCACCCACCATGCCCTCCCGTCATGGTGCCAGCGTGCACTGCAGGGAGCCTGTGGGCCCTCAGATGAAGGGCCCTTTGTTGTCCAGGGCTCTAAGTAGGCTATGTGTGTGTGTGTGTCACAGGGAAGACTCTCGGAGCCGGTGCCTTTGGGAAGGTGGTAGAGGCCACAGCCTTTGGTTTGGGCAAGGAGGATGCTGTCCTGAAGGTGGCTGTGAAGATGCTGAAGTGTGAGTGAGGAGCAGGGGCTTCGGGAATTTGGGGGAGTCAGGAGAAGGTGGGTATGCTAGGGGAGGGTCTGCCCTGGCCTCACAAGAGGCACCACCCACATTTTTGGCCTATCAGAGCCTGGGGGACAGGGCCTGAGATTGGGGGCAAGGACTCTTGGCCTCTTTTGTGAGCTCCAGCCTCCCGCTAACTCCTGGGTCAGGAGAGGGAGGCTTCTGATGGAGCCTGAAAGAGGCCAGGCACACAGAGGCCACCCTGGGCCATGATCTGGCCACAGCTTGGTTTTCTGCCACTTAAGAGCAGTTCAGGGATGAGCCACCTCTCTTCTCTCCCTAACTGCCATCTGTGTGTCTGCATTTTTCCTTTTCCCTTTTTTGGTCACTAATCACTTTGGGGCACTGGGTGCACCTGCTTGCTCTCCTGGGTGTCTCCCATCTGTCTGTGTGACTCTCTATGTCCTGCTTTCTCCCGATCTATGGGACCTGTGGTTCCATCTTCCAGCCACAGCTCACGCAGACGAGAAGGAGGCCCTCATGTCAGAACTGAAGATCATGAGTCACCTGGGCCAGCACGAGAACATAGTCAACCTTCTGGGAGCCTGTACCCATGGAGGTGAGGGGTCCTGGCAGGCAGTGGAGCCCATGGTCTTGGAGCCTCTTGAGTGTCTTAGGGCCCAGGGCCACCTCACTCCATCCTCTCCTTCCCATCTCCTCCAAGTGACTGTAGGATTTCTATAGACCTCAGAGTTCCTCAAATTCCTGGACCAGGTGCCTGGATTGGTCAGAAGCTGTTTATGACGGATTGACAGTTCTGTGTGCTCTGATCAGTGGTTCTGACCTTGGTGGGTGTCTGAGTCAGCCAGAGAGGGGATAGAGTGCAGATCCCTAGAGTGCAGAAAGTCTGATTCTGGGGATCTAGAGTGAAGCTCCCATCCAACGACACTTGGACACTCACCACAGATGGGCCTCAGGGCCTGTCAGGACGGTCAGTCTCTCCCTTCCTCTTCCAGAGCAGCCTTGACCCATATGGAACTACCATAGACTTCCTTTGAAGAAAGAATTCTTCAGATACAGTTTTGGAGATTCCTCTGCTTTAGACAGATGGGATTACTGAGGTGCAGAGAGCAGAAAAAGCTGTTCACGGACAGGATTAGAATCTAGGGCTCCCGAGTCCCATTCCAGGGGGCCATGTTGCCCCACCTCATATTCCTGTCCACGTGCCTTACCCCACTTTCTTGGCTGCTCTAGGCCCGGTTCTGGTCATCACCGAGTACTGTTGCTATGGTGACCTGCTCAACTTTCTGCGAAGGAAGGCTGAGGCCATGCTGGGACCCAGTCTGAGTGTGGGCCAGGACCCCGGGGCAGGTGCTGGCTACAAGAACATCCACCTGGAGAAGAAATATGTCCGCAGGTAAGATCCTGGCAAAGGACAGGAGCAGGGGTAAGCCCTGGGGGTGGCCGTAAAGCTAACTCAGGCTTGCGTGGCTGTGTGGCCTTCGTATTCCTATCTCTGCCATGGGGAGGTCACCCCAGCTTATATGGGCCAACTCAGCTTTTCTACTACTTATTCCTATCATCCAACAAATACTTGGGCATCTACTATGTTCTAGGAGTATTGAGGGCAAAGATGTGCAGCTCAGAGTCTGGTGGAGACAGGCATTAATAAAATCATCACTTTAATGTATATAAAAGATCAAACAAGATCCATTCAGGGCTCTGGGCAGAGATGGGCAGATCTTGGGGGCAACTGCCCTATTTCTCCCACACTGTCAGGGGCTGATGCTGTCCGGGGCTGATGCTGTCAGGGGCTGGCTGCACAGCACCTGGACAGAGTCTGCTGGTTGTTGGGTGAGAAGGGGCAAAACAATGTGACTGTGGCCAGGTCCCTGATCTACCTGGGCCTCAGTTTCCCTGGGGTGAGCTATCAGGGGGTTGAACCTCTCAGAGTCTTTCCTCCTCTGTTATCCTATGATGCTGTGATTCCTGGAAGCCACCCGGACGCAGATGGACAAAGCCACATGGGGAAGCAGAGAGAGGAAGTGGCCAGTTCCCTGTCACACATGAGTCAGGGGCAGAGGCGGAGCCTGGGCTAGAACTCTGTTCCCTGGACTCCTGGTCCAGTACTCACCTGAGCCCACACTGCTGTCCTGAAGTCTCAGTCTTGGGGCATGTGGGGCCTCAGGGTCAGGCTGCTGAGACAGGAGCAGAACGAGAAGGGTATACATTGGGTTCCTAACTTAGCCACTGTCAGCTGCCAAGCCTGGGGAGGCGAAAGGGGAAGGAGGCCATTTCATTCCACCCAGTATCCTCGAATATGAGGGCTGGCAGGATCTGCTTCCTCTTCTATTCTCTGCTGCCCCTCTGAGAGGGCAGCTCATGACGGGCCCCTGCAGGCTGGAACCTCAGGCCAGGTCAAATCAAAATGAGAACTAAAGTAAAGTATTAACTTCTTATCTTCAAACATACAGGTGGGGAAAGTGCTCAGTGGAGCAACTTCAAGGACAAATGGCATGTGAACCAATCTTGCCAGTGGGTTCCCAGGCCACATTAATGGAAGTATAGTTTCTAAACCAAGGGAGGGGATGGCTTTGCCATGGTCACAGCATAAATAAGACACTCCCTTCTCTTTCTGGGAACACTAGAGTATGGGTATTGTCAAGGCGCACATCTTCATCACAGAGGGAACAGGAGAGGGTGGAGAGAGTCCAGAAATCATACCTAGTTGGAATATTAGAAGCAGTAGTGACTATTCAATCTAAAGAAGTGCTTTCTTCAACTGCCAACTCAAAGCATGAGCTCATAGGCATCACCTGAGACTTAGAAATGTAGGAGCTCAGGCCACCAGACCTGCTGAGTAATAAGATCGCTAATTCATAGACTCACAAATTAGTTGTGGCCTCAACTCAGGCTGCACCCTGGAATCACCTGGCCAGATTTCAAAGTGTGAATAACTGGGTTTTGCCCCTAGTTTTGGAGGTGGTCTGGGCACAGGGAGAGTTGACAACTCCCCAGGTGGGTGAGAGACACTGTCCATACAGAGAAGGCTCAAAGAAGGGGCCCTAGAATATGCTCAAATGCCTGCAGAGCTGTTATGGGGAAAGGGAGCTTAATTGTCTATGGCCTTTGAGCAAGGACCAGCGGGAGGAAAATCCCAGGGGGCAGACCGGCATGAGGGACAGTGAAGAGTTTCTAGCAGGCAGAGAGCTGCCCAGCGATAGAACAAATTGTCAGCTTCCTCATGGAAGGCCAAGCAGAGATCAGTGATTACTCACACAGAACGTGGCATGGGATTCCCGGTCAGAAAAGGATGTTCAAGTTGACCTTGAGGTCACTGTCCTTCCCTGCCCATTGGTGAGGCCAAGGCCTGAGCTGAGTGGTGTAGCAATAAGAACTCACCCACCGTCCCCAACCCTTTCTCCTATACAGGGACAGCGGCTTCTCCAGCCAGGGTGTAGACACCTACGTGGAGATGAGGCCTGTCTCTACTTCTTCGTCAAACGACTCCTTTTCTGAACAAGGTGAGGAGGTGCTGGGCTGCAGGGTAGGGTGGGGGTGGGGTTGCTGTGCAGAGAGGGACTGCTGGGGTCTGGGCAGGGAGGGGCAGGGGTGTGATGGGGCTGCCGTGACATCTCTCCCCACACCAGACCTGGACAAAGAGGATGGGCGACCACTAGAGCTGCGGGACCTGCTCCATTTCTCGAGCCAGGTGGCTCAGGGCATGGCCTTCCTTGCATCCAAGAACGTGAGTCATAAACTGGGTCTGAGCATGATCACGTTGGGCAGGGGGGATGGCTGAACCTCTCCCCCACCCCTACCCCCATGAGGCTGGATGACTGAGGATGAAGGGGAGGAAAGGGGAGCATGTGATGGAGCCAAGGAGGAGCCAGAGTGCCAGAGAGCAAGTGGACAGCGGCCACACAGCCTCTAGGAGTGAGTGGGAGAAAACTGCCTGCGAGTTCCTCCTCCGCAGGACAGGGAGAGCCCCAGCCTGAGTAGCCCCGTCTCCCTGGTGTGCAGCAGGCTGCAGAGGACCCCATTTCCAAGAACAGGCTTCATTCCTTGGTTTGGGTCAACAGTGTGAACAGGACAACCCATGTGTCCCCTTGTGAAGCACACGGTCTCGTGGGGCTGATGAAGGGAACTCCCTGAGTTGTTGTGAGAGTATGAGAAGGTGTTGTGAGGGTATGTGTACAACACACTCAACCCAAGAAGTGCCCAGTGAGAGGGAGCTGTGACCGTCCTCCTTACAGCAGATCTGGGAGTCCAGAGTTTGATTATTGGCTCTGCCATTTGCTGTGCGACTTTGAGCAACTATTGCGATTCTCTGAGCCTCAGTTTCTACATCTATAAAAATGGGCATAGTCACAGGGTTATAATGTGGGTTGATGCTTAGAGAAGAGCCTGGCTTGGTAGAGCCCTAGAGGTGGCAGGTGCTGTTGTTAGTAACCAGCGAGGGGGGCAGAAGCTGTTCCCAGCGCCAGGGCTCACTACTTCTGTGCCCGAGCAGATTGCTTAGCTCCAAGTCAAGAGCTGGTGCTCAGGGCCAGAGGGCCACAGCAATTGGTGGTTTTTAAATACTAAACTATCTGACAGCATTAAATTTCCTCCGACCTGGGTCTCAGTAGAAGGTAGGGACAGGAGCCAGAGTAGAGGACCATGACTGATGCCCACCCCCTCAATGAGGAGCCCAAGGCCTTCTGGGGCCCTGGCTGGTCCCCCCCAGCACCTCAGGCTCAAGTAGGGGAGGGGCTGAGACTAACCCTGCAAGCACTTCCCTTCAGTGCATCCACCGGGACGTGGCAGCCCGAAACGTCCTGCTGACCAGTGGGCGTGTGGCCAAGATTGGGGACTTTGGGCTGGCCAGGGACATCATGAATGACTCCAACTACATCGTCAAAGGCAATGTGAGTGCGGGGATGTGAGGGTGGGCCAGGCTGGGGAGCGGGGGTGAGCCAGGGTCCGAGATGACCGGTGTCTGCTGTGCCAGGCCCGCCTGCCCGTGAAGTGGATGGCTCCAGAGAGCATCTTTGACTGTGTCTACACGGTTCAGAGTGACGTCTGGTCCTACGGCATCCTGCTCTGGGAAATCTTCTCACTCGGTAAGCCGCTGGCCCAGCGCAGGATAGGCCTGGGGCTGCCTCGTGTTGTTATCATGGTGTCTGATACCTCATGGAGGATGCCACTCAAGGATACCTGGTGCCCAGGGCAGAGCAAAGGCTGATGGGAGTGAAATGATGGGCAGAGTCTGAAAACCAAGCAGTGCAGCTCCCGTGAGGGCTGAGCAGAAGCTCCACGCCACCAGGCATCCTGTCCAACCTGTTCCCTCACTTGCCTGCCCATGCAGTTGCCACTTCCTCGATGCAGTTTTCTCTTGTAATGTGCCTATCTTGCTTTTGGAGCACTAGGCCCAGGGACTTGGGCTAAGCCCTTCAACAAGCTCCTCTAACATCTTATTCCAAAGCCTGTGCTGGAATTCTGGGTGTAACGAGGCCTGCGAGGCCTCTGTGAAAACCCCCCAGTTCTATTGAAGCCTACGGCCTTTGTAATGCGCACCCCAGCCTTCCCAAGATGTATGTGGGTGTGGGGCAGATGAAGGTGAGCACTGAGCATGGTCTCCTACGCGATCTTGGCCTTTGCAGGGCTGAACCCCTACCCTGGCATCCTGGTGAACAGCAAGTTCTATAAACTAGTGAAGGATGGATACCAAATGGCCCAGCCTGCATTCGCCCCCAAGAACATGTAAGTGAGGGACCCCAGGGAGGAAAGAAGATACCCCAGGCTTTGGCTGAAGGGGCTAGAAGTGCACCTGGTCCCAGTCTCCCTATCGGGTGGTCCAGGGCCAGGCTTTACCTCCCCCACAGTGGGCCAAACCAAACCTGTTTCAGAGCGAGTTCAGGGTTTGCACTGGTTTCCCAGGTAGTCTAGAGGGTGTTCTCAGAGGTCTCCTAACTGGGACTGGTTACACAAATGATTTTTAAATCAGACTCTTATCACGACCTCAAGGCGGGCTCCTGTCATTTCTTCTGTCCTGGCAAGCCGTAGTGTCAGCCAGCCTTTCACTGCACAGCCTGCAGCCACTGCGGCCTCTCCACTGCCTCAGCACAGCTGGCCCACCAGGAGCTGCTGACCCCCCACCGCACCGCGGCCTCTGCACAGGCCAGCCGGCCATGAATCCACCCACTGCACTCCTCCCTGGCCACTCAGCACAGCCGCTCCCCGTGCCCCATCCGGTTCACCAGCCCCAAGCCCCTGCAGCCCGCCTGCCCTTAAGTCTCCCGTTAGTCAGCCACTTACTCATCTCTCAGCCCAGCCCTCAAACCTACCTGCCGGCAGCAAGAGCGCCCCTTCTTAGCTCTGGGAGCTTGGGCAAGAGAACACCTCTGAGCTTTTTCTCCTTTCAGTTGTCAAATGGGCGTGAAATAAATACCTCCCAAGGGCTACTGGGGAGATTAAGATAATGCATGTCAAGGGCTTGGCACAGGTCTTGTGTCAGGCCCGTTCTCATTAGGTTTCAGGACCTCTGCTGGGCAAGACTGCAAGGTGTGGGGTGTGTGTGTGTGTGCCCGCTTGCCACGCACAGCTGTGTCACGATCCCCAGACCCATAAGCAGTTTCTGTCCCATCAGATACAGCGTCATGCAGGCCTGCTGGGCCCTGGAGCCCACCCGAAGACCCACCTTCCAGCAGATCTGCTCCCTCCTCCAGGAGCAGGCCCAAGCAGACAGGAGAGAGCCAGTGAGTGGGGCCAGCCTCAGGGTGGGTGGGTGGGTGGTTCCAGCAGGCCAGGCTGGGCCTGAACCATCAGGACTGACCACCCCTGGCCTCTCCAACCCAGGACTACACCAATCTGCCAAGCAGCAGCAGTGGCAGTGGCAGCAGTAGTGAGCCAGAGGAGGAGAGCTCTAGCGAGCACCTGGCCTGCTGTGAACAGGGGGATATTGCCCAGCCCCTGCTGCAGCCCAACAACTACCAGTTCTGCTGAGGAGACGACCGGGAAGCACTGCTTTTCCCTTCCTCCAAGCTTCAACTCCACTGTGGATGGGGCACCACGGCGGGGAGCCTACGGACTCTGCCCTTGGTCATTTCACTCAACAGCTCGGCCCAGCTCTGAATCTCAGGAATGTGAGATCCACAGGAGTTTGGGAAGAACCCTTCCGGGACCTGGGCCATCACTGCCAGTCAGGGGCTAGGGCTGAGCCCCCCGCCCACTGTTCTCAATGCTATGGCCTCATGCTTGCTATGCCAAAGGGGAGAACCCCCAGCTCACCCTCTTAACCTTGTTCCCACTCCCAGGAACCCCCTTCCCTACTCTCCCTCTTATCTCATTGGAAACGGACCGGTTTTGTGCCTATCAACGTTGGGAAAACCAGGCTTCTTGGGCTTTGTCAGAGTAGGATGCCCCCTGCAGCCGAGTGCCAATGGCAAGAGCAGAAGGGTGCTCAGAGACTGTGCCTGGCTCGGGTGCCTCAGAGCAGGGTGGCTCCTAGGAATGAATTGGACCTCCTAGTCCACGCCCTCTAACCTGGTCTCTACAGCCCCACTCGCTCTGGATCTGGTCGCTACAATGAGCCAGGTGGCAGCTAAAAGTTCGGGGTTCTGACCAGTCCCCTGTCATTCTGAGCTGGAAGGCAGGGGCCCGTGTGGCTGGCCACACCAAGCAAGCAGCATGCACTCCAAGTTGACTCCCCGTAACTAACAGTTGCCCTGCGGGATGTCTCAGTCATTAAACTAACAGCATTAACACAGCTGGCCTCCAGTTCTGTGTGTCCCTGGGGGGCTTGTGGATTCCCCAGGGTCTCTTCCACCCTCCATGTCAAGTGACCAGCTTGGCACCTCAGATGCTCAACCACACTGCGCCCCACACAATGAGCATGGAATTGACTCTTGCTTCACCAAAACAGATAATTTAATAAATTTTATTCTTGGCAGGGGAAGAAGGAGGGGAAAAAAGCCACCTACTCCACTCCTCTCAATAAATTAAATAACACACGGCCAATTCCCGTGCCCTAAGCAAACCTTAGGCACTTGAGCCAGTCCCGCTGTTTCCTTATGGCCCAGTCTGCTTCCCCTTCACAGAAGGGAGTTTTTCCTACTGCCGCCAGGTTATGTCATGCCAACAGGCCACATCCCCTCTGCGGTGAGGGTCCAGGGCCCAGAAAGGATGTAGGATGCAGCAGCAGTGGCCAGGGAAAGGAGGAAGGGGATCCTCTTCCTCAAAGCTCAGAGCAGAGAAGACAGTCCTGGAAGAGAGCTGTGGCTGTTTCTCCCTCCTCAGCTTCCCCTAAACTTGGGTGGAGGAAGAGGAAGAGGAAAATGCATCCCTCCTCTGGGAAAATCAAGAGCCCAAAGGGACCCCTAGAGCTAATGAGGCCCCCAAGGCCCCAAGTCAAAGGCAACAGGCTAAGGAAGTCATGTGGCTGCAGGGGCTGGAAAGAACATTCCCCAGGGGTGGCAAGAGAGACCGCAGCAGCCTCCCCACCTAGCGCTGGACTCTGCCTTAGCCTACCCCTGGTTCTCCACCCTGACCCACAGGAGGCTCCAGGGAAGCCACCAGCTACCAGCACTCCCTCAGCCCTCCCTTCCTCTCCGCTGAGCATACGATGTCCCCCAAGTGCTCTCTCAGGGCTAGTAAGGAGTGTCCTGGTGCTTCTCCTGACCCCCAGAAGCTTGAGAACCACGGACCCCAGGCCCCACCGTGCTCAGGAAATGGAAGCTCTTTGGTCAGTCCCAGCATCAGAGGCCTCCCCAAAGGTGAACGTTCCCGTCAGTCCCCTGGATGGATCTGCCTTGGGCAAGGGCCTCACTATGGCTTGAGACGGTGCAGTCCCTGTGCAAGAGCCCAGCTTATACTGTCACTGCAGCCACCTCTTCTTCCTCACCCTCCTCCTCTGCCTCTGTCTTGATCTGAGCAACCCCAAGGCGGTAGAGGGTATCTCGGATGACCACCTCGCCAGGCTGGCAGCTCTGCACAATATCATGGATCTGCCGGTTGACAATTTCACGGCTGGTGAGGAAGTCCATGAGGCGGTTGTAGAGGTAATAGTGGGTGGCATTGTCAAAGGCAATGGGCCGCTGGCGGACACTGTTTGGTTTGCTGTCTGCTATGGAGGCCAGGATGGTCGCATAGGGTGCCAACTCAGGGCACAGGGCTGAAGAGTGGTGCCCAGTGCTGGGGTCACCAGGACTGGGCTGTGTGTCTACGTGGACGATGTGACGTGTGGCAGTCTTGGTGACTGGGTGCTGGACAGAGTGCTCAGCCTCCATCATGTCCACGGTATAATGCTGGTCCAAGAGTTCCGGGCAGGATACGCTCTAGAGATAAGAAACCACTCTGACATGAGAGAATGACTATGGTAAAAGCTGTATGATGGGTGAGAGTGAAGGGGGGTGGTGTCAGTCAGCCCTACAGAAACCCTCAAGTTACCACATATGCTCACATCTCCTGGGGCAAGTCCCTTCTCCTCTTCCTGGGCTTCCATCCCCTTGGGAGGACAGTGACAGTCACAGAGGCCACTTCCCAGAACAGATGTTAGATTACCTGAGCTGCTATTGCTTATTACCATGCCTAGTCAATTCAGGCTGGGCGGCAGGGGAGTGGAGAGCGGGGCTCTCACTGAGGCTCAGGTGCTTTTCAGCAGTGCCTGGCACAACCTCCCAGAGCCAGTGAGTCCCTGGGAATAAGGAGAAGGTAAGTGATGATAACGTCCCCTTCTTCCTGTTGCCAGTCCTAATAACGGCTCTTCCAGCAAAGTGCACGTATGTCTGGTAGGAATCACTGCCTGGTACAAAGCACTAAAATACTGAGATGAGGGTCCTGCCACTTATCTGCTATGTAACACTGGACAAAGTCCATCTCCCCTCTCTGGACCTTACTTCACATTTTCCTAAAAGGAGAGGGTTGGCTAGAGTGGGGTTTTCTAAGCCTCTGGGCCTCTAGATCACAACAGGTATGCCATGCAGTATATTCACAGTCAGACCCAAGACCTGATTGATCCAGGCCTTTAGTATGCCAATGTGTATGACATCTCCCAGAGGCAGTACTGTTAAAGGCTTATCAGTACTTGGAAGGCAACCCCTTTGACCCCAAAATATCTGTGCTTGGGACACCTTGGGCACTCTTAAGTGATATGTAAGGGACTCACACACACATACAGGGCTTGGTCGGTAAAAATCTGTGCAGTAAATGCTGGCTCAGAGCATCAAGACAAAATATTAGTTGAGACAAAGGATGCTAGAGATGGTTCCCAGAAGGCCTTCCCAAATAACCAGGAGGTGAGACATGGTCAGTCTGTGGGACTTATTCTAGTTTCTCAGAAGGGAACTTACCACAGGTGGCTCTGCGGGGCTAGAGAAACAGCCCTGGTTCCTCCCCCACATTTGGTTGGTCAGCTCGGGGTAGCAGAGGTCAGCACACAGGGCCACTGGTGTGGCCATGTCTACCACATAGACAGGTGGCCAATGGCGGGAAGAGACAAGCAGATCCACGTGGTCGCGGGCACTCTCACCTCGCACAAGATACTTGGAGCCACAGATCACCTGAGCAGGGAGATGGAGGGCATAGCACAGAGTTAAGAAATCAGCAGACAGAGTTGAGTCTTCTTCCCAGAAAGATGAATAATCAGGTTTCATGACTAAAGCCATGGCTGTCCTGCCAGAGCCCATCACATTCTGCTTCCTATTTCTGTCCCTAAATAAAGTTGCCAGCTCATCCCTGACTTCCTGAGAGAGTACAGCTGGGAGCATCTGGTCTCCAATCGAGGCCAAGAGGTCCCCAACCCCACCCTCCACACTGCCCTACTAAGTACCATCTAGTCCACAGGCTCGAATTCCTAGCTACACAACCCCAGCAGCTAACAGCTGGTTAGACATGGGGGTTCCTGGACCCTATCCCAAACCTAAGGAATCAGCCTTTGGGGATGGGGTCTCAGCATCTGGGCTTTTGAGCAGCTCCCCTCTAGACCTGGATATGCCACCCAGATGGGAACCCCATGTAAACTAGTAAACACCTCCACTGACTGCGCTTCCCAGGAACCACTTCATTGCTGGGGAGGGGAAGCTGTGTGTGCAGTGGGGACCCGGTGTCTCCCTCCACCTCCCTTCCTTCACCCCCACCAGTCTTAGCTATAACCTCTTAGTGCTACCACTCGCCCATCACAGCCCTGAGCTCTGTAGCTCTCACAGCTGTGTGGTCATGTGCTTCTCATGAGCCAGTCCCTAGTCAACAAACACAGTCCTCTGCTCAGGGTCTGTTCTGCCAGGGGAAAGGCATCAAGCCTGCCCCTCAAACACAGCTTTTGTTGAAGAAGTTGATAATCAGATTCTCTTTTGACAGCCAGTTGCCATGCCCACTCATGCAGCTGAGTGAACTGAGGGCTCTGCTAGGAATCCCTCCTCCATTTGGTACCTGTTCAGGGAGTCTCCAACCCCAGTATCTTTCTGAACCTGTTCTGTCATACAGTACGAAACCTTCCCAGAGCTATCCCAGTGCCTTACCCTGTCCACGCTCCACAGACTTGAGGTGTGCCCTCCTTAAACCAAATCAGAACTACCTCTTCCCCAATTCCTACTCAGAACAGTCCAGTGGGTCCCTCACCACCCTCAGAAGGAAACCCAGACTGCTAATGCAGCCTACAAAGCACTACATGATCTGGTGTCTGGTTACCTCTCCAGTCTTCCTCTTCTGGGCTCACCATGTTTCCCTACTAAGGACTTAGTGGTCACCCTTCCCTCTGCTGGAACATTCTTTCCATAGCTCATCATTGGGCTTTCAGCCTTCTCTGGCTGCCCCAGACAGGAGCTCCCTGTTGCCTTCTATCTCAGGGCTTTGTCTTGTTCCTTCAGAGCTAGCCCCCTAGGCCATGGTAGCTCTATTTCTTCTCTGAGGTCAACTAGAGAGGAAGGACATCTTCACTAGTCACCTCTGTACCTTCAACAACTGACACAGGGCTAGCATCTGAAAGGGTGCTTAATATTCACTGATGATGACCCAAGCTCCCTTCCTAGTCCAAAGGGTGGCATCTGACCCAAAATGAGCTATTCCACAGGCTGTCCAGTGACCTAAGTGCCAGCTCCCACAGGATAAGCTGATCAACTAGATTCTGTGTGGGCAATCTGTCATGGACAAATTCACCCCAAGCTCCTCGTTATCCACTTACCTGATGGGGGCACACCTTGTAGATTTTACCCCCCGTGAGATGAGGTGGGGGCTGTCTAGCTCTGGTTCCATTCTGTACAGATTCATAGAGAGCCAACAAGGAGAAGCAGAGCTGTTCCTGGAGCAGGACAAGATTAAAAACAAAGTAGTAAATGCTAAGGGACCAGGCTTGGTGTGCAGCACCAAATGCTCACTTCAATACCCAAAGCAAGAGAATAAACTGTCAAGGGCCAGAGTATGCCTTGGAGCCTTACTAGCTTAATGTCTTTTAGGTACAGATGTGGACTCTGACGCCCTGAAAGGACCAGGTCCCAGAGAAAGCCAGCCAGAGTGATCAAGGTGCCAGAGTCTTTGAGGCCTGGGGGTCTTCCTACTTTTCACAGGGTAGGGAATGCTTCAAAAAGAAGCTAATATTTGAATCTGAACTTGAAGGAAGCATAAAATGTTCAAAAGAACACTAGTTTGAAGAAAAGTAAATAATGAATGGATAATGCACACGCACATAGCCTCTGTCCCTTTCTCCCTACCCCTCTCTCTGGATATAACAATGCTCATTCACAAAGGGCCTGGAGAGGCGATAATCACACACTGCTAAACGCCTTCCTCACAACCTTGTCAGGTCAGTATTTTGGTTATTTCCACTTTGTAAACCAGGAAAATGAGGCTGAGATGAAAGATAGCTTATCCAAGGTCACACCTAGACAGCGGGAAAACTAGTATTCCTGACCTCAGAGTCTGGACCCATTACCTTGGCCAGAAGAACTGATTGGAGGGAAAGGCCTTGCATACCTGTCATGACCTGGCTGCAAATGATCCCCCAGGTCTCCCTGACTGCCAGCAAGCACCTTGTGTACCACATAGGCACTTGTTGCAGATGCTCATCTCCTTGCTCAGAAAGCAAACCACCAGTCTGCTCCCTAAGTCCCTGTCTGCACTGAAGCCCCCACCACTCACCTTGGAGTCCTCTGTTCCAAAGGGGATGCCACACTGCCTCAGCAGGTGCTGGAGCTCCTCCTCACTGTAGGAGCCGATCTCCTCGAGCTTGCAAGTGCCCTCGTGGAGCAGCCTCACCAGGGCACTACCATGGCCTGTAAGAGACGACCCTGCTGAAGGGAGGACACTGCCACCAGGCAACAGGGGTTACAGGGAGTCCCTCAAGTGTGAGGATGAGAACCAGGGAACGAGGCCTAAATCCGGCAAGCAGTAGAAGCAGGCTCTGCCCTGAGCACTGCCCTCAGTGCTGAGGGAGGTGGACTCCAGGTGGGTCTTCTAACTTCTGCAGATATTTCAAGTCTCTCAGAACTGGCTTTTTGACCTTGAACGTCTAGGATAGAGATCCAGCAGAGTGCCCTTGCAAAGAACTCGAAAATCGGTATGCTTTTCATCTTTTAAGGTTTTTCAGAACCAAGATCTCAAAGGATTACCACAAGGGCAGCAACACGATGAGCAGTGGGTCTCATTTCAAAACTGTACCGCCTAACCAACAGTGAACTATGTGGAGGTGTTAAAAAGGAAAATGAATTTTAGGCCCTAAAACATCTAGTATGAGGTGGGACCTCAGCATCTAAAGTTAGGAAGTACTGTTTGAGAACTAGTGGATCACAACATACTCAATACTTATAAAATCACCTCAGTGGGTCATATCCAGAATTTTAAAAATGAAATAGAACAGAAAATACATTCCACTTCGTAAGGAAAAGTACTGTTTTGTGAAAGGTGGCTGCGGCTCTTCAAAATTCTACACCTGACTTTAACCTCTAGGGAATTTCATGACCCCTTGTCATGATCTTTCTATTAAGAGCCTTCTAAGTGGGCCTTCCTCCACCCCCTTCTGCCACTGATGCTATCTGGCCATGGAAATGTTCCAGCCTCTGGACTGGGCCCTTCCCTGACCCGAGTGAGCCACCAGGTGATCTTACCAGGTACCGGCTGCACATCCAGGTTTTTGTCCTTCTCGGTGTTGACGACCACAGCGCCTCTCATGAGTGGTGGGAAGAAGGGGGCAATAACAGAGGCATCAAACTTGGTGATAGGGATGCTGGCAGGGAAGGCCACCTGCTCAATCACCTCTGTCTCCATCGTGGCCCAAAAGTCCTCCACGTTTACCTCACTGGGGCCCAAGAACTCGGGCCAGGTGAACTAAAAGGTCAGGATAAAAAGATCAAACTATAGGAGCCACAGAGTATCAGCAACACAAGAGTCCACCATCTTGATCCACTCAAGACAACAAAGGTGGAAGGTGTCAGCCAGCCATGCACTGCTGGGCACCCCCAAATCTGATATCTTAGTACCTAACTGCTTTTTGGCCACATTCATCTCCCCCATACCATAGCTCTCCCCAATACTTGAACAGCTCTCAGGCCCTTCTGCATCTGCCTTTGTTCAAGTCCTTTCCCTGACCTGCAAGGAAAGGGGAGCTACCACCAAATACCTGTTACATGTAGGACACTGATTAACTACTGCACAAGTCTGGGGGCTGTCTGAGGTGAGACTACCACAGCAAGGGGTAGAAAGAGAATGTGACTGAAGGTCTAGTTCCAAAGGCCAAGCCCCCTGTTCCCCGCCACCTACAGGGCTAGTGCACACTGTAACTACACAAGTCTCCCACCACACTTCGCAGTCACGGAGCCATCCTCTCCATAAAACAAGGGGGCAAGGAATGCCAACTGAGCGTACTGCTGTGTGTACAAACTGATGTGTGACTGTCATCAGTCTAGGGGGTCCTTCTCTATGCAGTCCCCCTGAGGGGAGAGGCCACCAGACAGTCTCCTCATGGACAACTGCCAATTTGAGTTTAGTTCAGAAACTTGTTTCACCTCACTGACTTCAGAATACCCTTTACCTGCTTCTCCACACAGGCACCACATCACTTGCCACATACAAAAGGGAGAAATAGAGTAGACCCTGGTCTCTAGAGAGATATAGCCAGTACCGTAGAGAAGAAGAGACATGCATACCAAAAGTGAAGGGAATTCTACTCGATTCTGTGGGAAAGAGCCTTGATCAGAAAGGCAGATGCCAGTTAGGACTAGGAGAGGAGTTTTTGCAGGGAGGTGGGCATCTGTGGTCTCTATAGCTAGATGTGTTTTTAAAATAAAACTTGGGCTCAGAGTCCCAGGAAATGCTAGTGAGCATGGCAATGCTCATGAGCTCAGACTCTGGAGTCAGACAGTCAGACCAAGGTCAAGTCCCAGCTCCACCCCTCCTGGCTGAGTAAGCTTGAATAAAACCCCTGGGGGCTTTGGTCCTTTCATCTACAAAAATTCAGAGGGCTGAGGTGAGAAGTGAGTCAAGCCCTGAGCACAGCATAAGAACTGGCATATGTAGGGTGGGGGTGAATGGGTGATGGGCACTGAGGGGGGCACTTGACGGGATGAGTACTTGGTGTTATTCTGTATGTTGGTAAATTGAACGCCAATAAAAAATAAATTATAAAAAAAAACCTGGCATATGTAGTAACATGCTCAATGAATCCTAGCTGTGTCACTATTAACACTGCCATTAGATTACCATCTGACAAGCACATCCGAAAGAGTTTGAAAATAGACTCTTGGTGAGATAACAAAAAAGCAAAATTTTTTATAGTTCATTTTATCTATGAAGAACACTTAGAAGACTCCAGAAAGCATTATACTTACTTTCATATGTCTTGTTATGCACCAGAATCCTTCAAATGGGATATGTGAACAAGATATAGACTTTTTTTTTTTTTAATTGGGAAGAAAAGGAGGAATATACATTAAATCTTTAAGAGCCTCAGCTGGCTATGCCAAAACGCATCCAAGCTTTTCTCTAGAGGGCTCACAGCACCCCTGGTGGTGAACAGGTGAGCTGCAGGTCCACTGCCTAAACAAGACACTTCATGTTGCAGTGCTCCTTCTGGGATGGAAAACTCACCCCCACCCCTCACACCCGCTACTACTAGCACACTCACAGGTACTCCATCCCTATGCAGGCAGACCAGACCTCCTGAGCATGATCATGGGAGAAAGTTCAGCAATCTGTGCAATTTTTTAAAAAACACCATGTACCAGGTCAAGAAAGATTTCTATTATTCTCAGTTTAGTAAGAGTTTTATCACAGATGGTGTTGAATGAGAACGAAAGCCTTTTTTACATCTACTGAAATAATCATATGGGTTTTTTTCTTTTAAACTATACAAGGGCAGCCCAGGTGGCTCAGCGGTTTAGCACCGCCTTCAGCCCAGGGCATGCTCCTGGAGACCCCAGATCGAGTCCCTCGTCAGGTTCCCTGCATGGAGCCTGCTTCTCCCTCTGCCTGTGTCTTTGCCTCTCTCTCTCTCTCTCTGTGTGTGTGTCTCTCATGAATAAATAAAATCTTTAAAAAATAAAAATAAAAATAAGCTGTACAAAAGCAAATTATATTTGTATATTTTCTCATGCTGAAACAATGCTGCTTTCCTTGGATAAGCCTGTCATGATAGGTTACTTCCTTCACTGTTAGATATGATTGGCTATTATCCTAATTCAGCACTGTGGCATCTATATTCATGAATACAAGCAGCTCCAATTTGTTTTCTTATATTAAAAGTCTGGCTTTATTTTCAAGGTTATCTAGCCTTATACAATGAGGTGGGGAAATATATCTGCTTTTGTCATCTATGATTAGAATCGTATTTCTCGGGTAACTGTTAGAATTAATGTACGAAGCCACATAAATCAGATATTATCTTTATGTGAACATTTTTTAGTCAAGAACCAAGTCACAGATCAAAATCTATCCACAGTTCTCCATCTCACTCGGTCTAAGTCCTCACAGTGGCCCACATGCCCCCATGGAGAGTCTGGCTTCCTGCAGTCTCTCGAACCTCACAGGTCCTACTGTTTTCTCTGCCAGTCACGTGCTCCAGCCACATGGCCTCCTTGCTGTTCCTCAACCATGCACAGCAAGCCCAACTCAGACTGTTTCACTTCTCTCTCTGCCTAGAATATTCCTCCCCTGAAAGCTACTTGGACTTCAGATTTCTCCTCAAATGCCACCGTATCAGAGAGGGCCTCCCTGATTACCCTCTAGAAAACAGGAATCCCCCTCTTTACCACACTATTCTCTTCTTACCTCCTTTACTATTACTGTGTTACTTTTAATTACTACATACTGTTTATACAATAGACATTAATATAATATATACAATTATTAATAATGTTTGTTTCCTGTCTCCCCAAATCAGAATTCGAGCCCCATGAACACAGAAATTTTATGGGTTTCTTACTGCCATGTACAAGCATCTAAAAAATGCACCTGGTTCATGTTTAATAATAATTCGTTGGAAAGTAACAAATGCCTCTATTTCCATCCAGCCTTCCTTAGATGAAAAAGCCACTCGCCTCCCCCAGGCAGGACTAGAGCCATCTGCTCCTGGGACAGCATGTAGGAAGGTGGCTGCCAAGTGAGTGTGAAGACAGTTCTAAAGGTGGCCAGGAGGCACTTACTTCCACACTCTTCAGTGCCAACACGTTTTCTTCATTCCTCTGGGCCATTTCCACTTTGGGGGCAATACCACAGATGCCACAGATCATGTCATTATAGTCTCGGACAGTGAGGCACTCGAAAGCCCAGTAGCCATTGCACAGCAGCTCCTGCAGCTGGCTCAGCTCGTCTGAAGTCAGAGTCTTTTCTGCAATGAGAGCAAGAGCTCTGAGAAGGTCACAAAAAAGACCCTTAGGTCACTGGGGATGAGCCAGGGGCCAGCAAGAATAGCGACTCTTCAAGAGTGCTCCTCTAAGGACACTCAAGAGCACCAACCACCCCAAGGGTCAAACACCCTGGCCTTCAAGGGCTTGGGTGGCAACCCCTAAGGGCAATTCCAGTCAGTTATATAATTGTCTTGCACTAACACCTACCAGGCACCAGACTGTGCTGACAGCTTCAGATACGTTATTTCACTTACCTCACACCTTTACAAAACAAGCTATTCTCATTCTCAATTTATAATTGGAGAAATTGAGGCACAGAGAATAACTGGCTCAAAAATCATACTGCCACTAAGTGGCAGAGCCAAGACTCAAACACATGGCTGTCTGACCCTAGAACCTTTGCCCTATTCCATCTGACTCATAGCAGGCAAGGTGCAAGGGAACTGAAGTCTACAGGGTTAGGAGGGAAAAGTATCAAAAGAAGGAAAGCAAGTAGAAAAACAATTTCTAATATTAAGGAGGGTGGTCTCCACCTTCAGGTCTCAATATAACATGCAGCAAGGCCAACTCTACTATGATCCTTTGATCATAAGAGTCAGCTTACTTTTGTGCTGAGGGTCTCTGGATGGATGGAAAGACTCACACTTTGGGCGTTTGTAAAATTCAAAAGGAGGAGTGTACCAGGGAAGCCAAGAATGTATCCTTTTCAAACTATTAGACTCTTCTCTAAGGTGATTCAACCAAAGCCCATCACTAAAAGTTCCCAGGGAACTCAGGACTAGTACGGGAAAGGGAGGAAGCCAACCTGTACCTGTCTGCTCCTGCACTGACTTCAGAACAGCACTGATGGACACCCTGGGGTCCTCTCCCAGCTTGATCTGGTTCCGGATTGCAAAAAGCAAGTCCAAGCTCACTAGTAGCTTGTTCCCCACATTAAAGAGACCTGCAAAGTTAAAAAGAGGCAACAGAGAAACTCACTGTAAAATATCCACAATGGCAAAAAATTAGAAATAAACTAAATACCCAGTAATAGGGGAACAGTTACATTAATTATGATACATTCCTAAAACAGAAAATTATGCCTCATTAAAAAAGAATAGGGACGCCTGGGTGGCTCAGTGGTTGAGCATCTGCCTTTGGCTCAGGGCATGATCCCAAAGTGCTGGGATCCAGTCCCACATCGCACTTCCTGCAGGAAGCCTACTTCTCCCTCTGCCTATGTTTCTGCCCAACTCTGTGTCTTTCATGAACAAATAAAATCTTTAAATAAAATAATAAAAATAACATAGACCTAATTGCTCTGACATGGAGTTGTCCATAATACACTGTTAAATGAAAAAAGCGAGCCATGAATTCTGTAGAGAAATTTAAAAAACAAGAACAAAAATCCTCTCTATGGGCCACCTTAGCCCTCATGACCACCAGGGCCCACTCTTCCTCTATTTCTTAATGACTGCAATGTGGGTAAAGGCCAGGAGCACAATCCAGCCCAGAGATGTGTAGGAGATATAAAAAAGCTACAAAATCACCCCTAACCAAACAAATCCCAAGATAAAAGACTTAGAGGGATTTATATGCAATCAATTTAAGACAAATAAAAGAGGATGATTTTATAAATATAATTTTTTTTTTTTTTTTGCACAAAGTACAATGCACAAATTTGCACAAAATCAGGTTCTGGAATGTGCAACCATGAAAGAAGAGTATGGAGGAGTGGGGAAAGCCTTTCTGGGCATGATACCAAATGCTGAAACCATAAAGAAGATCAAATCTGATTACATAAAAATTAAAACAAAAACAAAAAGCAAATAAAATCCCCAAAAGACAAAAACACTTTGTGTCCAAAAACAAAAACAAAAACAAAACCCACAAACAAGTTAAAAGATGATTGATAAAATGGGAAAGAACTCAGTCAACAAAATATTCCAATGAATAGAAATGTTTACAAAATTCAAAGAAATTAAAAAAAAAACAAAAAACAAAAAAACCCCATATAATCCTCCTTGTAATCAAAGAAATGCAACAAATTAAGAAATGATACCCCAGGTTTTACCCATAAATATGGCAAATTTCAAAAAATATTGATCTACAAAAAGTTCCTAAAGCTGCTAAGTGAGTTTAGCATGATCACTAGATAAAAATTCAATAGACAAAACCCACTGTGTTTCTACACTAATACTGAACAGTTAGAAACTGAACCACATCATTTAGCATTGAACACAGTAACTTAAATATAACAAAACATGTACAGGATCTACATGCTGAAAACTACAAAACACTAATGGAAGAAATAAAAGAAACTCTAATAAAATGGAAAGGGATAAGTTTTTAGGGATTAGAAGACTGAATATTTTTAAGCATGTCAAGTTTTCACAAATTGATCAACGGATTCAACGTAATCCCCATTAAAATTCTAACAGGATTCCGCAGATACTGAGAAGCTGATTTTAAGATTTATACAGAAATGCAAAGGAACTAAAATAGCCAAAGTAATTCAGGAAACAGCAATTCAGTAAGAAGAAGGCTGGAGGTCCCACACTGATTCTAAGATCTACTACATGGCCGTAGTGATAAAGACCAGTGTGGTATTGGCAAAAGAATAGACAACATGAACCAACGGAACAGAACAGACCATAGAAATAGACCCACACATATATGATCAACTGTTTTTCAACAAAGGAGCCAAAGCAATCCAGAGATGGCTGACCAACTCTGTTAATTTACGAGTCACTGAATTGTACACTTAAAATGAGTTTAACACTATATAAATCATAACACAATAAAAAAAAGTGGAAAAAAATGACCCAACTACATTCCATAAGAAACTCATTTTTTAAAAACATGAAACTCACTCAAAGCAGAAAAGACTACCTTTCAACAAACGGTGGTGGTACAACTGTATGTCCACATGCAAAAGAAGAAAATAAAGAACTCAATCTGGGTCTCCCACTAACAATTAACTCAACATGAATCACAGACCTAAACACAAACTACAAAATAATAAAACCACCAGAAGAAAACATAGAAAAAATATTTATGATAATCTTCACCTACACAGAGAGACCTTAGACAGATCATTAAAAGCATAATTCCTAAAAGAAACACTTGATGAAGTGGTCTTTGTTATGACTAAGAACTGTCCTGTGGAAAATTCCATTAAGAGAATGAAAAGTCAAGCCAGAGACCATAAGACAACATTTGTAAATCACTTATCTGACAAAAGACTTATGGATCCAGGATATATAAAGAATTCTCAAAAAAAAAAAAAAAAAAAAAAAAAAGAATTTTCAAAATTTGATATTAAGAAAACAATCCAATTCAACAGGCCAAAGATGGAATAGATACTTCACCAAAGGAGACACATGGATGGCTAATAAAACCATGAAATGATGCTCAATTTCATTAGTCATTGAGGAAATACAAATCAGAACCATAGTGAGATTCCACTTCACACAACTATTAGAGTGGCTTAAAAACAAGAACCAAAAAATGGACAATACCAAGTGCTCACAAATGGAGTAAACCAGAATTCTCACTAACTGTTGGGGGTAATGCAAAACGGTACAAACATTTAGGTAAACAGTTTGGCAATTCCTTTAAAAAAATTAAACCTACACTTAGCATATAGCTCAGCAATTTGACTCCTTGGTATTCACCCAAGAGAAATGAAAATTTGTGTTCACAAAAGCTGGTATGTGAATGTTTACAGCAGCTATATTGGTTAAGTGTCAAAATCTGGTAACAACATAGATGTCTTTCAACAAGTGAACAGATAAATTGTGGTATTCCACACTGTGGAAAACTACTCAACAATGAAGAAGGAACTACTGATACATTTAAACAATATAATATAGATGGCTCTCTTTTTGAGAGTGTGTGCATGAACATAAAGAGTAGCAGAGATTTCCAGAAGACTCTATTCTGAATGTGGAACCTGATGTGGGGGCTCGATTCCAGGACCGTGAGATCATGACTTGGGCTGAAACTAAGAGACACTCAACTAAGCCACCCAAGTGGCCCCAACATGGATGACTTTCAAAGGCATGATGTGTAATCAAAGAAGCCAGATTCACTTAAAATGCTACTTACATTGTATATCAACTATACTTAAAAATGTTGTCATTTTTAAAAATCATTTAAAAAAATGCTACATATTATGATAAATGCCATTCAGAAAAGATGGAGCTATAGGAATAAAGAACATTATCAACTGGTTGCTAGAGGCTCAGGGGGAGGGGTAGGTATGATTATCAAAGCACAGTACAGGAGGGTTCTGGGCAGTGCAACTGTTCTATCTACTTATGGCGTTGGCAGTTACACATCTAGGTGCATTTGTCAGAACTCACGCAACTGTCAAACGACAAAGTAAACTTCACTGTATGTAAATTTAAAAGTAAAGCTAAAATTTAAAAAACATAATCCTGTGTACTACTGCACTAGACAGACTGAAGGGAAATGGCGCTCTCATTAACTGCTGGCAAGAGCATAAAATAGTACAAACTAAATAGAGCAACACAGGACATTAAGAGCATGAATTCAAAATAAGGCACCATAAGGTTCTGAAGACAAAGAGAAAAACAAATATTCTTTCATCTTCAGCACTCAATTCTACATGTGAAATTCAAGATCCAAATTCTGACAGTGTTGGTACATGGTGAATGTTCCACAGATGTTTGACATTGATGAATGTATAGGGGGAATGGGTGAACACACAGCAATTCCATTTGGAGCACTTATCCAAAGGGAATAATTAAGGCCTACACACCATGAGTTAATTATAAAGAGAATTCTAAAATGGAGTCCCACATGGCCCTTAAAAATGGTCATAGATTTCTCTACTTGCTGGCATAGGAAGATGCCCATGATACACCGCTAAACTTAAAAAGAATATTCCAAAATGATGAATAGCACAATCCCACTTTTGTTGAAACAAAAACTATAAACCCATTAATCTCATACTTCCTTATATTCTCTATAGATGAAAATAACACATCTGAAAGATTAAAGAGCATAATGTTAAGTGTTTATCTGATAGCAGCACAATTACTAGTGATTTTAGTTTCTTTTTTAGATTGTCAGCATGTTCCATTTTTTCCACAATGGAGATGTTATTTAGGAATGAACTTTGTTTAAAGATCCCAGATTAAAAGTCCTAACACTTGAGAGATAAACATCATCTTCTAGGGCTGAGACACCCAGGAGGAAAAATTCCCTCTCCCTCAGAAGCCCCATCTGAGAGAAGGTCCAGTGCTCAAAGGAGCAAAGGTGTGACCCACAGAGGCTGTTCCCAAGCCTACTTTGGGACCTTTGAGGGAAGAAAGGCTGACACCCACCTGTATAGATGTCCATGAAACTGTGCAGGGCCAGACAATGAGGATTCAGACACACCTTCACCTGGGCAGTCACCACCTGCAGCCGGCTGGCTGTCAGCAACCAGCACTCCTGCGGCCCAGCCAGGGAACTAGTACCAAAACATCACCAACAGAAGAACAGAAGGGAAATCAACATGATGCAGTTCCTGGGCTCAGGGATTAATGGCAAAATTCTCAAGACTCTAATGAGGTAGGCAAATGAAAGTGCCGAGTGGGGCTTGTGTTCCAGGGTTTTCTAGGTGGGTATTCCCACTCTGTTGGAACGAGGTCTGTGAAATCACTCCTAAAGTTAACGTAACTCTGGATTTATTACCCAATTTAACCAATTCCCCTGAACTCCCAAATCCAAGCTTTGTGCTGGATAGTCCAGATGTAAATAAAATCCTAACTTGCAGATGTAAATAAAATCCTAACTTGGTGACAGTAACTTTCAGGCATTTTCCAATAGAAATAATAGATAATTACTATTATTTTACTTTAGAATTCAAAAGCAAAGGAAACTTAAGCAGAGAATAACACCTTCAAAGGCTATAGTTTCACAGCTGTCTGAAATAAGGTACAATATGGGCCGAGGAAGACCGGGCACTACAGACAGGGTAATTCTGAAAGGGGTGCTTACTTTTGTCCCCCTTTGAATAATGGGCTGCTACAGAGTAGGCACTGCGTGGACGGAGACTCATAATAATTCGACCAAGACGTTTGCTCGATGGTGACTGTCTCCTCACTCACGTTGGACAGAATGAGTCGAGAGCTGTTGAGTTCGTGAATCAGGGCGAAGACCTCGGCCAGCTCTGACTCATTCTCAGGAATCTGCAGGACTTTGCGCAGCAGCTGCAGCGTGGACTGGCGCTGGATCTCCCTTTGGGCCAGGCTCAGCGGCTCTGTGGCACTCAGCACATCTGGGAGGGGGGAGCTGACCTCCTGGGAAAAGAGCAGACTGAATGATCAGCCAGCACCGAGACTCAATCAGAGAGGCTACCGGTAACAGAGGGACGGGCCTGACCATGGTGGAGCGGAGGAAACCAAGGCTTCAAACCAGCTCAGTTAGTAATTTGCTTTGTGACTCAAGGCAGGTGCTTTCTCTCTCTGGCACTGGTTCTCTCTCAGTGAAACAAGAGGATGACACACACTGCTTAGTAACAGTTCTAAGAGTCGGCTTCCATTCACCAGGGATGGGGTTTGGAAAAGAACACACCCAGGTCTCACTTCTGGACATGCCACCTAAGAGCTACACCTGTGTGACCCAAAGCAATATACTTAAATCTTTCTGAGCCTCAATTTCCTTACCTATGAAATGAAGGATGAAATACTAGTTATCTCCTATAGTTGTACAAAGTAAATAAAATATTGCAAGTAAAGTACTTGGGATAGTACCGGGGAAACAATGAAAGCTCTATGAACAACAGTTTCAATATGTAAATAAGTAGCTGCATTGCTTCCAGTATTTCTCTAACACCTTTATCTTGCAGGTACAAGGGAACTCTTTTAGACACTAGTCAGAGGCTTTCAGAACAAGGTTCTGAAATGCTCATAAAAATAGGTCCTTTTTAATGGAGGTTCCTCCCTAATCCCTTGTACAAATGCAGTAGGAATCACTCCCTCCCGGATACTCCCAGCGTCCATTCTTTTACTGCAGAATTTACTGACTCACAGTTGGTGAGACTATTCCCTCATCTTTGGTGAGTATAAGCATCTTTTCCGTGCTTGTTTACACATTCTCGATACCAGCATAAGAGCACACAAAAATGCTAATTCATACCTGCTGAACATGTTACATGTTGCTTTGCAGAAATTAATTGCTTAATAACAAGAAGGAACTTTCTATTAACTCTGCACACCTACAAGAACTCTTACCTCATTATAAGTTTGGCTACCTATCTTTATCCCCACACTAGACTGTAAGCTCCTCAAGAGAAGGGACCACCTCCTATTTATCTCTGTATCTCCAAATGCCTGACCTATAGTAGGCATTCAATGTATGCTTGCTGAAAGAAAGAATGAATGGCTGCAGAGAGTTGACACGAGGAGTTGCCCTGGAAGATAGTGTGTTCCCAGTCATGACTATGTGAACCATGGACTGGAAGAAGAGTTGGCAGGAATACTTGTATCCTTTTGCTCAGAGTAACAGACGCAAGATGGAAAGGGATGAATATCATTCCTGTCCAAAGTCTTAATTACAGCCTCCAATTACAGCATGGGCCATGCACAGGAAAATGTATGGCCACCAGGGGACTCCAAAGTGCATGACAAAGGATCCGGGGACTCTGACCAGTGTTTTAGTTTATGAAAAACAGGTCTTACATTTTATTTCTCTAAAATTTAGTAAGCTGAAAAGAGACAGAATGTCAGAAAATAAGTGTCCTGCAGGTAGGCAGCTATCAGCCGAAAACAGAAGAATATAAATACAAATCTCAAAAAGTAGGATTTGAAATCAAATGGCCAGAAGTCCTGACCATTCATTCCCATCTGACCTGGAAAGGTAGGTCATCTCATTACCCCAGATCTAGGGACCATCATTCATTTCCATTCTGCATACCACATCAACAGCTACAATCAAATAGGAGAAAGGAATGTTCAGAGCCTCTACTTATAGAGAACTCAATTCCATTCTATAATCACTGATCCACACATTGAGTATGCACATTCCAGGGTCAAAAGGTACGATGAAGGGATGCCTGGGTGGCTCAGGGTGTGATCCTGGGGTCCTGGGATTGAGTCCCGCATTGGCTACCCTGCAGGTAGCCTGCTTCTCCCTTTGCCCATGTCTCTGCCTCTCTGTGTCTCTCATGAATTTAAAAAAAAAAAAAAAAAAAAAAAGAGAAGAAGAAGGTATGGGAAAATAGATATACCTGCCCTAAAAGAGATTATGATGTCACAAGGAGCTTAGAGGAAGTCAAGACACAATGTGGTCAACCCTAAGTGAAGAGTACCACATTAGAGCATGGAAGATCCAGGAAGCTCATTGCCAGCAAGGGACAGCCAATGGAGCAAGAGAAATCTAATGGAAGCTATGGATCTATTTTACATGCAATTTCAGGGATTTACACTTTTTTTTTTTTTTTTTTTAAAGATTTACCTATTTGAGAAAGGGGGTGTGCTTGCATGAGCACAAGTGGGAGAGGGAGAGGGACAGAGAATCTCAAGCAGATTCCGTACTCAGCGCAGAGCCCAATTCCACGACCATGAGATCAAGACCTGCACCGAAACCAAGAGTCTGATGCCCAACTGTGCCACCCAGGCGCCTCAGGGTCTACAGACTCCTTAAGGCTCAATTCTGAGTCTTCTCTGGGTCTGATGGCCCTGAGAATAAAATATCCAGACGGAATCCACCTTGCCTGCCTTTTTGTCAATGGAGAAACTAAAACTCTGAAGAGGGAAGGCATCCAGCTCAGGGCCAGGTCTCTCAATTCCTGGTCCCTGTGTTTCTTCTACTAGGCCATCAGTGCCCACATACTTTACCTCCACTTCACTTTCTCACAAGGACAACCTCAGACCACCACCTTGAGCATGGAAACAAAGCCAGGACCAGGGGGATGAGATTCATCAGTCAGGAGTTCCTCCTGCCCCACCCCTCCACATGTATTGAAAACAGCTTGAAATAGTTCCTCACCACCTCAGTAGTCCTGTCCACTCCCAAACTCCCAGAAGTCTCTCTCCTGACATAACATCTGGGCCTCACTCTGGCTCAAGGACATTCAATGTGACCCTATTGCCTAAAAACCAAATTGCCTGGTCTGGCACTAAGGATCTTCCACAATATGACCCCAACATGCCTTCTGAGCCTTATTTTCCATACCCCTCCCTAAATATCCTTCTCTTTTAGGTGACTGGACCACCCTCTCTAGCTCTTCACTTTTAACCTTGCTTAACCCGGAGTATGGCATGCCCTCCCCTTCCATCCAAATCTTGTCCACCATGCAAAGTCCAGCTTAGATGTGGAGTAGCCAGGCTCGACCTTGGAACCTGACCTGGTCTGGATGCCATCCTGTGTTGCCCCAAGGCAGATGGGGAAGACTGTCTTCTCACCCCAATCCTACTCATTCTATCTGCTGTCTCAGGTGCTACATTTTTCTGTTCAGTTCAGGAAAGTCACAGGACCTCTGAAAACACCCATTTTTCCTGGTTCTGATAAATAAAACACCAGCCCTAAGGAGCCAAGTGGAATGTGTTTTACTATCCAAACAGCTTGGTCCAACTTCAGAGAGATTTGCCAAGACTGCTAGAAGTAAAGCTCTGTGTTAAGCCACAAGCTCTGCAAGGAACCTGAGAAGCAGTGATTTAATCTACAAAGTCTTTGGGTCAGCCTTCTCCAATTCCCAAAATAGTCTCTGAGCTAAAGAATGTAACCCTTCTATCCCTCTCTTCTTCAGAACCCTCCTTACAGCCTGTATTCCATTCTCTTTGGAGAATGAACTCTTGGTCCACTGGGCTAGAAAGTTCTCAGAGATTAGGGTACCTAGGCAACCTAAACCAAACTTAACAATAAAGATAAGCAAATCTGGAGAGAAGGTGGCTAGGCTCAGAACTTAACTGGTTCTAATTCTGGTGTTCTATAGTCACGTACTAAGAAATCATCTTACTTCTACTAAAACAGGTGCACTAAGAGCTCAACACAGGGCTAGGGAGTGTGTCCAGGGAAAGAACTCACGAGAGCCTTGGTGGTTTTTTCAGTCCGGTCTTTGGCAAGGTTAAAACCGCAGCTGGGACAAATCCTCGGCTTATGTCTGTTGGTGTAGACATAGTTACAAGAGGGATTCTTGCATTTTCCCCGGCCTCTTGAAGTAGCCAGGCCCAAATCCTAAAAAACAACAACAACAACAACAACAAAAAACCAATGTTCAATTTTACAAAAGTGACACCTGAGCAGAATCAAAACCAGGATGACCAGCTATCAGTCAATCAAAGAGAGTGACAACTGCAAAAGCAGATGTGGACTAACTTCCAAAGGGCCTTGAAGCAAGATCCTTTTCCTGTATTAAGTTGAAAGTTACCCCCTTTCGACTTAATACAGCCTGCGTAATTTTGGCAAGTCCTTCTCCTCCATTTGTGAAAAAAACAAGTGATGAGTGGACTCTTAAGAGTCAGGTATTCAAGGCCATTGGCAGAGTGAAGTACGCCTGTTCTAACAGCAGGCTGGTCACTCTGGTGAACTGAAGAGTATGCACCCTGCCTGAAGACAATCGTGACCTTTGTACAACCTAAGCTCAAATCTCAGGGATCTAGGCTTCTATGACAAACAGCTATCTAATCAACCAAAAAGAAAGGTCCTGAAAGTTGCCCCGGATGGTAACCCTAGTAGCCTCCTGTAGCCAAGGGACAGGGAAGTAAAAGTACAGATGGCATGGAGAAGGCAGTAATTAGGTCTCTGGGAAAAAGAAACCTGAGCAGACATCCAGGGTAAAGGAGATATTCTTTTTTTTTTTTAAAGAAGATTTTATTTATTGATTTGAGAAAGACAGAGATGTAGGCAGATGGAGAAGCAGGCTCCAGGCAGGGAGCCTGATGTGGGACTCGATCCTGAGACGCGGATCACGCCCTGAGCCAGGGGCAGGTGCTCAACCGCTGAGCCATCCAGGCATCCCTAAAGAAGATATTCTTAAGGATCAGCGCAGACTATGCACTAATCCACCATTCTGTGCTGTCTTGCTACTGTGGAAGCATCAGCACAGGGCCTGGCCAGAGTAGGTGCTCAGGAAATATTTTTTGAATGAATGAATGGTTCTCCATCTGTCTGCCTTCATCAGATAAGAATTTTCAAAAATCCAGCTGCTCTCTCAAAACCTGTGTATCTTACTCAACTCAAGAGAACCGCCTACCTGATACCTAAAGGACCAACAAAATTAGAGGTTATTAAGAGCAAACAAAACAAACCCCCCCTGCCATATGATATCTAAAACAATGCAGCATTTTACAGATGGTGAAAACTGAGGACCAGAGAAGCAAAGAGCCTTGGCCAAGGTCACATGGCATGCTGGCAACCAACAGAGCCAGAACCACTTTAGGACTAAGTCCTTCGAGTGTTTATCCCACTGCTCCATGTGGCTTACCTTGCTGAAGAATGCCCCAGAGTCACACAAAAATAAAAGGTGGGTAGGGAGGGAAAATCTTGGTAGGAAATGCCAAGTGAAACAAAGTTGCTTTACCAAAGTACTTCTCAAATCCTTTGATATATCAGTACCGAATGTGACACTGTTTTAAGGAGGAAAAATATAACTTTCTCAAGCTTATCTGTGGAAAACACTATTGAGGCTGAAAGTTCCAAAGATTGTTGAATGCTAAAGCTGGACTGGATTCTCATCTCCAATTACTCTCCAAGAACCTTCCATGGCTCAGTTGGCCTACACTCTGTAGATCTCATCTGGGAAAAATCTAGCTGATTTACCCAGCAACTATCATTTTTTTAGTAATAGAATCTTCAGAACCAATGATCTGTCCCTGACCCTACTCTCACTCCCAACTACCACTCCCCACCTCCCTCACACTTCTACTCACCCTCTGCCCAAAAACCAAAACCACCTCCATGTCAACTCACCATCACCTGTGGCTGCACTTACCAGTGTTACAGTGCAACTGTACTTGTATGGAGGAAACATATCAGGCTTGACCTCTACAACTTTCACCTGAGATGTCCTACTGGCTGGGCCATTTGGTAGCTGTGGATCAGAACAAGTGATTTAGTGTTTTTATATAAAACCTCAAACTGCTGAGGTGCTGTGTCCTGAAACAGCTTGAGGAAATAGTTTCCCAGGGAATGAGTGGAGCTATGCACCATGAGAACCCTCTAAGGTGCTAGTCAGCATCACCAGCCCACCAGAGATTGAGTATCACTTCCAAGTCCAGGGTTGCCACACTGTTCTGTGCAGCTTCTAACACAGTATATTAGTAATATTGTGGATCAGATTTATAACCACTACCAAGTGAGAAAAGCTCATAATAGTTATACATGTAAATATGTGGTTGAATGTTGGCACAAAAAAAGTCTGAAAGATTGTTCACTAAATATAAAATCTCACGTAACTTAACTGGCTTAAGACTAGCAAAGGAGGGCAGCCCTGGTGGCGCAGTGGTTTAGCGCCGCCTTCAGCCCGGGGTGTGATCCTGAGGACCTGGGATCGAGTCCCGCATCAGGCTCCCTGTGTGGAGCCTGCTTCTCCCTCTGCCTGTGTCTCTGCCCCTCTCTCTCTCTGTCTCTATGAATAAATAAAAAATCTTAAAAAAAAAAAAAAAAAAAAGACTAGCAAAAGGACTATGGCTTTTAACAACCCAATATTGTCAGTCAAAAGGAAACTATTTACAGAGAAGACTGAGAGTTTACAGAAGTAAAGGGAATCTCAGGGCTGGAAATCTACAAAGCAGTGGAAAGCTGACTAGATCACCAGCCTCTACACCTAGAAATCCCACACAGTCCCAGTGCTGACACCACCTCTGGGTAACAAATAGATCAGCCTTCAAAGTAAAAGCCACTCGATATTCTTCTTGGGGCAAATCTGGAACAAGGGAAATCTGCTCTACATTGCCTGGTAGAGCACACAGCAAGGGAGAAGGCCAGCCTGATTTTCCTATTCCAATTTGGTCTAACAGGGTTTTTGAACTACAGGTCACAATCCACTTGAGGGGTCGTGAAATTAATTTAATGAGTTAAAGCCAGCATTCTACAAAAATGGAAAATACCAAAATGACTGCCTATAATCAAGGCATAACTTCCTTATACTTCTTACATATGTAGGAATATGGATAAGTTTACTGGGCTGTGATGTGAAATATACTATTGAGGGTCATGATCTAAAAAAAAAGAGGTCTAGTAAAAAATGCTGATTTAGGGAATTTTGATAATTATTCTAGTCACAAATGGAAAAAGAACTAAGAAATAAAAATCTAAGAGTAAGTGTGCTAGAACACTGAATTTTTGGCACCTGGGAAACCTCTAAAAACTCTATCATTAAAGTTGAATGGATTATACTGGCTATAAACTAGAATGCAGAGTAAGAGCTGTTTTTTGCTTTTAAAAATTTCTATTAAAACACAAATAAATAAAACATACAATACAAAATACACACACAAGGGGTGCCTGAGTGACACTTGGTTAAGTGTCTGTCTTTGGTTTGGGTCACGATTCCAGGGTCCTGGGACTGAGTCCCTCATCCCACTGAGCAAGGAGCCCGCTGCTCCCTCTCTCCCCCCGCTCATGCTCTGACTCTCTCTTAAATAAAATCTTTAAAAAACACAAATATAGGAAAGGACTCAGGATGCTCAGAATGGGCACAGAATGCCAACAGTAGTTCTGGGCAGCAGGATTTCATGGGATTTATTTTCTTTCTGCCTTAACCTAAATTTTCTGTATTTTCTACAATAGCCATGCATTCATTTGTTTCAAAAGAGGCTAAAGGAACAATATAACTAAATACAATATCTAGTCCTAGACTGAATCCTGTACTAAAGTAGAAAAATGCTATAAAGAACATAACTGGGTAAAACTGATGAAATGGGAATGCAAATGACAGACTGAAGTATTGTATCAATGTTTCAGCAACAGAATATCCTGATTCTTATGAAATACACACTAAAATATTAAGAAGCAATAGGCCATGTAACCTCCCCTTAAGTTACATGTATTTTAGAAGTACACTGGAGCACAAATGACAAAGTGATAACAAATGACAAAATGGACGGTAACAGTAAATGACTACAGGTAAAAAGTACATGGCTGCTCTCTGTACAAACTTTATGCTACTAACTTGTTTCCTAAGTTTCAAAATTATTATTTTTTAAGGTTTTATTTATTTGAGAGGATGAAAGAAAAAAAAGTGGGGGGGGGGGAGGGGCAGAGAGGGAGAACCAGGCACCCTACTGAGCAGGAAGCCCACCAAAGGGCTATCCCAGGACCCTGAGATCATGACCTGAGCCAAAATCAAGAGTGGGATGCTTAACTGACTGAGCCATCCAAGCACCCCTCAAAATTATTTCGAAAGCCGAAGTTTAAAAACATGCATTCATTTTATAAGAAAAAAAAATTAACTAAAAATGACTGACTCACTCATGCTCAGCTTCATTTCAGATGTCTACCAGTATAAGAACAGGCTTTTTGCTTATAGCTTTGATACACTAAATAGAAGCCCTGTTCTCAGAGCAGTAGACCCGCAAAAAGGCCCACCTCTGGACAGTAGTAGATCTTACCTTCACCTCACTGGTGTTAGATGGCTGTTGGAGCGGCTGGCCCAGCTGCTTCAGCGTGCTTGGCTTCAGGCCACAAGTCCTCACAGAGGGGGTTTTATCTGAGACAATCAGGAACCAAACTGGTGACTTAAGTGCACTGAGTCTCCATCCTCAACAATTCCCATTCCTGTCCCTTTCCCATTGGACAGTTCCCCACTCCCAGGTTTGTCCCAGCCCTTACCACTCAAGGGGAAGGGCTGCCTGGCCCTGGGCAGTCCCATGCTGCTGCCTCGGCCCACGTTAGATGGGGCTGGGAGAATTGCTCTCATGGGTCTTGCTGCAGCCAGTAATGAGGGCTTGCCCCGAGCTTTGCCTTTAAGCTCTGGGGCTCTGGCCCCGGGAGTGAGCAGCTCAACTCTGAAAAAAACAAGAAGGCAAATCTAAAAATTTCAGACCAAGGGAAAGAAAAACGAAAGTACAATCTCCAAATAGCATTTTAGTAGAGGAATAGTGTAGTAAACCGTCGGGCTTTAGCCATACATTTCACGGGATCATTATGAAGATTAAAAAAGCACAAAACAGTGCCCACAACGTAGAATACCAATAGTTATCATAGTTATACGACCTGACCTGCCTCTAATTAGTATTTCAAGTATATCAGTCTCCCACAAGAGGGCAGCTAAAAGACCCCGCAGAACAAAATCCATGTTTCCTTTGCAGCTTTCTTTGTGGCAGAGTCTACATGACAGAAGGCCTCAATACACATTTGCCAAGTGACTCAGTTACCCAAAACAAAAGGTCTGAACTGCATGGCTTCATTCTCTAAAGATTCAGAACCATCTCAAAGTATACATTAAATAAAAACAGGAAAGACGTAGAAGTATGTAAGTTACGCTACCATTTGTGTATAAAAGGTAGGAAAAAGTTATACCTACAAATACACATCTCCACATATGTATACATGTATGTGTGTAAAATTATGTCTAGAAAGCAGGAAGGTGGACTGTTTTTTTAAGATTTTGTTTATTTATTCATGAGAGAGACAGAGAGAGAGAGAGGCAGAGACACAAGCAGAAGGAGAAGCAGGCTCCCCTGCAGGGAGCCCGACGTGAGACTCGATCCCGGGTCTCCAGGATCACGCCCTGGGCTGAAGGTGGTGCTAAATTGCTGAGCCACCAGGGCTGCCCAGGAAGGTGGAATATTGACTGTGTCAGAAAAATGGAAATGGATGAGTGAAGGACAGGCTAGAATACAGATTTGTTTCAGTTTATATCCTTTGAGTTTGAACCATGTGAATTTATTTCCTATTCAGCAAAACATTTTATTTTTTTTTTATTATTTTTTTTAAATTTTTATTTATTTATGATAGTCACAGAGAGAGAGAGAGGCAGAGACACAGGCGGAGGGAGAAGCAGGCTCCATGCACCGGGAGCCTGATATGGGATTCGATCCCGGGTCTCCAGGATCGCGCCCTGGGCCAAAGGCAGGCGCCAAACCGCTGCGCCACCCAGGGATCCCAACAAAACATTTTAAATCAAATAATATATACCAGAATTTCTAAGTCTTGGCACTACTGACATTTTGGCCTAGATAATTCTGTTCCCAAAGGCCTGTCCTGTGCACTTTAGGATGTTTAGAAGCACATCTGGCCTCTGCCAACTAGATACCTGCAGCACCTCCTCCCCCACAGTTGTCACAATCTCAAAAGGTCCCTAAACATTGCCTCAATGTCTCCTGGGGGCACAAGTGTTCCCTGTTGAGAACCACTGATATAAACAAATAAGGGCCATTAGTCATAAGACCACAACGGACTCTGAGAAAGGGCCACATGAAAAATCCAGTCAGGCCTTTAAGGAGGGAAGTAGGAGGAAAAATAGTCCACATTTATGGGCCTCCTCCTATCTGCAAGGCACTGGGCTGTGCAAGCTTTACACACAATCTTTTCTGTAAGATTGTTAAGTCTGTAAGGTCAGCCATTAAAGATTAGATTTTTTCAATACCCAACTCAAGATTTTTCAGAGGAGAGAATGGATATGAAGGGACAATGTCCAAGGTCAAACAGAAATCAAGGGGATCTTGGGTGGCTCAGCGGTTTAGCACCTGCCTTCAGCCCAGGGCGTGATCCTGGAGTCCTGGGATCGAGTCCCACATTGGGCTCCCTGCATGGAACCTGCTTCTCCCTCTGCCTGTGTCTCTGCCTCTCTCTCTGGGTCTCTCATGAGTAAATAAATAAAATCTTAAAAAAAAAAAAAAAAAAAAAAAAAGAAATCAAGAGACTGATCACAACTACAATTGAATTCTCTGACCACCAGGACAAGAGTCATTCTGTAAGATGACTTAATAAAGCTTTTCTTTCCAAATCTAGTAACCATGATGCTAGTTTGTAACACCACCCTCAGCGTGTACCAAATGGACTCTAATAATTGTTGTAGGGAAAATGACAAAAAGATGTACAGGAATGTAATAGCAATGCACAGACAGCAGAGTGTAAGTGGAAAGGCAAATCATCCCATGGTTCTAGGCCTTGGTTTCTTTATCTCTAAAATAAGAACCATTAATTGGGGTCTCCTCTGTCTCTCAAGAATGCTGTAAGGACATAGGACAAAACATGGCTCATTTCCCAACCTGCCATTCTAAATACAGTCCTATAATATATGAACATATTAGTTTACCCTGGAGGCTTCTTAGGAGCAGGGAGAGGACTGGAAGTGCTAGTCCTCTCAGCTGGTGGTGGTAAGTCTGGTCCAGGACTATCGTTCTCAGTTGTCCCCAGAGAGACCTCAGGCTGCACACCACTCTTGACCACCGACGTCTTCATGGCTGTTGTACCACGATTCCGAGGAGCTTCCTTGACCAAAACATGGGCATCTGAGATGATCACTTCCTCCCACTCATTCTCCTCACCCACTTCTCTTGGAGGAGCTACACTTAGGAGCTGGCTTACAGCTTCCGAGTTCTCCAGAGTCAGTTTGGAGGCATTTTCCTTTGGGGAATTTTGCTCAGTGTTGACAGGCTGATGATTTCTTTTAACCACCGAACCTTTGGAGGAGATACCAGGAGCCAATTCCACTTTGACTTTGGATGGCTTTTCCTAGAAAAAATAAGACTGCTTGTATGCACACACCATTTTACAGTGAACAACACATCACAAATATTCTCTCATTCGATCCTTACAGCTATGTATGGACAACAGATTAAGAGATGAAGACCAAGAGAGAGCAACAGGCTAATGTAAGGGCCAAGTACAAAACTGGCCTGAATCTAAGTCTTCTGACTGCAGGTCCCTTCTACTACGGTATTCAACACGCAGGATAGGATAAAGCTGTTCTTCCCCTAACAAATTTCTCATCAAATTTCTCTTTAAGTTTCCAGCAAATAAATGCTGATATTTTGAGCCTGATCTTTGTTCAAAGCCTGCTTCTCCACATCTAGAAAGAAGCTGACATGTTGCCATACTAGGTCTAGAAATCCTAAATTGTCATCTTGGTGGTCCCTTTATGAGATTCAGTTAATCCCAATGTAGTCAACTCTCACATAGGGAGACTCAAAGCCTCCAATTCTTTTGGGAAAACCTCTATTTTTCGTCCCAGATTCTTTTCAGGTGAGTCTTAAGGCTAACTTACACACATACCACAAACTTCTCCCTTGGTCAAATTAATCCATACATATTAATTACTTGCTAGAAAATATTCAAACTCACTAAAAATACCAGCTGCTATTTCAGAACAACCTACTTTAAAAAAGTCCTTGGTATGGTAGATTTCATTCCATCAGCTCTGCTGTGGAAATACACAATTATTTATACATATACCTGTACACATACACATATATTTAAATACATATATATACAAAATTTTTTAAAGTTTGTAGTTGTCTCAAGAATAGGTCTCAGAAAGGTTTTTAAATTCCATGTGAATAGCAAAAGGCACTATAAACAAGGAGGTATAAAACATAAAAGCTGAGTTCTACCTAGGTGGTGCTTCACCTCTAACTACTTATGTCACACAAGACAAACTTCATTAGAACCCCCCATTCTGCCACCATGAAATAGGAGACAGGCTCTCAGAGTTCATCAAAAACAGTGCAATAGCCTTTTGGGTGGCCCAACTTGTGGTGCAGGATTCCCCTGACACTGCATTAGATTAAGATCTGTGGCTACTAAAAAAAAAAAAAAAAAAAAAAGATCTGTGGCTACTGAAATTAAATGCCCGTATTCTCACCCAGTCACTGACTACCAAAACCCCTTATATTTCCAAAGCCACCTGGGCAGGACAGTGCTTCTAGTTAAGAACAAATAAGGATGACCTTTAAGAAATCTCCAGTAAAGGGACACCTGAGTAGCTCAGCGGTTGAGCATCTGCCTTCAGCTCAGGGCATGATCCTGGAGTCCTGGGATCGAGTCCCACATCGGGGTCCCTGAATGGAGCCTGCTTCTCCCTCTGCCTATGCCTCTGCCTCTCTATTTCGGGGTCTCTCATAAATAAATAAATAAAATCTTAAAAAAAAAAAAAAAAAGCCAACCTCCAGTAAAGCATTTTCAGATTCTAACACACAATAAAAATCCATGAGAATAAGTAATACAGAGAAAAATTCCCAGTAAACCGCACAGAGCCTACTGACTACTGGAGAAGGGAAAAGTCATCAGAAAAACAGGAGACAAGTTAAACTAAATCCCTGTAAAGAAATCTCTGAGCAAAGCACGGCCCACTAAGGAGGCTATTTTAGATAAAAATCCTTTGCAGGGAGACTGAATAATTTAAGAAATCACAGCAAAAAAATTAGCTAGTGAGCTAACATTTCCTTAACTCAACCTACCCTTTTTAGATGTCACTTTCTTTCAAGATGGAAGGTAAATACTACCAGTTGCCCGCTTACAGAGACCTCAATTACCATTATTAGAGAGCTAAAGGAGTAAGGCCTTGGGCTAAAGAACTTTACATGCCATCTTTTGTTCCATCCAATTCATTGGGAACTGTGCTGAACGTTTCTTGGGTTAATTTTAGTCAGTATGAACTCTGGAACAATGCAAGAAAAGGTGAGTCATTTCCTGACGGGCATGAACACATTTGGAGCTTTTAGAAACTATTTATACTTGCTGCTTCAAAAACCAGAACTCAAGAAATCTTAAGATTCTGCAGCTAAACAGCACAGCAATGCCTGAGAAGTGTGATTTAGTGGAAAAGCACTGACATAATTAGCTATGTGACCTTAACAAGTCACTTCTCTTGAATCTATTTTTCCTCAGCTAGAGATCTGGACTTGAACTATCTGATAACCAAAGTTACTTTTATCTCTAAAATTTTTTTTTTTTTTAAAGATTTTATTTATTTATTTATGAGAGACACAGAGGGAGAGGCAGAGACACAGGCAGAGGGAGAAGCAGGCTCCATGCAGGGAGCCTGATGTGGAACTCTATCCCGGGACTCCAGGATCATGCCCTGGGCCGAAGGTAGATGTTCAACTGCTGAGCCACCCAGGTATCCCTATCTCTAAAATTCTAAGTCCACTAATGCTAAATGTTACACTTTTTCTTCTTACACTCACCTATTCTGATCCTATGAGATTTAGTAAGTAGAGCATCTACTCTTTACAGGGTAATTCTTTTTTGTTTTTTTCAAGATTTTATTTATCTAAGAGAGAAGAAGGGAGAGACAGAGCAGGAGCAGAGGGGGAGGGGAAAAGGGAGAGAGAAGCAGGTTCCCCACTGAGCAGGGAGCCCAATGCGGGCCACCCAGGTGCTCCTACCAGTAATTTTCTTTTTTAAGATTTTGTTAGGTAGGTAGATAGAGAGGGAGAGAGAGAGGCAGAGACACAGGGAGAGGGAGAAGCAGACTCCATGTAGGGAGCCCAACGTGGGACTCGATCCCAGGTCTCCAGGATCAGGCCCTGGACTGAAGGCGGCGCTAAACTGCTGAGCCACCCGGGCTGCTCTCCTACCAGTAATTTTTATAAAAACCTTTGGAGAAAAAAATCTGGCTTAACAAGTCAAGATGAGGGACAAGTAGCTAAGAAAAAAACTGGTTTCACATCATGAGTTTGATCTCAGAACCATGGCTCAAAAGTTATTTCAGTCAAAGGGGGAAAAAAAGACATAAACAAAAAAAGAAAAAGTCAAAGTAAAAACAGAACCTGAAGGAGACACAGCCACAGGATCAGTTAGAACCCTTCCATACAAAAGCACAAGAAATAAGGTCATCTGACAGACCTGCTGAGCACCTGTGAAGAAGTGCCAAGGAGAATCCCGACTATCCTAGTCAATCTCTCTACTGCAGATGAGGTTGGGGAGAATAATTAGGGTAGGAGGAAACCAAGTGTTGTACAGCAGCACAACAGAGATGGTGAGCACAAGAAACTCAACAAAATCTCCTCAAACACACTGCCACTGGGTCCTTCCTGCCTTTGAAGAAATAGTGTGAAAAGCAATAATAGAGAATTACATTGGTGCCAATAGTCACAGCAGTGACCCCCCTACTGAAGGATTTCTATACTAGGAATATGCCATCCACTTTAGAGAGATAATCTCATTTGATCCCTCTGCCAATCCGAATGAAGCAGGCACAACTATTAATTTCCATTTACAAATGAAAGATAAACCAAATAAATAGACATAAAGTGACTCGTCCAAGGTTTCACAGCTAACATCCTTGGGAGGCCGAAGTTTAAACTGAGGAAAGCTGACTCCAAAAGCTTTTTTTCCCCCCCAAAGATGCTCCCCTCTCTTTTTATCACTCGAAATTTCTAGGGTTTTAGGAACTCAGTGCCAGGAACCTGGTGCAGACACCAAATACATTTTCTTTTTTTCTTTCATGTTTGTTTATGTCTGTATGTATGTAATCTCCACACATGGGGCTCGAACTCATGACCCCAAGATCAGGAGTCTCATACTCTCCCAACTGAGCCAGCCAGGCTTCCCCAGGCTTTTCCCAACTGAGCCAGCCAGGCTCCCCAGTGTATTCTTAATTATGAACCTATTCTGTCTCCTGGAATTAGTGATGCTCTAAACTCCCAACACACAGCCAGAGGGAAAAAAATGTCACCACCCTAGTATTTTACAGAGATGTTCTATGGAAACTGCCTCTGAGGAACTTAATAGATATGCCACTATATAAGTTTTCTCCACACAGCAAAGTCTGGACCATGCTGAGTTAGACACCTAACAAACACAAACCTAGCCTAAGTTATTTTCACAAAAACAATGCCCTAAATTCTACTGATCTTTCAAGATCATCTGCTTTATAACTCAACCTTGACTACTCTAGTTCTTTTGACCCTAATAATTTAGTCTTAAACAAAAAATGTGGCAAGTGTGTATGATTTATATAATCAGTGCAAAGCATAAAATAAGTAACAACATGTTGAACTGAATTTTACAGGGCGTAGCTCTGGTGCTCATTTATTTATCAAGCATCATTTACTTAGAAACAGAGACAGAGGTATACATTTGGAAAGTTAATAATGAAAGACCTAAATATCAGGTTAAGGACCTTTGCTTTTAATAGGAACTATAGGATACTGAAAGGACTCAGCTAAAAAGTGAACAGATGTGAATTATGTATCTAAATAAAACTAAACAGTGTAGAGGGTAGATTATTAAAAATTTAACCCTAACAGGAAGTGAGTAAATCAAAATGGTGTAGTCATTCACAGAAGTTATAGAGCAATTAAAGATAATGGTCTTGAAGAGTATTTAATTATGTTAAGTTAAAAAAAAAAAGGGCAAGCTACAGAACTTATAAATTCAAAGAAAGAAAGACTGGAAGAAAATACACCAAAATGATAATAATTGCTTTTCTCTGGATGGTATAACATTATAGGTAATATTTTATTCTCGTTTTTAAACAGTCTACAATAAAACTAACTTGTATAGTCAGAAAATAAAAACAAATATTTAAGTCCTCTGTTCTAAAGGGGAACAGGGAGCCTACTTTGTGGGGCTTCGAAAGGAGCAATGGCCAATGGACCTTACCTTTGGGATCCACTTCCCTCCTAGGAAGTTACCACAGGTAGGGCACTTAGGTGGTTTGTGCCTGGTAACATATGTAAAGGAGCAACCCGGGCTGGTGCATGTCCCATGGCCCCGGCGGGTGTACGTAGTGGTCTATAAGGAAAAGAGCAAGTCAGAATCAACACCACAGTATAACCCCTCTCAGATCCTGATGACCATTATAACCCCAACAATGCCAGGAGGATGCCAGCTTGCAGAAGAATAGTCCATTCATGATATCTCAAAAGGTCAGAATTGGAAAGGTACTAAGATACAGTTAATTCACTTTTCAGAAATAGAGAAACTGAGTTCAAATGAGAGAAGACAGCTGCTCAAGGTTATAAAGATAGGTATAGGAGGAATAAAGATAGCAACAACCACTACTAATTAAACCAAGTACCACACAGTGCTAAAGGCTTTACCAGTATCTCATTTAACACTCTCAGCAATGCTATCAAGTAGATATAATTATTGCGATTCAAAGTGGTTAAACACTTTGGCTCAAATTTTACAGTGAATCAAGGGCACACGTAGACCTAGAACCTGAAGTCTTTGATTCTTGGTCCAAGATTCCTTCCACATACTCCACTACTTGAAAACCAAGGACTTAGGGTTCAGAGAGATAAAAATAGATCATGGCCACTAAAAAAAAAAAAAAAGGGGGGAATTCCAATAGACCTCAATAATTTATTTGCATATGAATATACTCAGCTAGTGGCTCTCATTCCCTCCAATGACTTCCCTTTGAACATAATGATTACAATGGGTTATTACATTTCAGCTACAAACAGAAATTAGCCATGCTCCATTTCTTGATTAATGCTGCAAAGAAAACATTTCCGTCTCAGATTTGTTCTGTCACTTATGAACGCTTTATCAGATATTAATCCCACCTTCCCTAGCCTGGCCAAAAAGCGAAAACCTCTCTTAGGGAAACACCAAGCTGCTAGTAGGCTATCCCTGCCAGAATGCCTAGGGAAAAGGTGATGGTTATAGCAGCAGCAAGTCAAGGATGAGGGTGAAATGGTGTGGCACTGAGGAAAGAGATTGGGCTTTGAATTCCAACTCTACCACAGACACACTGGATGACCTGGAGGTATGTCACTTTAGCTCTTGGGCCCTGGGTTTCCTCCTCTGTAAAATCATCTGCCCTTCCTATTTCATGGATGTATCCTGAAGAGCAAACAAGGTAAGAATCCTGAAGAGCAAACAAGGTAAGAAATTAGGAACCATGTCATTTAAACTGTACAAGATTCTATAGGTTTGTGAGAAATTATTGCTAGGATATAAAACATCTCTATCTTTGTTCACTGTGGCTCCATATAGAATATTCATTCTGAACACCACCAGAAAGCAGAGTAAAAACTTAAGTTAGGTCAGTTCTATCAATAAATTACCATGAACTTGGAAAGACTCCTAAATAGCAGCTTATAGAAATAGCTATAGAAAAAAAAATGTCAGTGTTTCAGGCTGATGTTTCATTCTTAAGTATTATTTATAAAAGCTTTCTGGAAAAGTCTGGCTGACACTTATTAAATCATGAAAGAACAATAATAATTTCCAGGAAAGCAAAGGCTCAGGAGAAACATGTAATTTCTCCATGAATGAGAATGCTGTGGCTGTTCCTGTTAAAGATATGACAACTTTCTCATCTAAAAATATACTGTTTATCCACAGGTTTTAGAAGATAATCTATTGCAAGTTAAGGATGTACACTATAAACCCCCAAAAAACCACAATAGCTAAAACAAAGTTAAAAGCTAAAAAGCCAAGAAGGGAGTTATTAATAAAATGGATTCATAAGAAACATTCAATTCCAAAGAAAGTAAAATAAAACAGGACAAAGAGAAAACAAAGAGTAAAATGACAGATTTAAGCCTAACTATGTGTTTATACATCAAATATATATGGCCTAAATACCACAATTAAAAAAGAGATTGTCAGATAGGTCTTGCTTTTAGATCTAAACTGTATTACTGCCTACAAAAAAAAAATAAATAAATACAAAGATAAGCAGGTTAAAAGTAAAACGCTGGAAAAAGATATAACTTCCTAATAACAATAATCAAAAGAAAGCTCATTATCAAAGTAAATGAGATAGCAGGCAATACTGCCAGATAAAAAAGGTGGTCATCTCATGATGATGAAGGAGTCGATTCATCATGAAGACATAACAATCCTGAAACGCATGGGTAGCTCAGTTGGTTAAGCATCTGCCTTTGGCACAGGTCATGATCTTAGGGTCCTGCCTATTGGGCTCCCTGCCCATGAAGAGTTGAGTCTGCTTCTCCCTCTCCCTATAAGCAAAATTAAAAGAAAAAAAAAAAAAAAGACATAACAATCCAAAATGTTTAAGTACTTAACAGAGTCAAAATAAATACATGACAAAAAAAACTAATAAAAATGAAAAAAAAGATAAATCTTATTTATGGTGATAGGTGGATGCCTTCTCTCAATAACTGACGGAAGAAACAGACAGAAAATCAGTCAGGATATAAAAGAGCTGACCACTATCAATCAACATGACCTAACTTGACATACATAGAACACACTACTCAACAGCAGAAGATACATTCCTTTTCAGGGCACACAGAACATTTATCAGGACACACCACATTCTGGGCCATAAAATAGGTTTCAATAAATTCAAGAGGATTCAAGTTTTACAAACTGCAGAGTTCTGACTATAATGGAATTAAATCAGAAATCAATAAAAGGGAGATATCTTAAAAAAAAAAAAAAAAAGGAGATATCTGGAAAATCCCAGATATTTGGAAAGCAAATAATGTACTTTTAAATAACGTATGGGTCAAAGAATAAATCAGAAAGTACTTTGAACAAAATGAAAATGAAAACATACCATATTAAAATTTGTGAGATGCCACCAAAGTAGTGCTTAGAGGGAAATTTATAGTACTAAGCAGCTGTATTAGGAAAGAAAGGTCTCGAATCAATGACCTCAGCTTCTATCTTAAGAAACTAGAAAAGAGGAGTGCCTAGGTGGCTTAGTCAGTTAAGTGTCTGCTGTTGGCTTATGTTATGATCTCAGGGTGTTGGGACCAAGGCCTGCACACATTGGGCTCTCTGCTCTGCAGGGAATCTGCTTCTCCCTTTTTTAAAATCTTAAAAAAAAAAAAAAAAACCAACTAGGAAAGAATAAATTAAGCCCAAAAGGAAACAGAAGAGAGATAATAAAGATCTGGGCAAATATCAGTGAAATACAACACAGAAAAACAATAGAGACAATCAATGAAACCAAAAGTTGGTTCTTTGAAGGTCAATATAATCGATAACTTCTAGCCAAGCTTGTCAGGAAAAATAGAAATGAGACCCAAATTACCACTATCAGTAATGAGAGAGGTAAAAATCACTACAGTCTACAAATATTAAAAGATAAGCATTTATTAGAATTTTAAAACCCAGCATTACCGTATGATCCAGCAATTCCATTCTTAGGTATCTCCTGAAAAACTGAAATCAGGGACTCAAACAGACACGTATCCACTAAAGTTCACAGTAGCAATATGCACAATAGCCCAAAGATGAAAACAAACTCAATGTCCATCAATGTCTATGAATGGATAAACAAAATGTAGTATACACACACAATGGAGTATTATTCAGCCACAAAAAGTAATGAAATTCTGATACATGGTACAAGACAGATAGTATGCTAAGTGAAAAAAATGAGACCATAAGGATATTTGCATGATTCCATTTACATGAGGTACCTAAAATATGCAAATTCAAAGACAGAAAGTAAAACAGATGTTACCAGGAGCTGGGGGAGAAGAATAGAGTTACAGTCTAATGGGCATAAGGTTTTTGTCTGGGATGGTGAAAACTGGAAATAGGTATTGGTAACGACCCCACAACACTGTGAATATACTTAATGACCCTGAATTGCACACTTAAAAAAATGGTTAAAATGGTAAACTTATGTTATGTATATTTCATCACAATTTTAAAAATAAGGGAATGTTTTGAACAATTTTATGTCAATAAATTGGACAACCTAGAGGAATGGACAAATTCCCTGAAAAACAAACTACAAACGCTCACTCAAAAACAGATAATCTAAATCTATATAAAATTATTTAAAAATATATAATCTAAATAGTCCTATATATATTTTAAAAATTGGACTTGCAATTAAAAGTCTCCCCACAAGAAATCTCCAGGCCCAGATTTGACCTGAAACATTTAAGGAAGCAGTAATACCAATACTACACAACTCTTCCTGAAAAGTAAAGAGGATAAAGTATTTCCTGACTCTTTCTACTAGGTAATAGTAGATACTAAAACCTGATACTAAAACCAGACAAACATTATACAAGAAAATTAGAGACCAACATCCCTCATTTTGTGTCTAGAATATACACACAAAACTTCTGAGAAAAGTTTTAGCAAATTAAATCCAACAATATACTAAAAGGATAATACATGATTGCTAAGTGGCATTTATTTCAGGAATGCAGGACTGATTTAACATTTGAAAAACAATGAAATTAACCATATTAACAAACTAAAAAAGAAAATTCCTACAACCATCTCAACAGACCTAGGAAAAACATTTGACAAAATCCAACATCCATTCCTGATAAAAGCTCCCAGCAAATTAGGAATATTAGAGAATTTCCTAAACTTGAGGAGGATATCTATGAAAAACCTATAGCTAATATTACACCTAATGGTTGGTGAAAGACTGAATGTTTTCCTCCTAAGATGAGGAACAAGAGGACAATATCTGCTCTGACCATTTCTAGTCAATATTGTACTAGAGATCCCAAACAGTACAGTAAGAAAAAGAAATAAGGAATCCAGATGAGAAAGGAAGAAATAAAACTGTCTTTATTCACAAACAAAACTATGTAGAAAATACAACAGAAACTACAAATGTTAAAGTTGTGAACACAAGTTTAATATGCAAAATAAAAGTTGTAGAATGTAAGTTTAATATGCAAAAAAAAAGTCAACTATGTTATTATATATTAGTAGTGAATAATCAAATATTGAAAAGTTTTGAACTACCAATTATAACAGCACAAAAAACCATAAAATATTTAGGGAGAAATTTCAGCTCAGATGCTGTAGTATGTGATGAGGAAAACCATTAACTGAGAATCTAAAGACCAGAGTCCTGGTTCTGGCCTGTTTTGCAGCTCAGTGTCTTTGAATCATAGAGTCCTTCCCCTTCTCTAGGCCTTTTTTCTAATCTGTACAATAATAGGATTGAATCAGATCAGTGGCCCTCAATTTTTCTATACCACATATACTTCTGAAAATTTGGTAAGAGGCACTGAATCTATCCCAGGTAAATGTTCTTAAAGAGAAAAATTTGTATGTATCTTGAGCAGTTTAAGATCCTTCAGAGCTCCATTCAAACACTCTCCTCACCACCCCCACACCCGCTAAAGAATACCTGGAGCAGGTAGGTGATTTGAGACCTTTGGCAGTCCTATCTCCCTCAACGTCATCAAGACTTTTAGAAAACTACGAGGGGGAGAATTTTTACAGAGCCCTTATCTCCATTAACTCTCCACACACTGACCAGTTTGATGGAGGTGGGGTTCTCCACAACTGAGTAGGCAGGAAGAGGCAACATGATGAACTGTGTGGCTGGCACAGAGGAGCTACTCTCACTGGAATCCTGTGGGCACAACGGAGAGAAGGACAGTTATGGAATGAAGAACACCCAGGGCCGCCCACAACATAGACTGATTGAGTCCAATAATCACAAACAATGTGCTTATCCAAAAGATGAATCTATCTCAAAACTTTAAGAACAAAAATAAGACAGAGTAAACTGTTACCGCAGAGAATGCGGACTATCCTCATTTTAAAGATGAGAAAACTGAGGTCTTAAGAGACTGAAGACTCCTAAAATAACATAAGCAGTTAGTGAAAGAACCCAACTGTTCTGACCCTGCCAAGTGTTCTTAACATCCTATTGATCTAGCTTAACTAGGCAGGTGGCATGCTTCATTATCATAAATAGCACTAAGGCAATAACAATAAAATGGATTTAGGTCTAACACAGATTCCTTTGCAAGGGGCTACAATGCTCTCGTACATATAGGCCATCCTATATTCCTCTTGACCGGGGCAGAACTCCTCCTCTCTGAGGATGCCACACTACCCAGGGTAATAGAATGCATGGTGGTAGTTCCCCTGCTTCTGGGGGGACCAGGCTGTGGGATTGCTGAACCTGCTCTTTCCCTTCAACCGGGCATGGCTGGACTTATGCCACCACCGGAGAGACTTCCCTCTTAACTATTGTTCATTTTTTTTTTCTTAAGATTTTATTTATTTATTCATAGAGCTGCAGAGAGAGAGAGACAGAGACACTGGCAGAGGGAGAAGCAGGCTCCATGCAGAGAGCCTGACGTGGGACTCGATCCAGGGTCTCCAGATCATGCCCTGGGCTGCAGGTGGCACTAAACCGCTGCACCACCAGGGCTGCCCTGAAGAGAGCTTTCTTATTCCTACCCACTCTGCACCCAGGAAGACTATTTGGAAATTCTCCTACTAAACAGTTCAAGGTGCCATTGTGTCTGCTGACACAATCTTCAGGGAACATAAAATCCTAATAGCCTGAGAGATCCTGGCTTTGATTCATGGATAGCCTGTATTATTTAAATGCTGTTACATACTTCAGGTACTCTCATGTGAAGAAAGTCCTGGCTATGCTGGGCAAAAGGAGTTGGTTGAGTGCTTAAGAAACTGAGGAGAACTTTAAGTAAGCCCAGGGGCAAAAGGTTCAAGAGGACTGTAGTCCTACTAGAAGTCCACACCAGTACTCTTAATCACCACTGCACGGTGCTAGCTGCCTTTGTAGTAATTCCAGATAAACCAAAAGAGACATCAGTACAAAGTCACTTACCCTCATGACAGTTACCACTGACATGCTCTCCCCAACCTGGGGGTGGGGCACAGCCAGGCTTCCAGAGGGGAGGTCTGGTGAGCCATTCACTAAGGTCTCTTCAATTACCAGGCTTGTCTGGTATGGTTGGTGGCTCTCCCCTACCTCCAGGGAAGCCTCCTCCAGGAGCACATCCTGGCTGAGGATCTCTGAGGTGGTGATCTCTTGTACGACACCCGGCTGGGCAAGGGCTCCCACCTCCTCAGCTAGGGCCTCCACAGCCAGGCACTGCTCTGCCATGCCCGCATGGCTAGGCACTGCCTCCGGGGCAGTGTTGGACACAAGCGATGGTCCTTTAGGGGACACCTGGTTCTGGGCCACACAAAGCTCTAGCTGAGGGCAGTTGCGGTCCTCCTGCAGGCTGCTCTTGGGGATGATGATATAATCTGAGCGGGGGAGGATCTTGCGGAAACCTGGGATGTCCGGAACAACAGCAGTCAGTGCAGAGAGCTTGGAGTTCTGAGGACCAGGAAGCCGGTGAGGGGGAGACAAGCAGAGATAAATGGAGTTAAGACCACATGCACATATATTTATGATTACATTTTTCAGTTTTTGGATTATTTTCTGCAAAAGGGACCAGAAAGACTCCTCTCTTGACCTAAGATTTTGAGAGGGTCAGCCTCTGCCAACAGCAACGCTATCTTCCTCTGAACCACACTTAAGCCCATGTAGCTTACTTGCTCAATCACACAGGAGCTCATAACAGGGATCAGACTCTGAAAAGGGCAATGATCTCGGCATTCGAAACTGTGAGCTAGAATCCCAAATCTGCACAGCCTTGAGCAAATACTTTCCACTTTTATGTCTTGCTGCCCTATCGGAATATAGTTATTTATGAGCTCCTTTCTAGCTCTGATACTTTAGAATTCCAAGGTAGTAGAATGTATAATGTTCAGTAAAACCCCCAAAAGCATAAAATACAAGCCAATAGGCCATACTGGACCTCAAGACAGAAAGCAAGGGTTCTGATAACACTGGTTTCTCCCAGACTTACAGAGCAGAAAATGAACTGATCTCTTCACGAGAGAAAGTATGTATGGATGGGGATATCTGACAAGGACCTGAATATACTGGGGGATACAAATATTAACACTGACTAGGATCTTAAAGTTTAGAAAATACTGTCCTGACCTTAACAATGCTATTAAGTTGGGTAATATTACTGTTCCTATTGAAGCTCAGAGAGATAAAACTTCTCCAAATACAAAATCAGTAAGTCGTAAAGCTAGGATTCCAAGCCAGGTCTTCTAAGGAGTAAGGAAACCAGGTACTAGAAGTGCAACCTTTCATGGCTAAGGAAAAGGTACTTTTGTTTTTTATTTTTTTCAAATTAAGCTGCAAGTTACCCAATAAGGAAAACAGAAAAGTTCAAAGTCAAGTTAAATGAAAGCTGAAATTAAATGGAAATCATTTCAGATGCATCTTTTAAAAGGAACACTAAGTCCATTACAAAAGGATCCTTAAATACATCAAAAGCAAGAAGTCGATGAGACTACTTAAGGTACAAAGGAAGCACTCAGAGATGAAAGTTGAAAGAAGCACTCAGATGAAACATAAAAGCAGACAGGCCAAATCCTTTATGGAGCCTTTACTGGAGAGATAATGGAGAAATGACATTCTCAAGTCACCCTTTGAAGCAGACAGGTCAGAACAAGATTAAATGGTAGCAAATGCATAGAATGATCTGGACTTAATCAACAAATCCAGGCACCTAGACACCACGGCGGCCTGAATGACATGGAACCACTGATCCAGCAAGAGACTAGAAGGGCTGCTGAGAAACCAGGCTGCCAATAGGTCTCTGACAGGCTCCCAAAGGATGCAGGCTAGAGGGTCTCACCTTCATACCAGGCAATCTGGGAGAGGTCAAACACAGCACCCAAAGCCTTACCCAGTCTTGACATATTCAGACGCTCATTAAATCACGCCTTTTCTTATTATATGGTCACTGGACACTTATCCTACTAAAGAGTGATATTTACTGATTAAGGCACTATGTGCCAAGGGCTCAGCTAGGTCCCTTATATTATCTATTTTAAACATTGTGAATAGATACTATTATTCCCCACTTTCAGATGAGGAAATGAAGACTCAAAGGTTAAATGATTCTTCCAAGGTCACAGTTTGTAAATATCAGAGCTAATTCATTCATGTCTTGATAATAGCAGTAGAGATAATAGTAGATATAAAGTCCCAGACAAGAAAAAAGTCATTGTAGATGATTTATATAAAAAACATCTTAAAAGTATTAACCTACATTAGTGTCTAGCTTTAAAACTGTTATCCCTCTGGGAAAATGTAACATTTTCCTGTACCAGGGCAGAAGGTTGCTGACTTTATGACGAGGAAACCACAGAGAGTACATGCACTTTTCCTAGACTTCACATCCCCTCCCCTCTAAACTGTCCTCCAGATTCAGTTTAGAAACAAATCATCTGGGCAGCCTGGGTGGCTCAGCGGTTTAGCGCCTGCCTTCAGCCCAGGGCCTGATCCTGGAGACCCGGGATCGAGTCCCATGTCAAGCTCCATGCCAGGGAGCCTGCTCCTCCCTCTGCCTGTGTCTCTGCCTCTCTCTCTCTCTCTTAATAATAAATAAATAAAATCTTTAAAAAAAAAAGAAAAAGAAAGAGAAACAAATCATCTAAAGGAAGGGGTATGGACTGGTATCTCCAAGACTTTAGATAACACAAAACTTTTAGAAGAGGAATGCCAAGCCAATAAGGGCAAGTCATTTAAATGGCAGTGGCAGATGGCCTCCACTAAGGGAAAACACAACCTCTTCTTCTATAACATAGCTGTTGCATTCCTAAAGAATCTGTGCTCTATATTATCAAAAAAGAAATCAGAGGGATCCCTGGGTGGCGCAGCGGTTTGGCGCCTGCCTTTGGCTCAGGGTGCGATCCTGGAGACCCGGGATCGAGTCCCACATCGGGCTCCCGGTGCATGGAGCCTGCTTCTCCCTGTGCCTGCGTCTCTGCCTGCCTCTCTCTCTCTCTCTCTCATAAATAAATTAATTAATTAAAAAAAAAAAGAAAGAAATCAGAAACAATATTTTAAATGAAAAAAGGAGTTAAGGTTAACCTTGCTATAACAAGGTTGTTTTTCCTGCAGGAATCTCAGTCTAACAAAAAACCAGCGGTACTAATAGTTGTCAGTGTTATGTTACTATGAACTAGAAATACAAAATGGCTGACAAACTGGAACACCTCCTCATTCATTCTTTATTTCAAGCCTGTCTCCTCCATCATCTTCGGCTTCTGGCATAGTGCTTAACCACCAGTGGTAACTGAAGAACATCACATTATACAAGGCAGCTGTATCTACTTCCAAGCTCCCCAGCCCAACTGCTGATTACATTTTTAAAACTGACACCAATCAGTATAACACATACTCATGACCTTCAATGAATAACATGACCTCATGGTGCAGGAGAAATCCCTACATAAGCTACTCCGTTAAGATAGGTAAAACTTACTCAACTCAAAGTTTTCTCAAGAAGAGAAAAGGAAAAGGAAAACAGGGGGTGGGGGCTTCCCAAGGCCTTCCCTACTGACCCAATGGAGAAATTAGCTGGGAAAAAAATTACTTACAGGATCCAAGCCTTCTTTCTCTAGTTTGGCTTTCTCCAGGTAATAACTCCTTTCCGCCACGCTGAGGAGCCTCCAACTTTCACTAATCTTCTTATTGATCTCAGACTGAGGGAGGTGGGGGAGTTCCTGCTGCACTTTCAAGTAGATGTCGTAATAGTATAGAAGGTAAGCCGACCTAAAGGAAACAAGAATTTCTTAAGATTTTCCTTCATTCAACCAGTAAGTAGTACAATGGTCAGGTCTGAGAGTGAAGAGGCAAAAACTTAGCTTTTCATTTCAAAGCACTTATCTAAATATGGGCTGAAGCAAACAAAGAAAAGCCCCAGATAGTATATAGAAGGTTTCTCCCTCCAGAAACCTGGAAGCAAAAGCTTGTCTGATTTACTTTTCCATGGACTACTTTTTCTGCAGGAATGATTGGCTTTAAAGGTCAGTATGAGCAGATACACATGTGCCCTGTCATCCCACTATCAGAAAAGGTTACTCATGGAGCTAATCAGTCTGGTTATGCCCCCCCCCCCCCCCACACACGCTTTACTCCTCTACACAGCCTCTGATCACCGCATGGGTCAACAGCACCTCCCGAGAGCTGAGAAACGGAAGTAAATTAACTACCAAAGTAACCCAAAAGTGGTGACCTCAGCAAGAAGTTGGAGTGTCCAGTTAAGAGGGAGATTAGAGCTATAACATGGATAATCTTGACAGATGTCATTGGTACTACTCATAACGCTGTACTTTCATTAATTCTCTATTTTCAATCCTTAAATGTTGACAATGTTAATAATAAATAACATACTTCATTTGTACACAGCTTCCACCATTTGTATTGTACAATTTCCTATGAGAGCCTGAAAACATGATCAAGATCCAGCCAGGAATGGCAACTGATGGTATCAATCAACCACTTCCTATTCCCCATCTCCCTCTCCCCACAACACCAATGCCCATCCAGGGGCTTCAACAACAGACACAGCCTAAAGTCTTCCTCAACACAGTTCTCCAAGCAGCTTGTGTTTATAAATGTTAGCTACCAAAAGGTGTTGGCTAACCTGGGTTTCTTGGCCTTTTCTCCATGTATTTTATACTTTTTCTTCTTCTTGGGTGGCCCAGGGGAGGTATAACAGTAGGCTTCCTCAATTTCCTCCATCACGACAGTTACCTCAGTACCATCATATGATGCATCCATGGCTAGAGGAAAAGTCAAATACAAACAGGTTTCAAGAATTTATCCTAAAGGTGGCAGCCACTTGATCCAATGATCCCCTATCCCTGCTAGGGCCTCAAGGTTGTCATCTCCCAAACTCAGCAGATCCTAAAAAGCACTGGGAGTACTTAAGAAACATACAGAACCCAGGGTTCCACCTCAGCTCTTCTGAATCAGAATCTCCAGAGGGTATGGAACTCTATATGCTTAAGTACCTCAGGTGATCTCTCTGACCAGGCAAATTTAGGATCACTAGCTTTGACAGCTCATTTGCTTATATTCACTCACGAGATATACTAATTCTTCAACTCAAAGATTAGGCCCACAGTACAAGAATTCCATATGGTAACGGGTGAAAGGAATACTTGGCCAGTAGTCAGAAGAAGTTCTGGACCTTCTCTCATGTTTAATTACCTTAAGCAAACTGCTTCATTGATTCATTCAGTTATTCGTAAGATATGAAGTGCCTATATGTAAGACATTTCTTTACACCCTGCCAGCTTGTGTGACTTTGAACAGGTCCTTTAGCTATTTCAGGTTCAATTTTTTCACATATAAAAAGATAGGTATCTCACCCATCTTAGTACAGATTTATGGTGACAAGGCTCAAAAGATATTATAGATATAACTCTATTTGAGAACAAGCAAGTGCTACACAAAAGAAAGGGTTCACCAGTAAAGATTAATAACTTATGGCTGAGGTGCTTAATGACCCGCCTAAGGCCACCACACCCAAACAGGGACTTGAAAGACAAGATTTTTTTTTTTTTTTAATTCAAAAAGCCAACTCTCTAAGCCTTCTTTTGTTATACTACACTGCTGCCTATTTCCACTGGCAACCCTCTAAACCAGCACTGTTCAATAAACTTTCTGTGATGATGGAAATGTTCTGTATCTGTGTTCTCCAATACAGCTATTAAACACCTGAAATGTGGTTAGTGTGATTGAGGAACCGAATTGTTTTAATCGTAATTAATTTAAATTAGCCACATATGACTAGTGATAATGGTACTGGACAGCTTAGGTCTAAACAGTAATCTGACAGACCAGCATTAGTTCTCTGGCTTCAGAAACAGAAAATCTAATAACAGCTTTTCCTGGGAAAAGGAAGGCACACACACAAAAAAACCCTGAATGGCTAGTTCAAGAACAGTTAGTCTATTTGTGGCCACATTCTTAGTTGGGGTTTTACCCAAAAGACTCAATCATTGAAGGGAGAAAGGTTTCCAGAAACCACTTCAATTTTATGAGACAGAAATGATACACTGCAGTTGCTCTTAAGATCTGTCAGAAGAGAACTTAGGATTCTGGAAAGACGGAGTTGCGGCAATAAACAGGATAGAGCTGTGTATTACAAACCCACTCACACCTCATTTAAACCTCACTCTACAAATGAGGTATCTGGTAAGGTAAAATGAGAAAAAGAGCACTGCTTGATAACTCAGGAGACCTGGCTCCAAGGCTCAACTCTAACCATGTGATCTCAGACATGTCTACATCCCACCCTGAATTTCAATTGTTCCTCATGTGAGACCAAAAGGCTGAAATCAGTAGCTCCTAAATCTGGGGGAGGCAAGAATAACTCTGAGAATGTTGGGAAAGCCAAAAACTCTCCCCTAGCAAATGCAGACAAACAATAACGTGACCTACAGTTTTAAAGATCTCTCCCAGCTAAAAACACGTTATTCCTAAGGTTCTTTCTTGTTCTGCGTCATCTCTTAATGATTTTCCTTCCCATTTAAGACAAATAAATCCTGCATTCCGCCAGGGTGCAACCCAAGAAGAGAACATAGTCCACAACTTGGTTGGGTAAGCCATAGGCCAGTGCCTTCACAGGGGAAGGGCTAGAGTTCAAATCAAGGCCATGCGGGATCTGTGCTTTTTCTCTGCCCTTAACAGTCTTGCAGGGAAGCAGTTAACTGCGAGAGCGCATCTGTGAAGGATGACATATCGGTTTTACCACCCAGAGCAAAATAATTTAGGAAACATGGTCATTACAACCGCCTTGGGGTGGGGGGCAGGAAGGGACGACTCTGGATTTCTGCTTGTTTGACTACCCCCATTTTCAGCCTGGTTATGAGATTATTTTTCAAACCCTAGGCCTCAGTACGGCGATGCCCAAGAAGCCGGAATAATACAAAGGTTGAAACCAAGGGCTTTGAAAGGCAAAAGATGAGGATTTAAGTTGCACGTTTCTAGAACACCCACACAGAGCTCTATGACCTTGAGCAACCTATTTGCTCTAAGCCTCGGTTTTCTCATCTGTAAAACAGGATTAAGGGCAGTCCATGAAATCTGAGACACTTCCGCTGTTCCAGCAGATGCTCCTCCAAACCTCAGGAGGTGGCCTTTGACAGTGCGGCCGGCCGGGGCCCGCGGCTCGCCTCGGGGCTAGCTCCTTTCGCTCTCCGGGTCCCGGATGTCCCGCACGTACCGAACGCGGGAGCAGCCGACCAGGGCGGACCGCTCCCGTCTGTGGCAGGGGCGACGGCCCCGGGCTCGGAGCGCCGCGGCAGCCGCCCGAGGTCGCCCAGCAGGTCGGCGGCACCGTGCAGCGCGGCGCTCGAGGGCGGGCCTTACCCGGAGGAGCGTGCGAGCCGCGCGGCTCACATTCCCGGAGGCGCCCGGCCCGGGGGCTGGACGAGGGGGCTGGCCGGCGCGCTCGCGCTCCCCGCTGCCGGCGAGAGGCGGCTCCGGTCGTGACAGCGGCAACAAGGAAGTGGAGGCGAGGGCTCGCGCGCGCATCCCGGGGGCTGGAGGAGCCCCGGCCCCGCGGCCCCGCCCGGCGACACACGGCGCGGAGTCGCGACAGCTCCTCTCGCTCCCCCTCGTCGGAGTCGCGATGTGGGGTCGCGGAGGGCGCGTGTGGGAGCACGGGATCGCCCCGCAGGCTCCTCGCCGACGCCTGCCGAGGGCCCCGGGGGTCAAGCCCCGGGGAGCCCGAGGGAGACGGCAGGACCACGGGCGTCCCCGCAGCACCGGTTCGGCGGCGGCGGCAGCAGCGGCGGCAGCACACCTCGGATCGCCAGGGAGACCCTTCCCGGCGGCCCTCGCGGCGCACCGGAAGCGGCCGGCCGCGCGTGACTGCGTGCGTCCCCTGGCGCATGCGCGGCAGTGCAGCCCCGTGGAGGGACGGGCCCCCGGGCGCTGCCCAGACGCCCGAAGGGGGCTGATGAGGCGGACGGACTGTTTCCGGCTAGAGGTTCCGGGAGGAGGAGGAAGCTGCGGCCGCCCGCGGTGGGACGCGCAGGCCGCTTAGCCCCGGGCGTTGCCGTGGGGCGCTCAGGTAACCGGGGCGGGGCTGTGCCGAGCGCGGGAGGTCGAGGCCCCGCCTCGCCTCTCAGGGCCGCGTCGGGCCCCGGGGAGCCCCAGCAGCGCCCTGTCCGCACGGTGTTGGAGGCCCGGCCCCGGCCCGGCCCGGCCCCGCCCAGCCTGCCCCTGCGCGTTCAGGATGCGGTTCTCGCAGCTTAGTGCCGCATGGAGCCGTCCGCCCCACCGTCCCACACACACACTTAGGTAGGGAGCTCCCCGAGTGATTGAAACTGCGCCGCATGACCAAGTGGAGAGGCTGTGCAAGCAGACAAGGATGCCGTACGTTTTTCCCGCCAGCGTCACAGACTGTTCTACGTTTGGACAAGTCCTTGCACGACCCCACCCCACCCCCACTATCTTGCAAGCGTATTTCCAATCTGCATACTTTCCTCCTTGGACCACTGTCCCCAGTCCCCTAGTCACCACTATCCCCCCTCCTGGATCGATGCAGTTTCTTCCCACCTCCCCCCTTGGCGCTCTGCAGTCCATTCTCCACGCAACAGGACGATTGATCTTTTTGCATCTTTTTTTGCGCCGTAACTGATTCAGTCAGTCCCTGCTCAAAACCTTCCAGTGTCTTTTCATTCACTTAGAATAAAATTCGAACTTCGCTTGACCTACCAGACGCTGGCCTGGCTCTTACGTCATTCTCTTCTCAGGTCACCTCTCCATATTGGTAGTTCCCAGAACAAGGTGTGTAGTACTCTATGTTCAGAACACTGGCTTTGTGCAGAGTCTCCCTGGATTTGAAAATCCAAGTCCTGCCATTGTGTCAGCTGTATTAAAGCATGTAAAGTAGCAAATTCTGATTACGAAGTAGATCTTCAATAACTGGTTTCCATCCCTTCAGTTGGTTCCCAATCTCTGTAAAAATGGCACAACCATCCATTGATGGCTCAGTGCTCTGGCCAGAAATCTGGGAGTTATCCTGAACTCCTCTTGCAGTTGACATCTAGTCCATTAGCAAGATCTGCAAAACCATAGTCCCAAACCCACTGCTTCTTCCCATATCCACGATTACTGTAGTCCAAGCCACCATTATCGCACATCTGGACTCCTGCAGCAGCCTCCTAACTAGTCCCCTGCTATTTCTCTCAATTCCATTCTTTACCTAGTAGTTGTCTTTCTTCTTCCTTAAAATCCTTCAGTAGCTTCCCTTTGCATTCAAAGTACTGTATCCCAACTGTCTGTGGCCTACTAACCTAGCTTGCCTTTATCTAGGGCCACCTCGTAGGAAAATGGATTTTACCCATTAGGTTCTCCATTTTGCAACCAAAGGACTCTTCTAAAGTGCAAATCTGATGGCATCGTTTAAATAAACAGACCTCTATGGCCTCTATTGTCCCAGGATCAAGCTAGAATTTCTATGATCTGGCTCTTGTTTTCTTCTCCAAAGACTTTTTTCCCGGACCATGCCATCTTGTTTTCTATACTACTTTGTTGCCTTTACACATATTTCCTTCTATCACATGAACTCCCACTTGTTTATACTTTAAGGTCCGACATCAATATCATTTCTTCTTTGAAGCACACTACTCATCCGTGTCCCACCCAGTTGATCATCCTCATTTCCGTATTCTAAGGGACTCTGTAACCTCTTATAGTTTTCATGCACTCCAGTGTTCATCTTCCCTGCTTCCCGGATAGGCTTCTCAATGGTGAGCAGTATGCTCCTTCCGTCTTTGGTTGGCTGGCATCGAGCACAGTGCTTTGCACACAGAGGATGCCAAGAATGGATAGATACTTGTGTGGAGGTGGTGGTAGGAGTCAGCCCTTGCAAAGGGGCAGTCACAGCAGCTTCTCTTGTCCTTTGAGGACTCTCATGATAAAATGTCTTCACAGGCAGTTACCAAAACTGCTACTGCCTGATTATGTTTACTTCCTTCATGGTCATATAACACTCTATAATTATCTTATTTATCTGTTCTTCTTTTGTTTATCTTACTCCAACATATTGTATGTTTCATACGGGCAGGGACCTTGACTGTGTTGTTCATCACTGTATCCTTACCACTTGGCACCTATAAATATTCACTAAATGAATGTGTGGCTACCAGAAACATTCCCTCACTGAAAATCCATCCAAGCCAAATAGTGATAGAGCTTTGAAGATCTGATTTGGGCGGAATATCCAGGAGGATTATGGAATTGCAGAAATGGCACTAATTGAGTCATGAAATCTGAGCTGTATGAACTTGAGTAAGTCCCTTCTCTGAGCCTCAGTTTCTGTTATAAAATGACCCAGGTAATAACACCTTGAATTTATACAGTGCACTGCTGTTTGTAAACCTCTTTTACCATATATCATTTCAATCTATTCCCACAACAGAACTGACGTTATTTTTATAGAAGCTCCAAAAGTTTAAGTGAACTAGATCCTCTGTAAGATCTCTTCTATTTCAAACACTCCTTGAGCCTATATAAATAATCCTTACAAAAACTCAGTTGTATAAATTCTATTTTCTCTTGGCTTTGGCCTTATCATTTCCTAGTAGGATTTTGAAAAATTGACATCTTTTAGGGGGAATTCATTATCTTTGGTTCCTGACACGTACGCCACATTTTGTCTCCTCAGTTTTCTACACTTGCGGCAAAACAAGCCAAGAGGAGGAACACACTCAGCCCTGGTAGTTGTAACCCAGAACTCATTCTGTGAATATGGCAAACAAGGGGAACAAGAAACGTCGGCAGTTCTCCCTGGAGGAGAAAATGAAAGTTGTGGAAGCTGTAGACTCAGGAAAGAGGAAAGGTGATGTGGCAAAAGAATTCGGTATCACTCCTTCTACTTTGTCTACGTTCTTAAAGGATAGGGCCAAATTTGAAGAGAAGGTACGGGAAGCATCTGTAGGACCCCAGCGGAAAAGGATGAGGAACGCTCTCTATGACGACATTGATAAGGCTGTTTTTGCTTGGTTTCAGGAAATCCATGCCAAAAACATTCTTGTGACTGGTTCTGTCATTCGGAAAAAAGCACTAAACTTGGCCAACATGCTTGGCTATGACAATTTCCAAGCAAGTGTGGGCTGGCTGAACAGATTTAGGGACCGCCACGGAATTGCTTTGAAAGCAGTCTGTAGAGAGGATAGTGACAGATTAATGAATGGTCTAGGAATAGATAAGGTTAATGAGTGGCATGCAGGGGAAATTATAAAACTGATTGCAGACTACAGCCCAGATGATATCTTTAATGCTGACGAGACAGGAGTGTTTTTCCAGTTGCTTCCCCAGCACACGCTTGCTGCTAAAGGGGACCATTGTAGAGGAGGCAAGAAAGCAAAGCAGCGGTTGACAGCACTCTTTTGTTGCAATGCTTCCGGGACTGAAAAAATGAGACCATTGATTGTTGGTAGGTCAGCCAACCCACACTGTCTCAGGAACGTCCATTCCCTCCCATGTGATTATCGAGCCAACCAGTGGGCATGGATGACGCAGGATCTGTTCAATGAGTGGCTGATGCAAGTGGATGCCAGGATGAAGCAGGCAGAGCGCCGCATCCTCCTGCTCATCGACAACTGCTCTGCTCACAACATGCTGCCCCGCTTGGAAAGGATTCAGGTGGGCTACCTGCCCTCTAACTGTACTGCCGTCCTGCAGCCACTGAATCTCGGCATAATTCACACCACGAAAGTGCTGTACCGAAGCCACCTCCTGAAACAGATCCTCCTCAAGCTCCGCAGCAGTGAAGATCACGAAGAGGTGGACATTAGGCAGGCCATTGACATGATTGCTGCAGCATGGTGGTCAGTCAAGCAGTCCACGGTGGTGAGATGCTGGCAGAAGGCAGGCATCATCCCTATGGAACTGATGGATTCTGACACAGAAGCAGCAGTCAGTGAACCAGAGGTAGCCATTGAGAAGTTGTGGCACTCCGTGGCTATTGCCACTTGTGTCCCCAATGAAATCAATGTCCAGGACTTTATCACTGCAGATGATGACCTCATCATCTCGCAAGAGCTGATAGACACAGAGGTCATCCCAGGCATGGAGGTTGGTGAAAATACAGATGAAGCCGGAAGTGAAGAGGAAGAGGAGGCATCTTTAGCACAGCAGCCAAAAATCACCATCACAGAGGCCATCTCAAGTGTACAGAAACTTAGACAGTTCCTTTCCACTTGCATAGGGGTTCCTGATGCCATTTTTGGACAGCTGAATGGTATTGATGAATACTTAATGAGAAAAATGACACAAACTCTTGTTGACTCCAAAATTGCAGATTTCCTTGAAACAAAATAACATAGGCATTTCCTACCTCTATTCATTTTGAAAATGTAGTTTACGAGAATAAAGTTTTTTTTTTTTAAGATAGGCTATTGAACTTAAAATGTAAGCAATATTATAATGACAACATTCCAGTCCTCTGAAATAATCAGGAAACTTCCTTGAGTGGAATCTGGAAATGAAATTTGACTAATGTGTGTTATCTTTTGATTAATCAAGTGGTTCCCAAAGTTGTCTGCACCTAAGGATCTCTTGAGGATCTTTAAAAAATTTCCAAAGCACAGGCCTTATCCCAGACCAATGAAATCACAATCTATGGTGCTGGGTCACAAGCCTTAGTAGTTTGTAAAACTCCCCAGGTGATTCCAATGTGCAGAAAAGTTTGGGAATTACTGTGCTGACCACAGGAAAATCAAGCACACTGTGGGTCTGGAGCTCAGTCGTTTCCAAATGTTAGCTCACTTGGAAGGTTTGCTAAAACCCAGATTGCTGGGCTCTACCTCCAGTCTTCTGATTCAGTGGGTCTTAGATGGGGCCCCAAAATTTGCATTTCTAACCAGTTCCCAGGTCATGCTGATGCTAATGTGGTCCAGGATCCCTACTTTGAGAACCACTGGTCTAGCTGGATTCTAGTACTTCTCCCTTCAGCAAACCAACTGAATACTCACACTCACTAGCAAAAGAAAAAGAGGGGAGCATTAGCTGTTCTTATTCCGGATCCACTAACTCCTTTCTACTGATTTGGTAACTCTAGAATCTTCTTAGCTTTTCTCTTGAAGGTCCCACCAGCTAACCAAGTAGTGAGTAGAGGTACATCTGTCTGTGCCCAAAGCATTGACGGGAGCCACCGAGCATATTAACACATCTCGTAATGCTTGAGGCTTGTTACCCAGAGGGAGCTGGGGCACAGGAGAATTTGAGAATTAAGGAGAAGGTATGACACAATGTGGGGTGCCTTGTATATCAGAATCCTGGGAGAGAACATACAGCTTTGTGTACCTCTCTGACTTTCCAGACAAGGTGAGAGGGAAGTTTGTGGGAGAGAGAACACGTGTGACAGGATTTGGATTGGTCCCTGTTTGGATTATTCACGCTGCTCTCCACACCTGTGGATAATCCAGCCCAGATTTTGTGATTAAGATGAAGGCACACTGTTTGCCTTTGTTAAAATCACTTCACCTTTAATTCCTTTATGTTTGTTCTGCATAGACGTCTGCAAGAGCAGAGTTGATTTTAAGTTATTTAGAACTACATAAATTTATAATCAGATTTATATTAAAGTTTTTCTCCTATAAAGAAGTCATTCTTAATATCCTTTATAACCCTAGTATCTGTTCCTAATATGGAAGATAAGTGTCTCTTTCATTTTTAGAAGATACATACAAATACCTGTCAGTGTTGTAGTAGTTTTTCCTTCCATACAGGTTAATTTTCTGGTTACTTCAGGAACCCATTGCAATTCAGTTATTTTTCTTTCTGTAATCATTTAATCAAAACATATATAAGGCAGATATATCATAGAATGTATGGGGCAGCCCGGGTGGCTCAGCGGTTTAGCGCCGCCTTTGGCCCAGGTCGTGATCCCGGAGACCCAGGATCGAGTCCCACGTCGGGCTCCCTGCATGGAGCCTGCTTCTGTCTCTGCCTCTCTGTCTCTCATGAATAAATAAAATCTAAAAAAAAAAAAAAAAGTACGGCTTCCATGTTGAACAAAACAACAATCACAAAAAGCATATTTAAATGGATTTTTGAAACCTTATTTTGTATATTTTTCCTTTTAACAAGTATAATTTTAATTATAAGTACTACACATATTTTAAATATTTAAATATTTTTTCAGAAAAGAAAGTAGTGTCTTCTGGCTAAGTCCTGTGGTTCCACTTATTGACAGCAACTTCACTACGTTGCTGTGTCATCGTTTTGTGTCAGGATTACTGACACAATTTCAAATTCCTTTCTTCACCTTTCTTCTGTTTGGCACATAATGTTAGATCTATTGACATTCTGCCATTTCCCCTGCCTGAGTGTCTGTAGTAATTCTCAAATGCCTAAAATAAATAAATACAAGACTAATTATTCAGTTGAGTTTTAGCACCCTCTAGAGTTGGCTACAACCTACATTTCCAGCTTGCTTGCTCAGTACAATTCAGTGTGGGCACTGCCCCTGATAGGCGGTTTTCTTTCACTCTGTACCCACGTGTGCTGGCATGATTTCACTTGAATGCCTCCCCCTGCTCTCTACCAACGTAGGTCCTCCACAAAAACCCCTTCAAGAACTGGAGTTCTCTTTCGTAGCCTTTTTTGAAGATTCAGTACCTGTTTTACCCTTTTCTCAACTCCTTGGCACTTACAGTCTCTACCAATTTTTATCAATGAAAAAAATATTTTTTTATCAATGTTTCGTGGCTCTTGGACTAGACTGTAAGCTCCATGGAAGCAGGGACCTTTGGTTATAACCTTAATGGTGCCTAGCACTGTGCTGGGCCCATCACAGGCACTTCAATAAACATTTGTGTATAAATTGATATATACATATAATGCGTCAATGCCACCTTTTTATAAAACTGCATGAAGCACTGATTCTATTAGAAAATGACTTGAAGATAGGGTAAGGCTGTCCTCTATTTGAAAGAATTTGCAAAAATTTTCCATGGATATTATTGCCTCAAATAGTATTCCAGTCCAGATTATCATCTGTTTTTTGATAGTGAATAGTTCCAATATATAAAGTTAAGCCTATTTCCTTCCACATAAAGTCATTGCAGGATTTACACACATAAGACTTTGGGGGCGAAAGCTTTAAGTGCCTTGCACATAGTAGTACTCAGTAAATATGTGCTTAAACTTGCTAAAAAAAAAAAAAAAACAACCACGTTCTTGATTCATTTAATATATCATAATGAATTAAACCCTTGTAGGTGGAAATTATAGCCAAAAGAGAGAGCTTCTGTAGTCTGGTTTACATTGGCCAAACGTTTTACTTTGATTCTGTTGGTACATTATGGTTTTGTTTGATATTTTGTTTTTTAAACTAAAAGAGGTTGCTATTATCCCTTCTGAATCAGCTGTTTCATCAGGCCTGTATAGCTTCTCCCTGACTCTGGTCCCTCCTTCCCCACTTGAGGATTTATTTCGCCCCAGTTGACCAATTCACTCGGTAGGCCAACATTCTGGAACTAGGCATCTACCTCAATTGAGCTATTATGAGGAAAAGAAAGTATATCTGGCAACGAGCAGTATTCTACAAATGTTATGTCATTACTATCCATCCTTATTTGGAACTTTACAAGTACTATCTAAAGGCAGGGCCCTCCCTTACCAGACTTTCCTTTCACTAACAGATTTTGGGGTTTAGTGTTCCAGAACCAGCAAGCCTGATTATTAGATAAAACTCAAGTTTTCTTTGCCCTGTTCTTAAGATGGGCTCTTTCATTTAAAAAGAAGAAAGCTGAGAATTGTTGCCTATTACATGCCAACCACCATTTTACTCCTTGTCATTCAGTCTTTCCAGAAAATTGTAATGCAAAAGGATGAATGGGCTCAGATAATGAATCCAAAGTTGCATACCAATTAAAGAATTGTTCAGGCTACCAGAAGCCATAGTTCTTTGAAGTGGAATGTGGTAGCATATTCTGGCCACCAGAGGGCAGAGAGAGACTATATAATGGAGACCACTTAGCCCACTCCAGAACCCTTAGAAGCAGCCGCGTGTAATTTCTCTGACATGGTAGAGATTGAAAAGGAAAACAAGGAAAGATAGAAAAGATAGGATGTGAGGCTTGCTCAGGCAACTAAGAAATAATCGTAGCTTGGACTATCTAATCTACCCCATTACACACCTATCCCTCCACCGGGGAATTTTTCCAACCTATTGATAACCACAGGCCATGTAATTGACCCTGGACAGGTAGACATGCTCTGCAGATGAACCAATGTTAGAGGACTAACTATCCACCAAAAATATCCATGCTTGGACCTTATACCCACTGCCGGCCATAGAGGTTTTAAGGATGAAATACAGGGGCCCATCTTCAGCGAGTCCAGTTAGTAGGTGAGATAGAAAGGAAAAAATAATAGAGTGGTAAATGCCATTTTAGAGAATATGGAGAGATGAAGTCCAAACGAGACTTTGCATGAGAAGAGGAATTCAATAGGAAATATTGCAAGAGCAAAGGGACATTTAGTAAGAAGTATTTGGAAGAGGAGTAAAAAGTTACACATACAGGGCTGGAAGGCTACCCCTGGCAGAAGGAACAGGATATATATATATAAAGGCCTGGGATATTTTTAAATGGCCCATTTGGGATCATCCAAGGTTGAGCAAAGGGATGTGTGACAGGACAAAAGGTTAAAGATGTAAGCAAGGCCAGAGTTTTTAAGGTCTTGTTGGCTATAGTATTGATTCTGAACTTACTCTGAAAACACTGGAGAACCACTTAGAAGTAACAAAGGTCTTTTCTTTTTTTTTTCTTTAAGAAAATAATTGATAGTGTGGAGGCTGGGTTATAGAGAAATAGATTAACTAGTAAGGCTGTGGAATTGTCCTGAAGATAAATGAACATTGAGGGCAAGAAAGAGATGTTAGATTTCAGACTCTTACCAGGTAGATGGACTTGGTGATGGAGTTGAAGAGGAATATTCTAAAATTTTCTAGGTTTCTGGCTTGAGTTGCTGGGTCATGCCATGATCAAGACAGGTTAACGGAGAAAGAGAAGATGAGTTTGAGGATGTGTTGCATGTGAGGTGCCTCTGGGCATCCACCTGTTATTGGACAGCTCTGAAGATTATATATAGACAGATACACTGACTGGTGTTCTAGAAAGACTAGAAATGTTTGGCTGCCATCAGCACACCGATAATAAAGCAATTGAAGCCATAGATGTGGATGTAGTCATCTAGAGAGAGCTTTTATGCAAAGTATTCATGACACGGGGGTCCATGAACCAGCCTTTTTTATAATCGTGTGTATATACATGCACATGTGGCATTTCTCTAAGAAGAGCCATACTTTCATCAGTCTCAATCAGATCTGAAAATTCAAAACTTAAGCAATGATGCTGAGGAGAAAAGAGGCCAAAGACACAAGCACTGAAAGGACAGTTGGGGAGGCAGAGCCTTCCAAGGTAGCTGGAGAGATGCCAGAGACTGTGAGGCACATCACAAAGCTCTGGATCCCAGGTGCCGTGTGCACACAGGGGGAGTATATAGGATGGTAAAATTGGAAAGGCCCTGGGGGAGTATATAGGATGGTAAAATTGGAAAGGCCCTTAGAAGACCATTCAGTCCAACTCCTTCATTCTGTATATCAGATAGGTAGCCTCAACCTATTCATGGGGGAAAAGTGGCTCAAAATTCACTTATCAAAATTCAGAGTTAGGAGTAGTAAATCATGACAGTTTGGGGTTTTCTGATTCCAACATGGTATAGATAGTAGTCATGCAACATGAGAACTGGAAAGGTCCTCAATCTAATGCTCCTCTCCTCTTCACTGATGAGTCCCCAAAGGGTTAATGTATTTACTCAGAACCACAAAGCAAAAAGGAAAGAAATGTGTCTTTGTGCATTATGTCTTTCTAGAAGGACAGATCCTCTTGTTATAGTTGGGAAAAATAAATAACTGAATCACTCTGCAAATATAAAGAGATGGCATTTCAAAGCTTACTGGTGACCTGAATGTGTTTCTTAGTTGCACTTAAATAATTTAGACACAGAGTAATATTTTATTAGCGTAACAATTTATTAGCAGAAATTAAAATGACACCTCTAGATCTCAACACATGTTGGATCTTACATAATAAACAACACGAACATATCCTTCCAGAAGAAAAAGACCTGCTATTAACCAACTCCCCCCTCTCCTGCAACAAGCTGCAACCCATCAACTCATCCTCATCCCAAAAAGGGTTAAGCCTGATTTATATGGAATGGCATCAAGGCACTTGCTTTAATTAAAAAAGATATATGTGGTATAAAATATGTTCCTAAAGTCATTAGCTGTGAATAACTGAAAAAACAGGGCAGTATACTGAGTACACAGAACTGAGACTTTATGTTCATTCACCTATCACCTGATAATGTCTTGTTTTGTATATAAAATTGCAGAGACAAAAAGGGTAGCATTTCATATAAATTGATTTGTTCCCACCAATTTTTGAGAAATCATAGTAGCATCAGAACTTAAATAGTAATTTCCCACCTGATTTGAATGAAAAAGACAGGAGCTTTTTGATTCCCGGTTTCTTATTATTTTAGGGTTAGGGGATGGGAAAGAGGGGGAGAGAACTTCCCTAAAGTAAGTTTATTAAAGCTGCCGTTAAAAATCTCTTCTGGCTAAGGCTGCTTGTCTATCTGCCAACTAAAAAACCTTCAGTTAGAAATTCTGTCATTGGTATTTCAAAATAAGATTATAATTATTTGGCCTTTTTCAGAGCCATAATTCAAGTCCAAGAAAGGTACAAGGTTCCAGTGTAGACTTGCAAACATGGTATCTCAAATAAGGGCATTTAGTGTCCTTCATTATTCTAGTTTTCACAATTCAATTTCTCCTCCTTCTTTTATATCACTAAGAGAAAAATAGAATACACACCAAAAAAACCCACTAGTTAGTATATTGCTTATTTAACTTTCCCAACTGTATTTAACATGTTTACTTAAAAAATAGGTGCAAAACACTTTTAAAAACAATAGTCCTTGTCAGGATAAAAATGACCTTATAAAAATAAATCTTCCCCTACTCCCACATCTAAATTCTCGTTCCCTAGAGTTACTAATGTTAAAAAAAAAAAACAACACACACACACAACTAAAATGTACCTTTAACTTACAGTATTTCAATAATATTTTACTTTAATAATAGGCTATGATAACAAAGCAGGTTTATTATTTTGGCCTGTTTCATTATACTTTTCTTTTTTTTTTTTTAATATTTTATTTCAAAGAGAGAGCAGAAGCAGGGGGAGGGGCAGAGGGAGAAGCTGGCTTCCCGTTGAGCAGGGAGCCTGACAGGGGAATTGATCCCCGGACCCTGAGATCGTGACCTGAGCCGAAGGCAGAAACTTGACTAAGCTACCCAGGAGACCCCCATTCTACTTTTCATTTTTGTATTAACACTTGATGATTCCAATCTTGATTATCTAATAAAATCTTAATATAAAAGGGGAAAAAAGCTAAGTTAGTTCAAAACTGAAAAGGTTCCTAGATCTAATTTCCTCCTCCGAGTTTTTTAAACCCAGCTTCAAATTAAGGCATCACTAGAATAGATAAAGAAAACAGGTGGAGAAAAGAAAAACATCAAAGAACAGAAAAACTAAACAAAAAGCCTAAACTCTGTTGACTGGGTTTTTGCGATCTCACTGTAGAATCATTCCCTAAATAGATCAGGGGCATCCATGTCTCCTTGTTTGCCTCAGTTGCCTGTCTCCTGTTCAGACCTCGGTCCAGGCTCAGCTTGGCTCCTCCAGAAAGCTCCTCCAAGTGCCCCAGTATTACCTAGGAGAGTTACCATATGGCCCATCTACTAGATTTGGTACCATAGTCCCAGCACCTGGCCCAGGACTCTAGACCCCTGCACGGGTCCTCAGTAAGTAGTGAGGTATTATCTACACTGGTGCAAAAAAGATCCTATAGCTCATCTATAGCAATATATAGAGGAAAACAATTCATTAAGAACAGTAACAAAGACCATAGAGCTGAAATTTATCATTGTAACTTCAAGACTCAATTTTAGTTCCCAAGAAATTCACTGCCTTTTTCTCATTTTTATAATAAGATCAGGGCTAACACCCAGACAATGTGTTTGTTCTTCAGTGACAAACTATTTAAGTATACACCTGCAGAGAATAACTATTCCTGTTAAAACATGTTCATTAGCATTAGAATAGTCTAATGAACTCATCTAACATCTTGATACATGTTTAAAGATCACCATTTATCATACTGTAAATTTACCAACAAATTCTGGCTTCAATGACTACTACTGTTTAAAAGCTAAGTTGGACTATCCAGATTTTCCTTTGGTTCCACTAAAAAAAAAAAAATAATAATTGTCAACTAGACATTTGTCCCTTTTACCACCATCAGAGGCTACAGTCACTCAGTCTATGCTCCAGATTAGGTCAACCGGGCCTTTGCCCCAACTCTGGGGTTCCACATGCTCCTCAGCTCTTTCATCTTTGGTGAATCCACCCTCCCTTTCTAGAAACCAAAACCAGTTCCGACCCTGCTGTCAAACTAAGGTGTGGCTCCTATTTCTGATCTCCCTACTGCTACATGGGGCTAAAAACAGATTGTATCCTGTTCAACTTAGTCCTCTCCTTTATCCCTCTTTTGGTCAAAGAGGTTTTTTTCTTTTTTCTTTTAAAACATTTTATTTATTTATTCATGAGAGACACAGAGAGAAAGGCAGAGAGAAAAGAAGGCTCCGTGTGGGAAGCCCAATGTGGGACTCTATCCCGGGACCCGGGAATCACGCCCTGAGCCACCCAGGCATCCCCAAGAGTTGTTTTCAACAGTATATTCCTTTCATTCCTCTTGAATGTTATCCTTACTCTGCACATTAGCATACTCTGTCTCTGGCTCTAAGTTTTTAACCATCAAGAATATATACACTATGTTTCAATTAAATGACTATTTTAAGATATTTAGAATTTTATGCATTTGTCAATAAGCAATGAGAAAATGCTTTAGACTCTAAAGTGTAGCATAAGCAAGATATTTTTGTATCAATAAAGTGTGTAAAGTATCAGCTTTTGAACTAAAGTCCAAACCTTGAGCAAGAAAGAAAATTAAAATAGTTTTGTTGGGGAGTTAGATTTTGGCTTTAGGTTGATTTCTTTAAATACTAGCAACCAACAATGTGTCACAAAAGGTGGACTGCAACCTGAGCAGAGAAATGAGATATAAATTCCAGTGAATCTTAAATGTTTTTACAAGTGGCTGCCAAAAGCAGAATCTCCTGTATATTTGTCTGGGTAGAAGAGGAACAAACCAGAACATAATTCAAGAATTTGCTTAATTGCGTAAAACTCCAGAATTGTTAATATCCATATATGGACAGAAATGTCAGGTAAAAGATCCTGTTACTCCATTCTAAGGCATTTTCTAAATTCTTTGGATCCTTTTTTTTTTTTTTTTCTGTGCTACTGTTTGCTAAATTATAGGGTCATCTTTAACATGTACTCATTTACTTTCTCACATGGCATTCGACATCTGGATTCAAACCTGGAGGGTGAGGGGGTGGATAAGAGGGATTAAAAATAAATAACTAACCAAGACACTATAATTGTACTATTACTATTCCTAAAATTGGATAGAAAGGGCAAATAGTGGCTAAAAACAAAAGGAAAAAAACCCCACAAATACAAACAGCAGCTAGTATTTTTGAAATTCTAGATTTAAATTCTAAAAGGATGTCAAAATTTAGTACTATTATACTTAATCATGAAGTCAATCACCTTCAAGACAGAAATCCAGCTTTTCTATCGAGAAACTGCTTTAATAGAAAGGCATTTTCCATGTAAACAGATGGACAGAGTTCTACCAGTAGAAAAGCAACACTTGAAGGTTTTGGAACCAAAAAGAAAGTTAAATGTATTTAAAAGTGTCCAACTCCAATAGATGCCCAACAGATAGGGTTTGCTTCTCATAAATATTTAAGTTGTTTAGAATGTAGTAACAAGTTAAAAAATGATTCACATTTCTGTAATTATTATTTTGCTTGCTTTAAATAGTGTGGGTAAATGTTTCAATCTTGAAAAATTATTCTCCTAGTCCTAACTTTGGAAAACTTGTTTTTTTTTTTTTTTCTTGACTATCAAGGTCCACATACGGAATAAGCTTTTAATGTGGGACATTCTTGCTTTTCAAAAGGAACTGAATAAAGATGAATAGTAGCTTCTATTTGAGAAAGACTGTCAATCCCCAGTGGACCCTTGCTAAAATGCCATGGAAAGGAAAAAAAAATTCACTGCTAAGTAAACAAATTCTTTTTTATTTTTTTATTTTTTTAAGATTTTTATTTATTTACTCATAGAGACAGAGAGGCAGAGACACAGGCAGAGGGAGAAGCAGGCTTCACGCGGGGAGCCTGACGTGGGACTCGATCCAGGGTCTCCAGGATCACACCCCGGGCTGCAGGCGGCGCCAAACTGCTGCGCCACCAGGGCTGCCCAGTAAACAAATTCTTAAGGGAAACCGTCAATCATTTCTTTTTTTCAATCCATCCTTACAGTAGCCTCAAGCTCATTTAAAATGCTGTCTAGAATTGTGTAGTCAGCATTCTGCCCTTTACCTGGCAATCTTGTAGCAGGTAATGTGTAGCAGTATAAGACAGATTCTGTGGGAAACACTAAATGAACGAAAGCTACAACAGAGGTAATAGTAGAGAATAGTAGAGAAATACTCAGTAACAGGGACAGACTGAGATCACAGGAAAGACATGGAGGTGTCCTAGTATTTGGCCGATTATGAAGAAGAGCTCTTTGCTTACTTACTTACTCTAAATAAAGAGGCATGAATAAAAACATCAAATGTATTACAAAGAATGTTCTAAGTAACATGGGGCTGGCTGATAGGATTTCACCTATCAGCCCACCCAGCCATCAAATTCCTAATAAGACTATGCCTGTGGAGTTCCTAGCCCTAGGAAAGGAATGGTGCTCTCCTACTAAAAGCCAGAGATCCTACTGCCATAGGGAGCAAAGACTGGGACCGGAGAAGTACAAGTAAGAACAAATCTTTTGCCACAGAAGTCCCCTGACCTGCTGGTATCAGAGCAGGTACAACACTATTTCCCTGCCTCCTTTCTATTCTCTCCTAAGAGTCACATCAAGTAGCCTCTAGCACTTCTCACGTCAATGTCAGCTTTACCTCCAGGAGAAGGAAGAGTCCAAATGCTTATCTTCTAAAACAGCATGGTAATTGAGTTTGAAGCCTACTTTACAGTTCAATTCAATAGGTATTTATTTAATTTCAAGAATACCTCATATCTGCAAAAAGGCCTAAAACCACAAAATTTTCTTCTTTTTGATTCTGCCTAACTATAAGTTCTACTGCATTTGTGTATCTACAAAGGCCATCAACTTCAAAGGAATAATATCTCTCCATAGGTTAAATTTTCAAGTACAACATTTTCCACTGTGGAACTAGAAAATATTACATACTTCAAACCTTAAGCTATTGGCTAGACATCATTCTTCTTTCCATCTACTTTCTCAATCACTGGAAAGGCTTAGACCATTGGGAATACACACTCCTTTCTGATTCTGAGATTCTTCTGCAAAGGCCATTGCTTCATACACACTATAAAAGAGAAGGTTTTCTTCTTCCTTTTTGCAATACTCTCCACGTGCCAGGGAATCCCTCACAGAGGGATTGCACTGAGCCAGCAGAACCTGGATGCCGATGGCTTCATAATCTCTACGAACCTCTTTCAGCGTATGAATCCCCGCTGTATCTAAAAACTGTATTGCACTGCAGTCAATCACTATGGTTTGAAGCTCCAAGGGATCATGGGAAAGTTGCACTGAAACTTCATCCTGGACACCACTGAGAATCACTGTTTCCTTTGTGATCTTTCTCTTTGCGGCCTTCTTCTGAGCTGCCTTTACTAAGACTGGGTTGAGTGTTTTTTTGTATAAAGCAGATTTAAAACATTCTTTGTTTATGTAGTAGAGAGGGGCTACAAAACGGAATATCTTGATTCCCGGCTTAGTCTGCAGATTCTTGTAAGCAGACATGGATTCAAAGATTTCAGACTCTTCCACCAAACCAAGCAATGAAGTCTTTGGCTTCTGAGTACGGAGAATGACACAAAACATAGAAAAACAAACCCCAATAAGCAGGCCTATTTCAGTACTTATCAGTGCAGAGGACAGCATGGTAACAAACCAGATAACCGTATCCATTCTGCTAACCTTCCACATTTTGGGCAGATCCTTAAACTTACGTAAGGCTCCCCGGAGATTTACAATGGTGATTACACCAAGGACACTTTTCTGAAGGGAATAGAATAAAGGAGCTATTACTAGGAGGACCAACAGAAGAACCATGGCTGTAACCACACCAGAAAGCTGAGTTTGGCAGCCTGTTGATTCTTTAACCAAGGTCTTTGCAAGAGCTGCACTAGTAGTAAAGCAGTGGAAGAAGGAAGGGATGATATTGCAAAAGCCAATGGCATACATTTCCTGATTAGCTTTGACTGAGTAGCCATGTTTTTTGGCAAACATCTCAGAAAGTGATACAGTAATAGCAAAACCAATGATTGAAATAGCTATTGCATCTACGGCCAAACTAGGAATTAGGTTCCAGTCCGGTGCTGTGGGTGGCATAAACCCTGTGGGAATAGACCCAGCAATACTGGTATTATATTTCTCATTTAGTTTTCCAAAATGAGAGGCTAATGTGGCTGCCACAACAACAATGAGTTCAGTAGGAATTGGTGCCTTAAGCTTGGACTTGAAGTGCTCATTGAGTTCTTTGGTTGGCAAAAGAACCAAAAGGCACAAAAGGCTGGTGATGAGATCACAGATATTGGTCTTATGGATGTTTTTGAAGATATGTATCCACGTAGTGATGAGCGAGCCCACACCATTACTCCGAGGAAGGCTGAGCCCAAGGAGATACTTGGCCTGAGATGTAAGAATAGTGAAGGAGGCACCAGTGACAAATCCACTCAGCAAGGCATCTGAGAGGTAGACAGAAACAAAGCCCACTTGAAAGAAGCCCATCGCTACCTGGAAGGAAGGATATACAAGTGTTAAATATAAATGGAAAAGAGCTTCCAAACACTCTTAATAAATACCCCGGCATTGCTTTGTGTGGAGACATACCATCAGAGCATCGCAAAATGTCGGAGGTAGAAAAAACACAATTGTACATCAGTTTTACAAAGAGGGCTCTCATTTTACAAAGGGAGGGCTCATTTCACTGACACTCAGAGGGCTAAGCAACTAGCCCAAAGTCACACTGTTACTCAGTCTGGATGAGACAAGTAGTTAGGATTCCTACTGTCTTATACAATCTTTCTTAAATGTGGATAAAGTTCAGACCTTTTTGAAAACAAAATAATTCTTAAAGACAAGAAATTATAGAAACTCAAATTGGAAAAATTCTCCTAATTAAAAAAACATGTATTTTCATTAAATTACAAATCATTTCTATAATAAAGTGAAGTTTTAACTGATAAACAAAACTGGATTCATATCAAAGAATCACATTTAAAATTATTATAGAACACACTTCTTTAGCCTCACGCAGAGAAACTCTTCTCATTCAGGGTATATGTGCTTATTATGCCAAACTACTTCCCATACTAATTCTGTATCCTCAAAGAGAACTTTTATTTTTTCCTTTTTCCAATGATTCCTCAGAACTCTGCCGAGCCCTTCCTCATTCTTGATGAGACATACTAATGAAAAAAGAAAAAGAGACCCTGCAGAACACCAGTCTTCTGCACATCCCCCACTTCTCCTTTTCCTCTTCACCAGGCACCATATAAAGTGAGCTACTCTTCCTCTGCCCATATTGGAACAGAGAAGAGGTTTAATGCTGGCAATGACTCCTGGATGCCAAAGACAGGGGCACGATAATAATGGCGGGTTAGTGGATTCTATGAGAGACTCGAAGAGAATCTCATTTTCTAATCCTTTCTTTTGGCTGATTAATATGAAATTGTGGTTCTCAACTTGTTCCCCAGAAGTCCAAGAAAATTGCTCTCTTTGGCGAGGGTCACTCACTAGAGCAGCAAACCTAAAGGCAGGCAGGAGGCGGGTAAAGTATGGAGGGGAGACACCTATAGTTTGAGACCTCCTCCACTCCTCCCTTTGCCAACCCTTATCCTGTTACCCTTCTCCTGCTTGTTAATGCTGACTCTGCCAATAACCAACCACAAATAAACTCAAGCAAACCCAATGTTTCTCAGCATATAAGATTAAGGAGTTGTACTAAATGATCTAAGGTCCCTTTCTGGTCAACATTTTTACAAGCATATAATTACAATCTGGCTGACTGAAATTGATTGGCTAAGAGGTAGCCTAAAGTTGAGAAAAAAGAAGCAGTCTTATCTTACCTGTAAAGCCAAATCAGGGTTTGAATTTTGGCTCTATCCTTCATATATCCTAAGCAGTCAGTAAATGATAGCTTTGATTATTATGATCTCAGACATCCCTTGCAGACCTGAGATTTCATGTACAGTGATTTTTTTTTTACAGTGATTTTTTTGCTAGCAATAACCACTTGTTCCATTGTTTCTTACCTGATAAACTCCAGCCATAAAGGTCACAGTGCTGCCAACTGCAATTGCATAGCAACTTCTGTCACATATCCAGTCTGATGTCTGGTTTAATAACGTGCTCCCATTCAAAACCAGTCCTAAATCAGAAGGCGCATTATCGGCAGTGTCATAGCCAGCTTTGTGTAGTTCTCGGTCAACTACCTCACCAATCATAAGGCACAATATTCCAAAAATGCCCACAGAAATGTGACGGGAGGTACCCAACAGGAAATAAATGATGCTGGCAAAAAATGATGTGTACAGACCATAGATAGGTTCTTGGCCAGCCAAGAGGGAATAAGCAATGGACTGGGGCACTAATAAGATGCCCACAATCAAACCAGACATCACATCCCCTAAAATGTTTTTCTTCAGATCATATTTTGGGAGCCATCGCAAAACAGGAAGGAAATCAAAAATCATATTTTTGGCTTTGGCTGGACTGCACTGGCAACTCTTCTGCAGTTTTTTAATGACAAATTGCTTGAAGTTAGTACTTGATTTCTCTCGAGGCTCCATATGGATCCTACGATAAAGTGTGCATTGATCATTGACTTCAAATTGCTTGAAGTCAGTACTTGATTGCTTTTCAAGCTCTGGATGCATATTAGACAGAGGACTGTGTTGGTCATTTCCTTCAACTGAATTCTTGAGTGACAGATCATGTTGTTGTTTACTTTCCAAAGACATTTCTGGAGATAGACACTTCAGCCTCCTACACTGAAAAAAAAACACCAGAATTAACCAAGTAATTCTCAGTGTTCACACATTTTAACGGTTCTACTTTTCATTCATGAGAATTAAAAGTGGACTTCAGTTTGGAGGTAGTTATCTCATATTTACTTTCTTTATTTGACCCTCATATGTCTTGATGGGAAAACAAAACCAAAAAAACAAAACAAAACAAAACAAAACCAACAAACCATAATTAGTCAGTTAAAGCAAGTAAGTCACTGGATATAGGATTTCCCAAAAGTATAAACCATGAAGAATTTTTCTCCATCTTGTGTTAGTTAAGTAAGAGTCTCTCCAGCTCCTAGAGGAAAGGATATCTTGTTCATCGTTGTAATCACCAACAAATGTATAACGACTCTGAGATGGTAGGCTTACAAAATATTTGAATGAATCAAAGAACAAATTAACACACAACTTTATGACTTTAGCCAAATACCGATAAGATATATTAGATGGAAGACTCAGAAAATTTCCTATTTTGGAATTGATAGAAAAATACACCCTTTACTGTAAAATTAATCCACATTAATTTTGTTTGGAAGAAAGGGCTATAGCTGGTCATCCCACTCAGTAAGAGTAAAATAATGTTACTTGATGGTCTTATTAAGTACATAAAGAAGAAAAGAACAGATTTAGATGACCACTTACCCTGAGCAAGTCAATCAAATTTGTGGATACACACAGCAACTCTTCATTCCTCAATGCAACTCGTCTATAACTCTCTTCTTACTTCCTACTCAGGCCAAGCTAGTTTGAATACATTTCTTATGTCCTTCTATTTTGGAACAGCTTTTAGTGATTCCTGGGTGCAAAGGCTTTTCCAAACCTAAGATATGCAAAAGAGGCATAAGAAAAAAACAAAATCCAAATCTTGCCCTACATGGCTGCTATCTGGGACGGAAAAAGATAAAAATTAATGCTAGAAAGTCCAACAGTGATGGAAACTGTAAGAAAGAATTGAATTGAAATACTAAAAGTGAAAAAGACAGTAACAGATGAAGAATGAATGCCTCTGACAGGATCATCAACATGCTTGACAGAGCCATAGAAAGAATCCATGAAATTGCGGACAGGTCAATAGAAATTACCCAAACTGAAAAAGAAAGAGAAACACAAAATTTAAAAAAATCAATGACAACAATGTAAGAGAACATTCAAGAGCTATGGACATATTAAACAATCTAACTTATGTATAATTGGAATCCCAAAAGGAGAGGACAAACAGTGGTCAGAAAAAATATTTGAGGGATCCCTGGGTGGCGCAGCGGTTTGGCGCCTGCCTTTGGCCCAGGGCGCGATCCTGGAGACCCGGGATCGAATCCCACGTCGGGCTCCCGGTGCATGGAGCCTGCTTCTCCCTCTGCCTGTGTCTCTGCCTCTCTCTCTCTCTCTCTCTCTCTGTGACTATCGTAAAATAAAAAATAAATTAAAAAAAAATTTGAAGACATAGTACCAAGAGTTTTCCAAAATTAAACACAGACACCAAACTATAGATCCAAGAATCTCAGAGAATACCAAAAAACAAAAATATAGAAACAAAAACCAAACAAAACCCCACACCTACACATATATTCAAGCTATGGAAAATGAAAATAAAATCCTGAAGACAAAGATAACATCCTGATGACAACCAAATTAAAAACACACATTAAGGAGCACCTGGGTGGCTCAGTGGTTGTCTGCCTTTGGCTCGGACACACACATTAAACAGGGCACCTAGGTAGTTCAGTCAGTTAAGCGTCTGCCTTCAGCTCAGATGATGATCCCAGTGTCTTAGGATTGAGCCCCATGTGGGGCTCCCTGCTTAGCTGGGAGCTTGCTTCTCCCTCTGCCCCCATGTCCCCACTTGTGCTCACTCTCTCTCTCAAATAAGTAAATAAAATCTTTAAAAAACAAACAAACAGGGATCCCTGGGTGGCGCAGCGGTTTGGCACCTGCCTTTGGCCCAGGGCGCGATCCTGGAGACCCGGGATCGAGTCCCACTTCGGGCTCCCGGTGCATGGAGCCTGCTTCTCCTTCTGCCTATGTCTCTGCCTCTCTCTCTCTCTCTCCTTCTGCCTATGTCTCTGCCTCTCTCTCTCTGTGACTATCATAAATAAATAAATAAATAAATAAATAAATAAATAAAAATAAAAAAACAAACAAAACACACAGAAATAAAGACAAAAATTATAGCAGACTTATTTGAAACATCAGAAGATAACAGAGTAATACCTTTATCACAGAAAAATAACTGTCAACCCAGAATTCTTTACCCATAGAAAATATCTTTGAAGGAGATAAAGGAGAAATAAAAACTTTCTCAGACAAACACTAAGAGAATTTCTAGTAGACCATCACTACTATATATACATATATACAAAGGACATATATACGTACATACATATATATCAGAAACTAGGTCTACACAATACACAACAAAGAAATAAAGTCCAGGAATGGAAAACACGGAAATGAAATACAATTCATTTTTTAATTTAAAATATATTTAACTGCTTTAAAAGATAAACATCTAAGCAAAAATAGTAATGTATTTTGTTTATAGCATAAGCAAAATAAAATATATAAAAATAGCACAAAAAGTGGGTGGAGGAATTGGAAATTGTAAGGTCTTAAACTAGATGTGAAGTGATAGATTATTATTTGAAGGCAGGCTCTGATTAAAGATGTATATTGTAGGGGCACCTGGGTGGCTCAGTGGTTGAGCATCGCCTTTGGCTCAGGTCATGATCCCAGGGTCCTGAGATTGAGTCCCACATCAGGCTCCTGCAGGGAGCCTGCTTCTCCCTCTGCCTATGTTTCTGCCTCTCTCTCTGTGTCTCTTACGAATGAATAAATTTTAAGATTGTAAATAAAATCTTAAAAAAAAATGTAAAGATGTATATTATAAATCCAAGAGTAATCACTAATTTTTTAAAGGTATAAACAGTAAGTCAATTGTAGAGATACAGTGGGATCATAAAAAATTCTCAATCCAAAAGAAAGCAAAGAAAGGGAAAAAGGGACCAAAAGTCAATGGAACACATTGAAAACAGCTTGCAAGACAGTAAAATTTAAAACAAACATAAAAATAATTACATCAATTGAATGGTCTAAACAAGTCAATTAAAAGGTAGCAAATGTCAGATTAGATTAAAAAAATAAGATTCAGCTATATGCTATCTATAAGACTCTCAACCTTCCTTCCTTCCTTCCTTCCTTCCTTCCTTCCTTCCTTCCTTCCTTCCTATCTGAGAGAGATGGGGGCAGGGGTAGAGGAAGAGAAAGAAAGAATCTTAAACCAGGTTCCACACCCAGTGTGGAGCCTGACACTGGGCTAGATCTCACGACCCTGAGATCATGACCTGAGCCGAAATCATTCTCTGTCTTAAGAATCAGACACTTAACCAACTGTGCCACTTAGGTACCCTAAGAAACCCACTTTAAAAACAGATTAAAGTGAAAGGACTTGCTCAATATAGTAATTTATTTAGCTTGTAAGTGACTGAGCCAAGTAATAAAATCCAGATTTTAGGACTCTAAGCATAGCTCTGTTAGAGCATGGCACTATTCCTATCACCTATCTAATTAGCTTTCTCTAACTTCAGATACTTCCAAACACTTTAGAATTCAGCTATGCTTCACATCTCACTATTACCTCCCTGCTACCATAAACTTACCACTGACAACCATAAACTTGTGCCCTCTCCATTTGCTATACTCTTGGCCATGGTCCTTTTCCACTTCAAGCTCTCAAAAATTTAGGTATCCATCCACAAACAATCCTAGAAGTAGAACTGACACAGCCATCAGTCTGAACCCAAAAGTCATCTAGTCTCCTTTATCTGTCCTATTCACCTTCTAAAATTCTCTTCAACACTATATTTCTTTTTCACACATATCTTAAAACCCAAAGCAACATAAAACTACACTTAAAAGTACCTTAAACTAAATTGTAGGTATGACCTTCATACTAACGAAGCTCCTTGAGAGCAAGCTCCACTCTCATTCATCTTTGTATCCCCCAAAATGTCCAGGTATGTGCTTTCTAAAGTAGGAACTACAACATCTGCTAAGCAAATAACTCAAATACAGAAAAAGTAGGATGCAAAGCAGTATTTATTTTCAAGTGGAAATATCTACTTCAGAACATATTTTCCAAATATTCCTTTCTGCACAAAAATCCCCTTACTTCCCAAACCAGTTACTGCTTTTAATTACAGTATTCATCAATTATTTCATGAAAATTAAGAGATGACAGTGTTTATTCTTGGAATAGAGCCTACATCCAGACATCCATTTTAAGGAGACTGAAATACAAACTATTCATCCCATGAAGTTCAATAAAAGACAATTCTACTGTATTGATTGTCTAGGGTAGTTTCTCCCTTTATTAACACTGATAACCGAGAGTGAGAAAAGGAAAGGCTCAAGGGGAAGACACTTGGACTTTCCACATTACTTTGCAGAAAAAAACATAACATTTGAAAAATACATTTACATATTCATACATAAAGTACAACAGTAGGTCAAGCAGCACAAAAAGGAAAGATATTCTGTCCTTTCTTCTTTGACTATCTAGAAAGTGGTCTGATCCACATGAGTAACCAGCAGCACTGGCATCATTCCCATGTGAATGAGAAGCTAGAGCACTGGACTAGAAGAGAAGTTGCATCTCTTCTTCTTCTTCCTTTTTTTTTTTTTTTTTAAAGATTTTATCTACCTATTCATGAGAGACATAGGCAGAGGGAGAGGCAGGCTCCCTGAGGAGAGCCCGATGCAGGACTCGATCCCAGGACTTCAGGATCACGACCTTAGCCAAAGGCAGACGCTCAACCACTGAGCCACCCAGACGCCCCAAGAGGTTGCATCTCTTCTATATATGCCCAAGAGTGGTCAGCCAACTTTTTTTTGAAGATTTGGTTATAAGCAAAACAATGTCTACTTTTGGTAATTATAGCATATCATTTTAACTAATGGTGCTTATATAGCAGTTTTGCAATTTGTGAAACCGAAATGCCTTTTCAGGGGGCAATCGTTTTCAGAGGACAAAGGTAGAGTCTACCTCTGAAACATTATGGTTCCGTAGTTACGCTTTGTTTGACCTGTATGTGCGTGCCACAACTTACTGCTACATAAAACTGAAATTGCTGACTACTATGATCACAGCATCTACACAGGGGAGATATCTCCAAGAGCTGGACTAGTTTAGAAATGCTTCAAGGGAAGAACCTGTCTCATGTCTTACCTGGGCTCTAAACTCTAGGTCAGAATTGAAAGGAGAGGACTTGGAAAATGTAGGAGGGAGAAGAAAACTCAGAGATAGTTCCGAGGTTAGAAAAGAATCAGAAATTAGAATGTTTAAAGCACCAGATGTACATGGGGAACTGGTAGAAGAAGGAGCTGCCAAGGTACCTGGGAGAGATTCTGGAGGGTCCTATGTGCCAGGTTAAAAAGGTAGACTTTGATCTGCAGGCAGTACAGCAACCCTAAAGGTTTCTGAGAAGGTTTTCAGATATTATTCATTTGATAAATGATTATGTATTATCTTACTACATCTTCTGGTCTGTTACGCTCTTTAATTATTTTCCTACTAAGCGATTAATATTTTACTTTTTTTTTTTTTGCCTTTTATGAATACAGAAATAGGCTTAAGATTGTTTTAGAAAAAAACTAAACCATAAGCAGGTACAACTAAGGGAGAGTCTCTAGTTACACAGTGCCATCTGATCCTCCAACTTAACTGTTTGTTGCCAGACAAATCCAGGGAAGATCATAGCTTCCATTCCACTCTCCATCCCACTCACAGGTTCCTGAGGCCAGGATGGTTGGTGCCTAAACTACTATTCTGGGCTCCTGACCTAGATTAAGAAATTAACACTGAGAGCATAGGAACTCCTGGAGGAAAAGGAAAGACTGGTCCTCAACAGATGAAAATTCAGACCCATCTTATCTTTGTTCTTTGAGTTTGCAACCCTTGCTTATTCCATAAATGTTCATTAGTGCCAACAAGCCTTCCATGGCTAGATTGATTAACTCTTCTATGTGAGCTCCTAGAGACTGGGTACTGGTCTTCCATTATATTATATTTACTAAGCACCTACTATAAGCTAACCAATGTGCTAGACACAATGCATCAGAACCTAGACCCCTGGGACGCCTGGATGGCTCAGCAGTTGAGGGTCTGCCTTTGGCTCAGAGCCTGATCCCGGTCAGGGGATCGAGTCCCATATTGGGCTCCCTACGAAGAGCCTGTTTCTCCCTCTTTCTGTGTCTCTGCCTTTCTCTGTGTCTCATGAATAAATAAAATCTTAAAAAACAAAAGAACCTAGACTCCAAACCGAGAAGTCAGTCTTTCTTTTCCCTACCCCACTAATCAATCTTATCCTGTATATAATCCATTAGTAAGTCTTGTCTGTTCTACTTCAGATAAGATATTCTTCTTCTCTCTACTGCCCAAAGTATCTGGAATCTAATCACTTTTCACTCTTCACCACCATCACATCTTATCTGGGCTACTCTCTAATAGCCTACAAAATCTGAACCCTGCCTACCTCTTCACCTCCTTACTGCCTTTCTTGCTTTTCCTGGAACATGCCAAGTTGATTCCTTTTTTTAGGGTCTTTGAACTTGCTCAAGTTCTCTTTGCCTGAAACAATCACCCCCAGGTCTTTGGAGGCTGTTTCTCATCCTTTAGGTCTCAGCTGATGTATCATCCCCTTAGACCTTCCCTGGCCATTCCAAATAAAAATAATACTCCATCCCATCATTCTTTAAACCCTTACCTGGCTTTATTCCTTCATAATACTTTCACAGTGACTTCTAAAATTATATTATGTATTTATACATTAAAGAAACTATTACAGTCTTTCTCACACATACTGTATCCCCAGTGCCAGAAACAATGCTTAGCACATGATAGATCAGTAAGTTCCTATGAAAATAAATAAGAAACCCAGGTTTTACCCACAATCAAAGGGTTAAAATAATTATTAACAGATAATCGATAAAACCCTCAGACTGGGCAGGGATGGAAGAGGTTTGACTTTTCAGTGTACAACCAGACAAGAGACAGTAAAGGAGAAGAACAAATCTAAGATGAATCTGAGATTGACCACACAAAAGGAAGAATTATGTACAGGAATATGGAAGAGGAAATGGAAAGAAAGGAGACAACAAAAAGCTTGACTTTAGGTTTCATAGATTTGAAATTTCTATTAGATGTCCAAATGAGGATGTTCACTGAGCACTTGGAGGTGTCAAGTACAAGAGAGAAGCCAAAACTGGAAAAATAAATGAAGAAAGGAAAAGTATTTTGATCATTAGCACATAAATGGTATCTCATTTTTCTCTGAGTTCCCATTGTGTAGATGTTCAATAAATGTTCAATATATGCTTTACCTTCTCAACTAAATTAAAAATAATTCAAGGAGATGTTTCACACATTTTGCATACTCTCACAATTTGTAGCATAAAACTTGGCACACAGAGAAGACATTTAATAAATATTTTGTTAATCGACAAACTACCCTCTATTTTTAAAAAGTTATTTTAACAAAAAACTCCAAAAAGAATTACCTTTGACTTTTAAAATCTGATTTTTGTTTCTCGAAAAGATAACTGATACACTGCTGGTGGGAATGTACAATGGTGCAACCACTGTGGAAAACAGTCTGGTATTCCTCAAACAGAGAGAATTACCGTAGGACACAATTCCACTCTCGGGTATATAACACCTCCCAAAAAAATTTAAAAATTGGGACTTAAACAAAAACTTATATGCCACTGTTCATAACAGCATTACTCACAACACCCAAAAGGTAGAAACAACTTTAAGTATCCACCCACAGATGAGTGGACAGATACAACTGGTACAAGCCATATTGTTCAGCCACTAAAAATGAATGTAGTTCTGATACTCCTCATCTACATTATGGATGAACTCTGAACCTGTTATGCTAAGCAAAAGAAACCAGACACAAAAGGACAAACACCATATGATTCCGCCTATATGAAATATCTACAACAGGCAAATTTATAGACAGAAAATAGATTAGAGATTACCAGGAACTACATAGAATGATTTCTTGCTTAATAATTACAGTCTCTATTTTAAGTTTTAAAAATATCGACTGCAGATAGTTATACAACATTGTGAACTGTACTTGATGCACTGAACTGTAAATTTAAAATGGTTAAATGGGACACCTGGGTGGCTTGGCAGTTAAGCATCTGCCTTTGGCTCAGAGCGTGATCCTGGAGTCCTGGGATCGAGTCCTACATCAGGCTCCATGGAGCCTGCTTCTCCCTCTGCCTATGTCTCTGCCTCTCTCTCTCTCTGCATCTCTCATGAATAAATAAATAAAATTTAAAAAAAAATTAAATGGTTAAATGGCCAACTTTATGTTTAATATATATTAACATAAACAAAAGTAGGAGGAGAGGAAGCATAGTATTAGAAGTACAGTATTATGCTAGACACAAAAGGGTACAGTATCACTGAAGATAGGCTATGATAAATTAGGGATTCCTACTATAAATTCTAGTGCAATTCCCTTAATAACACAGTTATGGCTAAAAAACCAACACAGGAGATAAAATGAAATCACAGAAAATATTGAATAACCCAAAAGCAGAGAAGGGAAAATAAATAACAACTATATATAGTAACCTAGATCTAAAGTTTTTGGAAAACTTGAAGTTTTAACATTAACCTAATATTAATGTGAACAAGTCCTCTGCCAAAAGACTCTCTTCACTTAAGTGGAAAAATCTCAACTAAACTAGGCTGTAATTGGCATGGACTGTGTAGTTTGGAAATAATTTTCCAGTACCCGTGCTGCTTATAAGCATTGGAATAGTGACTGGAACCCAAGCCTGTCTGATTCACACCTATTCTGTCTCTGGGTTGCTTATTTTGAAACTTTTCAAATCTTCAGAAAAGTTAAAAGAATGATACATGGAACACTGGTATATTCACAATTCACCTATTACACAATTTAACAATTCACCAATTGTTAATGTTTTGCTACATCTGCACTTTTGCACTCTCCAAACATACTGGTTTGGAGTTTTTCCGTTCAACAACTTGAAAATTACAGACATATTTCAGCCTTAAACACTTAATGGAACTAACTTTTTTTTTAAGATTTTATTTACTTATTTACTTATTTTTATTTATTTTTATTTTATTATTTATTATTTATTTATTATTATTTTATTATTTTTTATTATTTACTTATTATTACTTATTTACTTATTTATTTTATTTATTTACATGAGATAGAGAGAGAGAGAGAGAGAGAAGCAGAGACACAGGCAGAGGGAGAAGCAGGCTCCATTCAGGGAACCTAATGAGGAACTCGATCCTGGGACTCCAGAATCATGCCCTGGACCAAAGGCAGGCGCTAAACTGCTGAGCCACCCAGGGATCCCCGAACCAACGTTTTTTAACCAAATGCTATGCTGCCTCTTCTTCCAAAAGAAGCATTCAATAACAACATGAGATCAAACCATTTGGATACACCCTTCAAAACCTGCAATGGCCCCCCACCTCCTCCTGCATATAGTCTTAAAAAGTTTAGTACAGGCTTCTCTCTATCAGTGAGCTGAACTTGCCTTTCTTTTGCTTCCTTTCATGCACTACTGTTCTAGTCACCAATCCACGAAAATATTACACATCCTTTGTTTCTCTGGGTCTTTGCTCATGTTGTTCGTTCATCTGGAATGCCTTTCCCTTCTATCTCCATCGATCTTGGTCCTTTTCCTAATCCTTTAAGGTTCACCTCAAATGCCACAGGACAAAGAGGTTAAAACTTCTGTGGCTATGCTGCCCTGACATATTCCATATAATCCTTTAGCACTTAAGGTTCCATGTCTTTCAAACTAGAGTATACATTTAAAGGCATCCTCGTTCCTACATAACCCAACACCTGACACAATGCCTCTAATGGTGTGTAGGTGGTATACCTATATTTATTGAAATGGACAAACAGGTGAAGTTTCAAGTAATTGGAATGAAGACAAAAAAGTCTTTCTATTTTCCAGTCATCACAAATAATCAACAATGTTCTTTTATGTCTGTGATGCAAAAAGAAGAACCACCATAAGGCTTATACAGTAGTACAAGCACTATGACATATCATTTCTGGTATAAAGCCCAATGTAAGACAGAAAAGTAAAATACCCAAGAGGAAAATAACAATGTAAAACCACAATCGAATTATTTAATAGTTCCTTCACAGTAATTCACTGCTTTCAAAAAGATTTTATATACATTTCCCAACTGCCTCCTGAATAAATCTGAGAACAGATTATGAATCCTTTACTTTAGTCAATTGCTCAACTAGCAGGACCAGATTCTCAACCTTCATTTTCCAATTTCCAAGGCTCCCTCTCTTTCTAAAATACCACTCACCCCTAAATTCGTTTCCTTGCTAAGAAGTTTTAAGAGCTAGCTCAAATCAATATTTCGTGGTCAAGTGCTCAACTCACTTCTGAATCTTATTAATTTTAATAAGTCAAGGTAACAAACTGCCTGAAGCAGTTTACATAACATTATTGAAGCAGGTGTGGTAAAGGAATAAGAGTGAAAATACTTTTATCTTTCATATGAACACACATGCATTGGTAACATTTTCATTTACCTTTTCTATCAGGAGGAACAATGTAAAATTTACCTCTGTAACTACACTTTGGGTTCAAATTCATATCCCAGCCAAGAGTCAAACAAGCCAAGCAGGTTCCTCCCTCCATCTACTTTTGCTGGCTCTAACTGGAATGCTGCTCGGGGCTAGGTTCATGGCTTTGCCTCTTGCTTCTTTTAGGTTTCTGCTCAAATACTGCCCTAATTGGTCCCTTCTCAGACACAACTTATAAAACGGCACCACTACCAACACCATGCCTCCCTCCTGGGCCCATCTCTGCCCTGCCTTCCTATCCCCCACTTCCCCTTACTTAGCTTTATTTTTTTCCATGGCCTTTCTCACTGTCTCACACTATATACATCTATCTATCTACATCTATCTATCTATCTATCATCTATCTATCTATCTATCATCTATCTATCTATCTATCTATCTATCTATCTATCTATCTATCATCTATCTATCTATCTCCATGGCCCTTCTCACTGTCTTGCACTATATACATTCACATTCATTCATTCACTTATAGTTTCTCTCTCATGGGGCAGGAACTTGCAGTTTTGTTCACAGCTGTATCTCCTGTGCCTTGAACCATATATACAGCACCTAATAAGTGCTTAAACATTTGTCGAGTGAATGGATGATAGGTTAACAGCTATGGAGTAAAGAGAAAGGAGTGAACCCTGTCTTTCCACCTCCATACACCATAACTGAACTACATCAAGAATTTACAGTTTGGTAAGCATCTGCTTGGGGGTTTACGCTCACTAAAAGTAATGTCAATGTTCAAAATGCTCACCCCTCATAAATCTAGTCTAAACCTCTCCAAAGCCCTAACTATGTTAACTCTAGATCTTCCCCTGGGAGGCAGCATATTATAGTACAATGATATTCAAATGCAGAGATCTGTTAAAATTCAGATTCTCAGGCAAATTCAGGAATGAGATGCAAGCGGGCACCCTGGGTGACTCAGAGCCAGTGAGGTGATGTCCATAAGAGAATCACTGGGTATATACTGGAATCAGACAAATCTCTATTCAGATCCCAGCTACACTATCCAACAGCTGTATGGCACTGGTGTAAAAGTCCCATTTTACTCAACATCAATTTCTCACCTGTAAAATGGGGATAATATTATCTGACTTGCAGGTTGTATAAAGCTAACATGAGTACTTAGTGCAGTGTCTGGCATATAGTATTTGTTCAATAAGAAAGCTACTAAGTCTGTCCTTTGAGATTCTTAAAAGGAAAAAAAAAAAATGTGCTCATTTCTTCCAACAGGACTGGCTCTCCATTTCTAACTCGATTTTCACTTGGTCGTACCCAAAAGGCCGAGAAGCAATCTTGCTTGATTTTCAAAAACAAGAACTTCTGCTTAACCCAATACTGGATCTCACATGAGTTCCAGATTTTACATAAAAGTCCCTAGAGATAAGGAGGGGGTGGGGGTGGAAAAACCGTACTAGGGTGCCAGAAAGTTTTAAGTCCTGTATGCTTCTAACTCACGTGGTCCCCCAATCTGTGCAAAGGAAGGGGCCCAGCCTGACAGTCTGAGTTTGGGGGAGCTGGGAGCAAGTTCCGGCAAATGACTTGCTGTGTAACATCAGGCAAGGATCTGGCCTTCTCTGGGTCCTTTCAGCGTCTCTCCATCTTACCCAGCGAAAGAATTCCAATTTGGCCTACACGAGACTGCAAGAAGTACAGTTCCCCGTTTGTACCTAACCAGGTAAGTGGTTTTAAAAGCCAAGATAATGAAGTCCTCTCGCGTGTCCGAGCCTCTCAGTCTCCCCATCTGTCCAAAGGGGGGAGGCTGGGTGGAGCTGGTGGCTCCGGTCTCCTCGGTCTTTCTCCCGGTTATCTGGGTTCAAGACGGCTGGACGGAAGACTCCGGCAGAAGAACGGCACAGTTATCCGCGGGGGGCGAGGGGCGCGGAGCGGGGGGCCGGGGGGGGGGGGGTAGAGGCCCGGGGAGCGGGGAGCCGGGGCGGGACGGCGGCGGCGGGAGACCCGGGCCCCGCCCCAGCTGCCGCCCCCGCCGCCCCCGCCGCCCGCGGGTACAACCCCGACGCACGCCCACCCGCGACGCCCGCGCTTCCCGCCACGGGCCTCGGACGCGGGCCAGGATGCCCCCAGGGGCGCCGCTGCCGGCGCGGGGCCGGCACTGTCCCTCCCTTCTCACCTGTCGCTCCTGGGCCTCCCGGCGCGTCCTCCGCCGTGGCGGGAGCGAGGGGACACGACGGCGCGGGCAGCGGTAGCCCGGTGCCGGGCCGGCCTCGCTTTAACCTGCCCGTCCCCCTCCCCGCCCATCGCCCGGCCCCGAGGAAGGCGGGGCCCGGCCGGGCGGCACCGCGGGGAGCGCCCGGCGCACCGGCCGAGAGGCGCGGAACACCCAGCCGGGACGACCGCTCGGGAGGTGGCGGTCACGTGGCCCCGCGAGCGAGCGACGCGGCCGCCAGCCAATGGCGCGGCCCGGCCCGCGGGGGTACCGCCCCCTGGCTGCTCTCCTCCTCCCCATTGGCTGTCGTGAGCCGCGGAGCCACGAGTCCCCGAATCTTAGGCAGATTCCTCCTCCGCGCTCGTGCTCGCGGGGACGTGTCACCCGCTCTGCACCGTAACTCTGGACGCGTGGGGAGGAAAAGAGACCCGTCGGCGGAGACCCGGAAGCTCTCTGTCTCGAGCTGTTAAGTGCTGTGCGTTTGCGCGGGCCGAGGTCCTTGTCCCCGACTCCTTGGGACCCCCTTCCCTCCCGCCTCCGCTCTGCAGACGGGCCTGAAGGCCCAGGATGGGGAAGGGTCGGAGGCGAAGTTAGGCGCTTTGCCCCCAGGGTAACCCACTCTCCACTGAAGGTCCCAAGAGCCGGAGTTGCCTTTTCAGATGTGAATAAAAATATAAGAATAAATATGAGAAATGATTCCAGCCTCTTTTAAGATCCTCAAGTGGCTTTTCTTGACATTTGTTAATCAAAATCAAAGTCCTCCCTATTCTTTTGAGGCCCTGAATGCTCTGGGCCCGCCCTGGCACCTTTCTCGCTAGGTATCTGTCCCTCCCTCTCTGCTCTCCACGCATCCTGGCCTCTTTTGCCCGCCAAGCTTGTTCTCTTTTGGGACTCGGGAACACTGCTGCTTAATGCCTGGTTTCTTTCTTGTCTCAGGTCTGGGCTAAAAGTTGGAGCTCCCCCCCCCCCCCCCCCCCCGCCCCCAGCGAGGCCCACGTATCCTGGCAGTCACATCCTATGGTGTCATCCTGCTTTAATGATCTGCCCCCTAGCTGGGCGCTCTCTGATATCGAATTCGTGTTTATTCTTTTCTTCCTCCTGTCGATAGCCTCCGGGGCGGGAGGGCGGTGCCATTAGCCTTGAGTGGAAGGTCAAGAACAGCTGCGAAAGAAGAAAAATGGTTCACCTTCCTTTCTTTCCCTTTCCAGTGAACCTCGTCACAGTAATTTTAAGGAGCTCCATTTCTTGTCTAGAGATGATCCTCATGTTTCCATCAACCATCAGATCCAGAGCTCCCAGAAGTCACAAGCCGTATTGGGAATCAGAACACCTGGATTCTACTCCTCTTGCTGTCCCTTGTAACCAGAGTTAAGTCAATAGGCATGATGAGTGTTCTCATGTCTCCAATATAGTTAGTTGATTGCTCCCGGCCTGCCAACTCACACCTCATGTACCCCTCCTTCCAAGTCCTGGAGAGGGCCAAGTAAAACAATGAATGTAAAGTACTTTGCCGACTCCCTGTAGGCTACAAAACATACAATGGCAACAGATGCTGATTTCTGGATGCACAAAACTCTTTCCATTGATTTTATTTAATCCTTATAGCCACTTTCGAGGAGGTCCTGTAAGTGAGGAAATGAGACTCAGAGGTGTTAGGTGACTTGCCCAAGGTCCTAGCTAATAAGTGACATAGATATGATTTTAACTCAGTTACATCTGACTGCAGAGCCCACTTTTAACCACCACACCCACTGTTTTGGTCAAATGTAAAAATCCACCTTGCATCCTTGCATGTAATAGACACCAATAAAAACTGGCGTCTATTTAATAATTTAATAATGGCTATGGCTTTCTTTCTCTTATTCCATACTTTTTAATCCACATTATGGATGAGGAAACTGATGGTCCGAATATTAAGTTATTTAAGAGGTCACACAACTGGTAAGTAGTGGATTTTGAGGTGGGATAGAGATGGATTTTGGAACTGCCAAATGCCAAGACACAAGAACAGGTGCTATGACCTAATGCAAGGGGAAGGTGCTAGAGAGGAAGTTTAGGCAAGTCATTGGTGCCTCTCTCCTTCTCAGTTCAGCATCTCCAACTGCAACTTAATGCGGTGGGCCTCTGTGCCTCCCTTCACACACATGCTCAGGGCCCCTGGAAGTGGACTTTGCTCTGCCATTCCTACCTTATCCTCGTCAATGCTTAGGTCCCTGCAGGAATCTAAGAGGCAAAACAGATTACCAAATCCCTGCTATTCTGCTTTTCCTCAATAACAGGAGGTCAGCTGCCCCAGCCAGCCAGAACCCACATCTGTTTACCCCTCCCATGTAAGCCTGGATATTTTCCTCCTGTTGGTCTCAGGGTTCACAGAGGTGCTGGCAGCTGGAGGGTCACGTATTATAGCCATTACTCTGTCCTAAACTGCTTTCCAAAGTGTAACTAAACTGAGGGTGTTGTGGGTCAACAAGTAAGTCATTTCAGGTGAGAGGCCATGTCAGGATTTACCTCTGCAGCACTTTCTGACCAGTCACACTTCCCAGGTAGGACAGGTCACTTGCTCGGAAGCCTTGCTATAGTGGGCCCCAGACTGACTCCCATTATTGAATAGGCTATTCCCGATTTGCTATTCTGATTTATTTTCACTGCTATGGGTTAATTTTACTTTTTTTAAAAATGTGATTGTTCTTGAAATTGGGTAACATGTATAAGTAAATAAATTCAATAGATCAAAGAGTTTAGGATGAAAAGTAAGTCTCCCACACTATCCATTCTTACCCCATTGTTCCTTCTGGAGTCAAACACAGCACCGGTTTCCTGTGTTAGCTTCCGGTTATTCTATACCAGCAGTTCTCAATCCTGGCTATACATCAGAATCTCCTGGAGAACTTTTTTATTTTTAAGATTATATTTATTTATTCATGAGAAACATGGAAAGAGGCAGAGAAATAGGCAGAGGGAGAAGCAGGCAGACTCCCTGTGGGAAGCGTGATGTGGGACTAGATCCCAGGACCCCAGGACCCCAGGATCACAACCTGAACCAAAGGCAGACGCTCAACCACTGGGTCAGCCAGGTGTCCCTCTCTTAGAGAACTTTTAAAAGATAACAATGTTTGGGTCCCATTCCCAGATATTATGATCGAATTCAAGTAGAATGCCTGAGCTCAGGCATTGATATATTTTTAAAAACCCCAGGAGATTCTAATGCCAACACAGGATTGGCAAACCAGTGATCTATGCATATACAAAACTTTCTTTTTAAATAAAAGGGACAATATACACTATTTTACACTTTTAAAAAATTAATATTATACATTGAAGACTGTTCCATATCAGTGCATAAAGAGCTGCTTTCTGGCTATCTACTGCTGAATAACGAATCACTCCAAAACTTTTAGTGGCTCATCATTTTGCTAATTTGCAGTTTCTGTGGGTCAGGAATTTGCTAAGAGCTTGACTGGGTGGTGTCTCATAGACCTATAGTCAGAAAGTGGCCAGGTTGGGGACAGGGCATAGGGATCAAGCTGAAGGCTGTCTGGGCCTCTCCTTGTGGCTCTGTGTGGGCCAGTTTGGGCTTCCTCACACTATGGCAGTCTCAGAGAAGTCTCTGTTTAAATGACAGCTGAAGGCTTCTAGAGCCAGTGTTCCACCAAAGAGGACACTGGATAAGCCTTTTACAATCCAGCCTTGAAAGGCTCATAGCTTCACTTCTATTGCACTAAGTAGGTTGAAAATCATAAAAGCCTGACCAAGGGGTGCTGACTATGTGGTTCAGTTGGTTAAGCTCAGATTTTGATCTCAGGGTCTTGAGTTCAAGCCCTACATTGGGCTCCATGCTTTCTGTAGGCATGGAGCCGAAAGAAAGAAAGAAAGAAAGAAAGAAAGAAAGAAAGAAAGAAAGAAAGAAAGAAAAAGAAAGAAAGAAAGAAAGAAAGAAAGAAAGAGAAAGAGGGAAAGAAAAGAAGAAAAGGAGGAAGGAAGGAAAGAAGGAAGGAAGGAAGGAAGGAAGGAAGGAAGGAAGGAAGGAAGGAAGGAAGGAAAGAGCAAGCAAGCCTAACTAATTTCAAGGGTAGGGCAGTAGACCCCAAATCTCCATGGGAGAGGTGTCAAAGTCACATTATAAGAAGGATGTGGGATGGGAAATATTTTTTTTAAGATTTTATTTATTCATGAGAGACACGCACAGAGAGAGGCAGAGACATAGGCAGAGGGAGAAGCAGGCTCCCCACAAGGAGCCCGATGTGGGACTTGATCCCGGACCCCAGGATCATGCCCTGAGCCAAAAGCAGACACTCAACCACTGAGCCACCCAGGCATCCCTGGGATGGGAAATATTATGGCTATCTTTGGTCACAGCAGCTGAATAGTATTCCAATGTTTGGGTATACTGTCATTTATTTAAGCATTGAGGGACATTTATGTTGTTTCCATTCTTTTAATATTACAAAGGGTGCTTTGAACTATTATGGATGTTTTCCTTCTGCTCCCTATCCCCACTCCTTAGAAGGGGCTTGGTCTTTTGATCACTTACCTCTCAGGGCCACTGTGCAGCAGGACAGGAAGTAACCATTCTCAGGCTCAAGAAGAGATCCCCTCCCTCTTTGGACCTTTGAGGGAAATTGTGCTGAACTGTCCCAGACAAGAAAGAATGGAGAGCCAAGTCATTGGGGGAAAGGAGATTTTTGAAAGCCTCCTTAAGGTTGATGTGGGCTTGGCCTTGTAGGACACTTGAGTGGCAAGGATCTAGACCTTTCTCTACCCTGGGCAGGCAGGAAATCCTCCCACATGGGTTGCCCTGGGAGGCTGGAGGACCTTTGAGCCCCTGGGAAGAGAAGAATTGTGGGCCTTTCAGGGGCCATACCAAACTGAAAGAGGGGCACATTTATGGTATCAGGGTGAACGGAAGGCCAGAGGGCTGTTCCCCGGCTGCCCTGAGTTAGACTGACAGACTTTCACATGAACCTGGGTGGGCAGCAGTCATAATAATTATCCAGATTAATATCTTGCCAGCACTGTGGGATGGGGGCTTGGAACAGAGAACATTTAATCTGGAGAAAGAAAAGACATGTGACTCTTAACCAGGGTAAAAAAGCATAATTCACTTTTCCTACAAATATTTAGGTACAGAAAGAAATCTGTTATTTGACTTGTCCCAGCAATCACAAGCCCCAGAGTTCCAGATTTGTTCCTTCACAGGAATGTGCCAGGTGCTATGGGAGACGGTCATTCAAAATAGAACATGATCTTTGCATTAAAATATTGACGTTCCCACTACTTCTTTACTTAAACTTTTACTTAAACTTTCATATTTTGGGATAGCCAAGGAAAATCTTCAAAGATTAGTAATGAAGTTGTTCTGTCTTTCAGGTCAAGTTTTTTAATAACAAGGTAAGAAGATAACCAGGCATGTATGCAAAGATTTCACCACAAAAATATTCATTGAGAATACCAAAAAATTAGAAAGAGCCTAAATAACCAACAGCTAGAAATACATTAGACAAGTTATGATTCAGCCACCCAACAGAAGTCTATGAGGCCATTAAAGAAGAATATTTAATGGCACAGAAAGATGTTTGCATATGTTATTAAACAAATAAAATACAAGATTACATAGTCACAGTTACATTATGAACATATTTATATGATTAGATAAAGGATGTACATCAAAATGTTTCTCTGGGTGGTAACCATTCTGTTCTTTTTATTTGGCTGTATTTCCTCAATTTTCTACAACAAGATGTATATAAAGAGAAAAATAATAAGAATTTTTGCTTAGAAAAGAATAGGAAAATAGATATATTTGCATTACTTCTGTTTTCTACAAATACCACTGCCTCATATTCCACTATATTATCATTATTAAAGGTTACATTTATTGAGAACTGGCCATCAACCAAGTTCAATAGATACACTGCCTCCAATCCTCACAACAGCGCTATAAGTATTGTTATCCACAATCTGCACATGAGAAAACTGGGACTAGAGATTAAGTAATCTGCCAAATGTCAAAGTTTGTGAATGATATAGGAAGAGGATTCAAACGCAAACCACTCTGGATCCAAAGCCCAGGTGTACTCTCCTATTTGTTGCCTTTCTACTGCTATGGTCACAGGATAGGTATTTAGGACCTAATTTTACTTGTCTTTTCAGGATTCCCTAGAGTTCCTAACTATTTTTGAGTTACAGATTCCTTTCAGAATCTGACCTTTGGGAAAATGAACAGAAGGTTAAAATGCACTTAGGACAAACTTCTACTAGATGCATCCACTGACCCATATAAGACCCTGAAAGTCAAACAAGGAGAACATCATGGACTAGCCGAATAGCAAGGATCAACCAACAGGTAACCCAAGGAGTTGAATAAAGTTACTAAGTCAACAGATGACTGGACAATTAGGAAATGATAACAACTGTAGGTCATGGGTATGAACACGTGAAACATGGAAGTGAGCCAAGCTAAGTATAAACGAGGGTGGAGACCAACCAAACTATTTCTTTCAGCAGTTCTAAGGATGTAGCCAGAGAATGGCCTTCTCTTTTGTGGCCTCACAAGGACATGGGGTTTGGCAAGCCTGGAGAGGAAAGGCCTTCAACCAAGAAATGGAGACCAAGTCAACATTGGACACCAGTGAAATGTTCTGAAGGGGGCCACACAGTGCCAAGTTTCCTGTAGGGATCCAATAACACACAAATTACCCAGGCCTACCCCATTCTTTCTTATGTTTCTCTTTCCCAGTCAGCCAGGATGTCTTCAACAGCCTTCCTCTTGCTTCTATGCCCACTCACTTCTCTGCACTCTCTCAACCTCCATCCTAGACCTGTTCTTTTCCTCTGGGAAGATTGAGACAGCTTCCTTATTGACTTCCTAGCCCCAGACTCATCTTTCTAATGCTGGTGTTTGAAACCTCTTTGCCAAGTCCTCAGCTTGTATACCTTCAAAGACAAGGAGCACACTATCTTCAAGTTAATCCAGTTCGTCTTTGAAAGTTGTGATAATTAATGACAATAGGATAACTACTTTTTAATTGAACCATATATAAATTGTTGTTTGTGTAGGACAAAAATAGTCAAATGGGATGATTTCATAGAGTTCACCTTAATATGCACTGGGTAACACATAGCTGGGCATTATACTATAAATTATCTCAATCTCCACTACAGTCATGGAAAAGCATTCTAATTTTAGAGAAAAGCAAAATGAGGTCCAGGAGAAACTCAATAATTTACAGAAATAGTAAGTGACAGGCCCAGGGTCAGTCTCAGATCTGACTCCTGAGCTCTACCTCCTACACACTCTGGGTATTGCCTTCTTATAATAACCTATTCCTCTGTCCTCCTCCCTGGATCCTCTCTGAACAAACTGGCACACTCTCCATCCCCAACATCCTTTCAGAGCTTCCTCCCAACTGAATATCTCTGGTTCCTTCACTATTGCTATTTATAAGAGGGATAAATGGTGGGGAGCCCATGGAGACCTTTCACCCAGCACTAGAATTTGTGGAACTAATATGCTGATCATTCCCATTCAAATTGATCCCAAATTTCAGAGTCCTATTCTTTCCAAAAAAAAGCGTCTCACAAAACACCTTTCCACAAATGCGTCTTCTTGACCCAGTTGGTTCCTTGCTATGTCCTATTTCTTTCCTTATTCCCTCCTTTTACCTTCAAATTCAGAGTCATAAAATCACCCATGGACCCAGCAATTACACAGCCTGGGTATATACCCAATAAAACTTAAGACTTATCTCCATATAAAGACTTGTGCGTGGATGTTCATAACAGCCACAAAGTGAAATAACCAAATGTCCATCAACAAATAAATGGATAAACAAAATGTGGTATATCTATACAGTGGAACATTATTCAGTCATAAAGAGGAATGGAGTTCTGATACATGTAACATGGTTGAACCTTGAAAACATTACGCTATGTGAAAGTAGTCAGACACAAAGGGCCACATATTGAATAATTCCATTTCTATAAAATGTCCAGAAGAGGCAAACCATTAGAGAGAGAAAATAGATTAGTGGTCACCAGGGGATGAGAAAGTAGATCATTGGTGGCATATCATAACAAATATACTAAACAAAAAAACAAAAATGATGAATTGTACAATTTAAAATGGTGGATTTTATGTTATGTGAATCAGTTCTCAATTTAAAAAATTTTTAAGTCACCTATGATTTGAGTCATCTAACTTTTCAAAACTTTTCACTTTTTTCACCCATGAAACATGGATCTTGGAATAGAGATCATTCTAAATAAATGGTTCTAGGTAGTCTTTCAAAAGAATCCTTTAGCAAGGCTTATGGTCAGGGATGGACAAGTCAGCTGTTTCTGGTCAGTCATCCCTCTGAGCCCATCTGGAGTCATGGATCCAGATGTGTTTGAGACACATTATTAGATGTTTCTGTGAACTGGGAAATCAACAAAACCTTCAAGGAAGACAAGACTTTTTCAAAGTCACAGAATGAATCAGTGGCATTGTTGGGCCTACAGTCTTGTTTTCTTGTTTCTAGTAGTATGGTTTCTTTTTCAAGACTAGACTACAGAAAAAAATCTTTCCTAACCCTACTAGTAGTCCCTGCTCCCAATAAAAGAAGTTTCAGATTTCCTTCTGCTGATACCTGAAATCAGGACCATTTGGCAAGCAAGTTAGGAGGTCACCTGCTGCAAACATCTGCTTATATGTACCTACCCAACGATTAGAACTGAAGTTTTTCAACAGGCTCGATTTCCTCATTCTGGCATATTGAAAAATGAGGTAAAAGTAGATTTCTTACAAAACTGTTGCTTCCCTGATGGACATTAAGGAGGGGACTTGATGGGATGAACACTGTGTATTACACTATATGTTGGCAAATTGAATTTAAATAAAATATATTTTTTTTAAAATTTAAAAAAAATTTTTTATTTAAATTAAAATATTTTATTTTAAAAATTTTTTTAAAAAACAGTTGCTTCCTAAGCCAGTTGCAACTAACCCAATATAACCCGTTGGTATATTATGATGATAATAATATAATAATTTAATATGATATATTAAAATTTTTTTTAAAAAAATTAAAATATTTTATTTAAAAATTTTTTTTAAAAACAGTTGCTTCCTAAGCCAGTTGCAACTAACCCAATATAACCCGTTGGTATATTATGATAAAATACTTGGGCTGGGCTTTTTTGGAGATTTTAAGAAAAGGTAAAGTTTTACTCCTATCTTCAAAGAGCTTGAGTTTGGTGAGAGGACAGATGAGCAGAAGTAATACAACCTAGAATGAAGAAACTCCTATTGGAATGGAAGGAAACCAATAGCTTAGGGGTTCCAAATAGAAAAAGAGTCTAATTGAGGCATCAAAGAATCCATGGAGGGAATGGCATTTGAACTGGACAAACAGGAGGCACGGCAGGTATGAAGGTGCAAAAACCAGAATGAAAAACAGTAGGGTGGAGCTTATAGTGTTTACAGAGAAATTGTGAAAAACAAAGCAGAAAGAGTTTTGGAGCCACATTCTGGATTTCTGTTAATGCTGAGATTAAGAAAAATTGCTGGGACACCTGGGTGGCTCAGTGGTTGGGTGCCTGCCTTTGGCTCAGGTAGTGATCCCAAGATCCGGGATTGAGTCCCACATTGGGCTCCCTGCGAGGAGACTGCTTCTCCCTCTGCCTATGTCTCTGCCACTCTCTCTCTCTCTCTCTGTGTCTCTCATGAATAAATAAATATATCTTAAAAAAAAATCGCTTACTTTCTGATGGGAGAGGTGGGGCTAAGAACAGTCTCATATACTCTGGTATAGCCTTGGAGAGCAAAAGTAGCATTCTTTATCTAAACGCTTAGAGAGCTATAAGCTGGATCTCCCTTCTAGGTTTTTCTTGTTTGTTTGCTTTTTCTTTTTTGTTTTTTACTAAAAAATATAATGATGTTCATTACAGCATTGTTTATAATACATGAAAATTATAAACAACTTAAATGTCTAACTGTAAAGTAGTGGTTCTCAACAGAGGTGATTATGACTCTAGAGGACATTCAGAAATGTCTGGATTTATTTTTGGTTGCTGTCACAATTTGAAGAATTCTAGTCTAGTAGATGGAGGTCAGGTGACTAGTAGGTGTCTAGTAGGTGGAGGCCAGGGCTGCTAAACATCCTACAATATGTAAGACAGTCTCTAGAGCAAAGAGTTACTAGGCCCAAAATGTTGAAAGTGTCAAGATTGACACAATGTATATATTTTTTACTTTTATGCCTAAATCTTTAAAATACATATTTTAATATCTTCCAAAAGAGTATATATATTCCATATATTTAAAAATATCCAACAAATATTGCAATGGTAATATCTGGAATTATGTTTAATTTCAGTATTTTTCCTTTGTGTCTTCTTGTCTTTTCCAAATCATACTCAAGAATATACAGGAATTTTTATTTTGTATGAGTCAGGTTTCTCTAGAGAATTGGCTCACGTGGTTATGGAGAAGTCCCACAATCTGCTATCTGCAAACTGGAGAACCAGGAAAGCCATTGGTATAATTCAGTCTGTGTCCAAAGGCCTGAGAGCAAGGATCAAAGGTGGAAGTCCTAGTCTGAATCTGAGAACCAGGGGTGCTAATATCCATGGGCAGTAGAAGATAGATGTCCCAGTTCAGGCAGAGGGCACATTCTCCCTTCCTCCACCTTCTGTTCTAGTCAGGCCTTCTACTGATTGGGTGATGCCCACCTGTACTGGTGAGAGAGATCTACTTAGCTTACTGATTCAAGTGCCAATCTCTTGTAAAAACATCCTCCTAGACACACTGAAAATTATGTTTTACCAGCTATCTGGATAGCCCTTACCCCGTCAAGTTGGCATCTAAAATTAACCATTCCAGACTTACAATTAAAACAATTTTGGGGAACAGCCCTGGTGGCTCAGCGGTTTAGCATCGCCTTGGGCCTACAGAGTGATCCTGGAGAACTGGGATCCAGTCCCACATTGGGCTCCCTGCATGGAGCCTGCTTCTCCCTCTGCCTGTGTCTCTGCCTCTCTCTCTCTCTCTCTCTCTCTCTCTCTCTGTCTCTCAAGAATAAATAAATAAAATCTTAAAAAAAAAAAAACAATTTTGGGGGCAGCCCAGGTGGCTCAGCAGCTTAGCACTGCCTGCAGCCCCAGGCGTGATCCTGGAGACCTGGGGAGTCCCAAGTCAGGCTCCCTGCATGGAGCCTCCTTCTCTCTCTGCCTGTGTCTCTGCCTCTCTCTCTCTTTTTGTGTCTCTCATGAATAAATAAATAAAATCTTTTTAAAAAATAAAATAAAATAAAAATAAAACAATTTTTTACTTAGCATCAAGAATGTGCCAGGCAGCATTGCAAGGCCTAGGGAATCAGCCCTGGCAGGTCCCCACCTGGTAGAACTCACAGTATAGATGTGAAGAGAATCAATTGGCAAAGAAATGAAACACAAACAAGATAATTTCTAACAGTAATAAATTAAATAGAAGAGATAAATAGTATGATGTAAGAGAAAGAACCTGAGGAGGGCTGTACTTGGAATAAGATCACTAGAAATGACTAACTTGAGCAGAGACCTGGAGGTTGAGAAGGAGCTTGTATGCAGAGCTGTGGAAGAGCATTGTAGGCAGAGGGCTCAGGTTATTTATGGCGGGAATGTTTGCAGAAATTCAGGTTGCTGAGTGGCCTGCCAGACTAAGCGGTCACCTGTGTACACAGGGCTAAATGGGCACAATACTCTAAGAATTTACTACACACTACAATAAAGGAAGTAATCTACTCTCCATTAAAGTTCATTTGCAAAGTTCAGAGTGCCAGCAAGAGTCTATTGGTCTTGCGATGCCTGAGTGGCTCAGCAGTTGAGTGTCTCTGCCTTTGGCCCAGGGTGTGATCCGGGATCGAGTCCCACATCAGGTTCCCTGCATGGAGCCTGCTTCTCCCTCAGTCTATGTCTCTGCCTCTCTCTCTCTCTCCCTCTCTCTCTCTCCCTCTCTTGCTGTCTCTCATGAATAAATAAATAAATAAATAAATAAATAAATAAATAAATAATCTTTTTTAAAAAAGTCTATTAGCCTGCATTCCACAGTGTTTACAAGACAGAGACACCAGGCCCTCACATGTATATTCATGGAAACAAAAGTACAGAAAGAAAATGTTCTCCTCCTCCCCTATTGTCCTGGAGGGTACTTCAATGAAGATTCTGGTGTTTTCAAGATTCAAAAAGAGCCGATAGCATTTAGACTCTCGTGTGCATTTCTGACTGACAATCCCAAAAGGTACAGATCGTATCCAGAAAAACCACATTAAAGTATCAAGAGAAAGATAGGGGGTGGGGGTGGGGGTGGGGGGGAGGTGCAGTCAAGGGAAATAGCTTTTAAAGGTAAGCCTCTACAGAAAGGACAGAAACGAAAATGCTCACTAGAGGTTACCTCTGAGTAGCAAGATTATGGGGGACTTTAATGATCTTTGCATATTTTCTACAGTGAACATGTGTTTTGTAATGAAAGGAAAAGTATGAATGGCGTTATTTTTATGAGGGCACCTCATATTCTACAGTTAAAGGGTCGTTGAAATCTAAAGCTGGGAAAGGCTTTGATGCAGATTCTGAAATCGGGCCCGTTAGGTGCCAGAGCTGCACCGAACACAGGGAAGCAGGAGGATTGGTGAGCCAGCGCAGTGAAGCTGGACTGCGGGGGCCCTGGGAAAGGGGGCACAGAAGGGTAGAGGTGACGGCCAGGGTGGCTGAGGGCTGGGTGGGCAGTTCCTCTCGGCTCTGGCCATTCCAGTAGAAAGCAGGCCCAGGGTCGTTAGGTCTTCCAATTCTCCAGAAGAAGCTGAACGAATCTCAACAGCATAGGTAGGCTTCTGTGTCAAACACTGAAGAAAACACCCTGCAGGGCAGAGAAAACACACCTCCGGTAGTAGCAGTTGGTCCTGTGCTGCCCTCTGCCTTGGGGTGGTTTTTTGGGTTTTTTTTTTTTTTTTGGTTTTTGTTTTAAGATTTCATTTACTTATTCATGAGAGACACACAAAGAGAGAGAGAGAGAAGCAGAGACACAGGCAGAAGGAGAAGCAGGCCCCATGCAGGGAGCCTAATGTGGGACCCGATCCCGGATCCCCAGGATCAGGCCCTGGGCTGAAGGCGGCACTAAACCACTGAGCCACCCAGGCTGCCCCTGGTTTTTGTTTTGCCCACCTCCTGCTCTGTCTAGAAATCCCTTCTCAGCTGTTAGGCCAAGGTGAAAAGGAAACGCTCACCTTCTCCCGTCTGGGGCCTGGCAGCATCTGGAACCCTCTTGATCCTCATAATCCTTGTTCTCAGGAAATATTAATAATTTAATCTCCTGAGCCCGAGCTCTGTGCCTCACCTCTACAGCCGTAGTGGCCACATCCCACAGAAGCCCAGGTGGGAACAAAATACCTCCTGACTCTGTCTTGCCCCCAACTATAGACCTTCCCTGGGCAGGCCAGCTTTAGGCTCTCCTGGGAAGTAGCCAGCGGGATTCCAGTCATGGGTGAGGTGACGGCAGAGCAGGTGGAGAAGTTCCTGGACTCGAATATTACCTTTGCCAAACAGTACTACAACCTCCGCTACCGGGCCAAGGTCATCTCAGACATGCTGGGGGCCAAGGAGGCAGCGGTGGACTTCAGCAACTACCACTCGCTGAGCAGTGTGGAGGAGAGTGAAATCATCTTTGACCTCCTGCGAGACTTCCAGGAGAATTTGCAGGCCGAGAGATGCATCTTCAATGTCATGAAGAAGCTGTGCTTCCTCCTTCAGGCAGATCGCATGAGCCTGTTCATGTACAGGGTCCGAAATGGCATCGCAGAGCTAGCCACCCGGCTCTTCAATGTCCACAAGGATGCTGTCCTTGAGGAATGCCTGGTGGCGCCCGACTCAGAGATTGTGTTCCCCCTGGACATGGGTGTGGTGGGTCACGTTGCGCACTCTAAAAAGATCGCCAATGTCGTCAACACAGAAGAGGTACCCTCTTCCCCAATGAGAAGGGGCGCAGGGAGGCATTATTCCCTGGGGTCCTGGGTGGGTTCAAGTGAGGGGAGAGAGCTGCTGGCCATCAATACTGGGATGGTGAAAGTTTGGTGCTTCTCTTAATTTATTTATTTATACAATTTTATTTGGAAAAAAAAAATCCAAACCTAACAAAAGAGCTTAAAAAATAGTACAGACAACTATATGTCTTTCATCCAAGTTCATTCCTTGCCACATTTGCTTTATCGCTCCATTTTTCTGACCCATTTGGGAGTCCATAGCAGACAACATGCTGCGTATTTCCAAAACAAGGACATTTTTTTTTACCGTCTCTGCAGTGCAGTGATCAAATTCAGGAAATGTAGCATTGATGCACTACTATTTTCAAATAAATAGTCCAGATTCAGTTTTTGCCAGTTGCCTCAGTTACCCCCAGATAGCACTATCTCTTTGGTCCTCTCAAATCTGAAACAGTTCCTTGGTCTGTCTTGTTTTCCACAATGCTGATGTTTTTGAAGGGTACAGGAAATGCCCTTCAATTTGGGCTTTGGCTGTGTCTTCATGATTAGATTCAGGTTGTATGTTTCTCTCAGGAGTATTGTAGAGGTGATATTGTGGTTATCTTTGTGCATTTCGTTAGGAGACGTATGATGGATGTCTGTCTCATTACTGGAAATGTTAACAGTGCCACTTGGTTAAGCACTTGACTTTTGTTTCTGAGTCTAGTGTTCTGTGGGATTCTGCTGGCAGCTCTGATAAAGACCTCTTTGATCACCAGGACAAAGCACTTCATACAGCTCTCCACATGGCTCTCTACCCCTGGCCCAACTCCTACTTATCCTTTGGATCTCAACTTAAAGGTCACTTCTTCCAGGAGGCCCTCCCAGACCCCTCTGTTACAGTTTCCTTTCTAAAATCATTTATTATAATAAGCCTGGGGGCCAGGGACCATGCCTGTCTTATTCTCCACTTTATCCCAGCAAATGTCTGGCACAAAGCAGAGGCTCAGTAAACACTTGGCATTAAAAAAATGTACCATCAAGTAATTATACTTAATTCCTTTAACTCCTGTTGTGCCCAAAATGTTTGCTCTGTGATAGCAGGGCCCAAACCTGGTGAGCAGCACTGACCAAACCAGGAGCCTGTGTTTAGGAATTTCCAAGATGCAGCCTGGACATTTTGTGACTTTGCTCACCTTACCTCTGGCCTTATTTCATATTAGGGGTCATAAGGTTAAGAGGGGAGAGAGGAAACTTCAGAGATTATCTCATCCAACTGCCTTATTTGATGGCTGAGGGGTCTAGAGTCAGGAGAGTTTGAGAAGGGACTTGTCCAAAGTGACCAACGAGTTAGGGCAGAGCCAGGACTTCACATCCACAAATCCAGGAATTCAAATAGGTTATCTTTTGGACTTGGGTTCCTTGGCAAGATAAAAAGCACAGACTTCAACCTCCATGGGAGATAGTTTTCTTTGAAATACACTGGGCTGGATCTTCCATGGGGTTCATCTGTCCCTTGTTTCCCCTTGGACATCCAAGGGGGGGGGATGGTTCTGCCTCCAGGAAGCTTTCAATGGGACTGGAATCTATTGTCCCTTCAACTCTCTCTGGACTTGAATTGTAGCCAACATGGACCGCCACAGTCTTATGACATAACTGATTATCCCTGTTTCACAGATGGTGAAGCAAAAACCCAGAAAGGTTAATAACTTGCCCAGAGCCTCTCTGACAGAAAGTGGTGGAGCAGGTATTTGAACCCAGGCACTCTGGCCTTGTGCCCACATTTTCCACTGCTCTGCTATTCTATCCTTCTTCCTTATCTGTAAAATGAGGGCATTGAACTAGGTGCTGTTTACCAGTGGTCATTTCAATTCATATGGCAGAGAATTAAGAGGTTAAGCCTTGAGGTCACATCTGGGTGTGAATCATGACGCTGTAACTTTCTTAGACCAGTGCCTTGGCATATTGTTGAGCCGTCTAGGCTCACTTCCTAATTTATAAAATGGGGTGAGAATACCTACTGTACAGTGTTGTTGTAGGATCAAAGGAGAGAAATATTTCTCATCTAGCAAAGTTCTTGGCACATTGTAGTGGCTCCTATTGGCAGCTCCTGCTCCTTGTTGTTATTATTATTATTATTTTGTTGTTGTTGCTAAGGATCTATTCTAAGGGATGGATGCTGTACTGGGTCTGTGGTGGGATTTGGAGAAGAATCCAGTCCTGCCCTTCTAGAGCTTTCAGTGGGAAAAACAGAAGAGAGGTGCTGACAGTTTCTGTAGATTCTGGTGTTGAAGGACTGAGCATTTAGGCTGGTGCTCTGCTGCTAACGTACCCTAGTGCAAGAGTTTGCTGAGCCCCTGTGCTAAGGGATCACCCAATATTTCCTGCTCAAGCCCAAAGTTCACTCTGGAAGTAATGTCTGCACTTACCTGGAAGCTTTCAAGTGGGGGTCAGTCTCCCTGGTTGGTGACTCAGGCCTGAGGGTGAAGTTCATCCAGGATAGTAAGCCTTGGTACCTACTATTTGCCTGTGTTTGTTCCCTTCTAGAGAAATCTTGCTCTGTTCGGGACTCTGGAGAGTGACTGGAGGCTAGGTGGAGGAGAAGGAAGATGGTATAGACTCAGGTCTGGGTTGATCCTGCAACATAAAAAAGTGATAGCCTTCAGCACCCTCAAAAAACTTGGGGCATGGTTACAATCACTGGATTTTTGAAATGTGAAATGATGAATGAAGAATCTCCCCAGGGTTGTAATATAACTCCCCACATCCTAGCAAATTCCTGCTTAAACTTGGGATCTCTTCAGGAAGACTTGCCATTAGGGTTGCCAGATGAAATATGGGATTCTCAGTAAAATTTGAATTTTAGATAAACAACAATATTTCAGTATAAGTATGTCCCATGCAATATTTAGGATATACTTGCAGTTTAAAAAGTATTTACTTGAAATTCAAATTTAACTAGACATCTTGTGTTTATTTGTTAAATCTGGCAACCCTGCTAGCCCTTCAATATTTGTGTTTTATTCTTCATCCTTTCTCCTTAGGAAAGCCCACAAGGCCTGCCTATTCCTGTCTGGTTTATTCACCACTGGTCCTCAGATCCTAGTCCAGGGCCTGGAACAGAGTGGGTACTCATTACAAATTATTGTGTGAATTAATAAATGATGGTCCTTGCCCAGTTGGCTATGATATTGAGATTTATAAAAAGAAGTATTTATTTGGTCTTTGTCCTGGTTCCTGACACAGAGCTCCTGAGACTCTTATCATTTCCTGAGTAATAGGAGCATCTGACACAGAGCTTCTAAATTCCTTAGAATTTCCAATATGTTAGATGGTTTTTTTGTTCTAATGAGTTGACTTTTGGGCTCCTGGATGAAGCCAGTCACCAGAAAGATCAAGTCATGATTAGAAACTTGGAACCCTCAGCCCACCTCCCCATTCTCTGACAACAAGGGGATGGGCTGGAAATGGAGCTAATAATCAATCATGCAGGTGTGATAAAGCCTCCATAAAAATCTGAAACATCAGAGAGTTTCTGGGTTGGTGAACACATGCATGTGCCAGGAGGGTGGCACACCTCAACTCTAGGGGACAGAAGAGCCTGCTCTCAAGAGCCTTCTGGATCTCACCTTATATATCTCTTTATATGAAAGCTTATCTATTCTTTTATTCTGTCCTTTATCATACAATAAACCTGTAAACGTAAGTATTTCCCTGCATTCCATGAGCTGTTCTGGCAAATTATCAAACCCAAGGAGGGAGTCTTGGGACCCTGCTATACCCAACCAGTCAGAAGCATAGGTGACAAACTGGGACTTACAATTGGGATGTGAAATGCCAATGGGGGCAGTCTTGTGGGATTGAACTCAACCTGTGGGGTGAGATGCTGACTCCAGATAGATGGGGTCAGAACTGAACTGAATTGTTGGACAGTCAGCTAGAGTCAGATAACTGGTCGGTGTGGGAGAGACACCTACATATCTGGTGTCAGAGTGGCGTGAGTGTGTTCCTAGTGTGAGACGAAAGGAGAATAGGGAGTTTTTCCAACACAGGACATTCCCATTTCTCAAGACTGAACCTGAGAGCACCTTTCCAGAGACTCTCACAGCTATTGTCCTTCCTTGCATGGGGGACCCAGAACCCAGCATTCTAGACTAGGAGAAAACCTCAAGGAGGACCCACTCCAACACTCTGATTTTACCAAAGGGCAAACCAAGGCTCAGAGAATCTTCAAACTACTGATAATGTACAAATTGACCCCCCGAAGCCCAAGAGAACAAGTCCCTCTCTCCCCGTCACTCATCCTGTGAGGACATCCTTCATGTTATGGTTTGAACTGTGGGTTCAAGTTTTGCATGATGTTCCCAGTATCCTGGAAGAACCCAGTGAGGACAACCTCTTCTTTCTTATTGGTCTTGGCATATCCAATACTTCTCACAGAGCCTATGCTCAGCAAATATGAATGAATGAATGAATGAATGAATGAATCAATCAATCAATCAATCAATCAATCAGTGTATCAGTATATAAACCAGTGAATGAATGGCTGTCCCGCTTACCAGCAAGGGAACTGTCTATGTGATGGTTCTATGTGACAGCGCTGATGTGTGACTTAATGAGATAATAGATTAAATCGTCAGGCTTGGGGCTGCATACATCACTATTGCTCCATAAACAAGATTTCACCATGGGACACAATGGAGCTTGGCCCCATGAAGGTTTGAAAAGAGGAATTGGAGTTTTCAGGAATGAGAAGCCATCTTGTGCTGCATTGGAATAGAATTTAAACTCTACAGTGGCCTCCAAGGCTCAGCCTCATGGGGCCTCTGACCACCTGTCAGACTTCCTAGCCCTCCACTCTGCCTCTCCCTCGCTGTGCTTCAGCTATGCTGGTCTTTCTGTTTCTCAGATGGGTCAACTCACTGCCCTCTCCTGGCCTTTGCATTCTCTGTGCTCCCTGCTTGGAATGAGTTCCATCCACCTGGCTCCCCTGAAACATCAGCCCTCAGCGTTGTTCACTCCCTTGTTTGCTGCTGTAACCTCAGAGTCTAGATCAGTGTCCAGCATAAACGTACTCCATGAATGCTAACTGAATGAGTGAATGACTCTGGGTTTTCCCTAAGCTGGGCATCTGATCCCAGACCTTAAAATAAACAGTTTGAGCTAAATGGCTGCTAAGGCCCCCTCTGCTTCTGATAATCTGAGGTTCTGTGACATGATTGTGTAGAGCACTTTCTATGCTGAAAATACAAGGATGGCAATGATTGTGCAAACACCAGTCAGTCGGCAGCTGTGTTATTTGTGAGAGAGTTCTGGAATTCTCAGTGGGAAAGAGGGTTCTGGTGGCTTAGTAACATCTGTTTCAGATGTAGGTAAGGCCCAAGTGTTGCTTTCCTTGATAGAAGTGAATATTGCAAGACTGAGCTGACTTCGTGAAATGAATCTGAGCATGCCCCACCCAGGCCTGTGTTTAGGGATTTATCAGTGTCCTTAGAGAAAGACATGGAAAACCCTTCATGGCTAATGCCTCTTTAGAGATTTTGCTTAATCTTCTGATGCTAATTCAAGCAGAGCCCTACAGGTGTCTCTTAATTACTGTACTCTTAACCTGGTTTGAGACATCTTCACTGACAACATGGCTGTTGCCTGTCTAATCCCACTCCAACTGGAAGAAAGCCAAAGATGCAGAGCATTACGCTCTGAATTTCTCAATTGTGGGAAAGGTTCTGCACACCCAATCCTAGAAAAGCTATGTGAATCAGCTCTATGAAATACACGTCCTTTCTCAGAACAGCATGAACTGTGCATATCTGGGCTGGCTTGTGTACCAAGCAAGGCCTATGGTCGGGAAAATTCATAGTGCTACCAAGAAACTGAAAGGTGGATTCTTTTGGATTTAAGACAACTCATGCTCTGTCTCTTCTTTCTGACCACTGCCCTGTGCTGGCCTCCCAGGCTGCTTTAGGGGTGGGGGGAGTCGGGATGTGTACTCCTCTGTACTCTCACAGCTTTGAGCCAAACCCTGTGTCCTGTATTACTATTATTGATTTGACTGTGAGCTGGCCTGAACCTTAGTATCCCCAGCACTCACCACAAGGTCTGCCATACAATGGGGCTTCCATGAAGATCTGCAGAATAGGGATACCCATTGGACAGACCGTGCTGTGCTAGAATTGCTCAACAAACTGGAAGTGCCAAATTCTTTTTTTTTTTTTTAAGATTTTATTTATTTATTTGACAGAGAGAGAGAGAAAGAGGGAGAGAGAGCACAAGCAGGGGAAGGAGCAGAGCAAGCTGCAGAGGGAGAGGGAGAAGCAGGCTCCTGGCTGAGCAGGAAGCCTGATGCAGGGCTGATCCCAGGACCCTGGGATTATGACTTGAGCCGAAGCAGAACTTAAGTGACTGGGCCACCCAGATGCCCCAGTACCAAATTCTTTTGTTCGATGACCAAAATGCAGGTCTAACCTCATTGAGGCTTCCCTTAAAGACAGCAGAGCTGAGGGCAGGTTCTGGAGTCACACACACACACACACACACACACACACACACACACACAAAGTATGTCATGTTAACCTGCTTGAGTCTCAGTTTCCCTTTGTAGAGAATGGGCTACTAGCAGCCCCCATCTCATAGGATTTTTTTTTTTAATTTTTTTTTTTTTTTTTTTTTATGATAGTCACAGGGAGAGAGAGAGAGAGAGGCAGAGACACAGACAGAGGGAGAAGCAGGCTCCATGCACCGGGAGCCTGATGTGGGATTCGATCCCGGGTCTCCAGGATCGCGCCCTGGGCCAAAGGCAGGCGCCAAACCGCTGTGCCACCCAGGGATCCCCATCTCATAGGATTAAAGTGAGTTGATGCACATAAAGCACCACACGTGATACCTGCTAGCAGTGGTGATTATTATGCTCACTAACGTCTTTTCTCACTCAAGTTTCTATTTTGGCTAACTGCCATCCACTCAAGAGAACCTTCTCTAGCCCTTACTTCCCAGGCAAAATCAGTCTCCCCATCCTCAGGTTTCCACAGGGCTTTGATCGTATCCCCTTCACAGTCCTTAGTAAGTTGTATCTCAGACTTTCTCCTACTGGAAGTTGAAGGCTTCCTGGGCAGAAATCACCCCTGATGGCTTTACTCTTGCTGAAAGAAGTATATGGAAATATCTTAACTCTCTTGTCAACAAGATAATAGTGATACCCTTCCTCCCACCTCCTACCATGGGCACATGGGGCTCTGGGCTGGTTTACTATCTTTGCTCTTCCTCTAGCCACCCATGCCTGTCTCTGTCTTCCTTCAGGATGAGCATTTCTGTGACTTTGTGGACACTCTCACTGAGTACCAGACCAAGAACATCTTGGCTTCCCCCATAATGAATGGGAAGGACGTAGTGGCAGTAATCATGGCTGTGAATAAAGTGGACGAGCCCCACTTCACCAAGAGAGATGAAGAGGTAAGAATGCTTCAGAAACTGCTGGGGTGGCCACGCTAGCACATTCTCCCAATTTGTGAAGTTCTCTGAGCCTTGTTACTTGACCTGGCCCTGGTTTCCCCATCTGTAAGATAAGGGGGTTAATCTGATGCTTTCTGAGGGAGGCAGGACAGGGTAATGGTTAGGATGTTGGGGTCCGGAGCTAGGAGTAGAGATAATTGTCCTGGCTCTGCAAATACCTAGCTGTTTGACTTGGGCAAGTTACTTAATTTCTTTAAACCTCAGGGGTTTTTTTGTTTGTTTTTGTTTTTGTTTTTCCTTTAAGTAGTTTCCACTCCCAACATGGGGCTTGAACTCAGGACCCTGAGCTCAAGAGTCAGGTACTCTACCAACTGAGCCAGCCAGGCACCCCTAAACCTCAGTTTTCTTATCTGTAAAATGGGCCTAGTTTTACATCCATCTCTTGGGGTACTTGTGATGATCAGATAAGATAACATACCTAAATGACTTATCACAGGGACTGCAAACTCAATAAATAATACTGATTTTTTATTAATACATCCTGTGAACATTGACATTCTACATTCTATGAGTTTTACATTCTAACAATGCAACATTTTATGAGTCAGCATTCCATGATCCATCTGCTCAAATTGCCTCTGATGCCTTTAAAGTATTCAAATATTTGCTGAAGGTAGAAGTGGCCAGAGGAGGAATTTCTTCTTCTCACCTATTTCCCCTTGTGCTGTTTGATTTCCAGATTCTTCTCAAGTACCTCAATTTTGCAAACCTAATCATGAAGGTATACCACCTGAGTTACCTACACAATTGCGAGACTCGGCGTGGCCAGGTAAGGGGCTTGGTTCAAGGGAATGGACTGACCATGTCTTTTTACTGAAGCATTGATGTGGTCAGGCTGGAAAGGCTGTGGTGATAAAAGTGCCTGGGAACCATCCTAGAGTGTCTGCCCAACATCCCTAGCGTTAGTAGGGTGGACACTAAAGCTGTATCCCAGAATTATTATATGCACAGTTTTCAAGTCAGGCAACTTAGATTAAGCTATTAAGCCATTTACCAGCCCTAAGACCCTACGACCACTTCCCCTAAGCTTCAGTCTCTCCCATTTGAAAAATGAAGCTTATTATTATTATTATTATTATCAATAGTAAATGAGATAATGCATGTAGAACACTTGTGTTCAATCAATATTTGTTATTATTATTCTTATCAAACAATCTGTGAAACAAAAGAAATGGAAAGAGTTGGATCCAATATTTCAGCTCTCTGGACTTCAGTTTCTCCATCTGTAAAATGGGGATAATTATCCTGTCTCTGTCTTGGGGTTATTGTGAACCACTGCTTTGTGTCTCAAAAACTTTGACTATGTTTTTGTGCTTTGTTAAGATACTGCTGTGGTCTGGGAGCAAAGTCTTTGAGGAGCTTACGGACATCGAGAGGCAGTTCCACAAGGCCCTGTACACAGTCCGGGCCTTCCTCAACTGTGACAGATATTCTGTGGGACTCTTAGACATGACCAAGCAGAAGGTGAGAGGGATTTAGAAACAGACATCTCCAAGAACAGGTTAAATATACAGCGGAGCCTAGACTTGTGTTGCACATTCAGTTCATAGGGAAGAGGCAGGGAGGATGTGGCTAGTTGCAAAGAGGTCTTCACATTGAAGTCTTTTATACTGAAGAGTGATGTACCAAACTTTAAAGAGGAAAAGTTGACCAGGGCACGAGTGAGTGAAAACAACCTGGTCTTCCCTGGTCCGTGGCAAAAGAAAGCTTGATGAGATGGTGATGGGGAGTGATAAAGAGGTTCTACATAGGGTGAAAACCAGAAAGAAGAAAGTTGCCAACTTCACGAATTAGAATTGCACCCAAACCTTCCCCATGGTTTGTCAAGCCTACAGCTCACCCGGGCAGTTGAAGTGGAGGCAAATGATTGGAACTGGCCCTCTGGATACTCAGGGGGCAGATCTGTAGAAGCTAAGGATTCAGAGACTTATACAGCCCCTGCAATATTTTTCAGCCAGGTTTTCAACCCAATCAGTTCCCACATTTTCCTTTCTCTACCTGTCTCTGCTTCCTGCAGCTAATCATTTTCTGCCTTGAAATAGAGTTCCAGAGTTACCTAGATTTGTGATCTCTTATCCTAAAGAGCCACGATCCATGATTCCTGTCAGTTTCATTTTTGTAGGGCCGTGTGCTGAGTGTGGTGCACTGACCAATGCAGACCCTCCAAATATTTAGTTTGATGATTCAATGAATTGCAGAATCTGGAGTTGGAAAAGACTTTGGGTCTAGTCCAGAGGTTCCCAGACTTGAGTCAGATTCTTCTGAGGAAATGTTTGATAAATGCTGGATCACATTTCCTGATAGTTTGCTTTTTTTTCTTAAACTTAATGTCTTGTGAACATCTTCCCACATTAGTACATGTGGATTCTTTTTAATAAGCCTTTATGTTGAAATATAACATATATACTGAGACGAGCACTAATTACAGGTGAATAGGTCAATGAATTGTACAGAGAGTCTCCTCATGGAACCCCAAGATTAAGAGATAGAACATTACTAATACCCCAGAAGCCCCTTGCCTACCCGTTTCCATTAACTTCCATACCCTCCTCCCTGAAAGTGACCACTATGGCCTTTAATGACTTCATTCAAGAAGTCTCTGGTAGGCCGTGAGCTTGACAAACCATGGGGAAGGTTTATACCCACCTTCGAGGGCATTTTCTGAGAATTCCTGAAGTTGGCAACTTCTTTCTGGCTTTCACCCTGCATAGAACTTCCTTATCACTCACCTTTAATGCCATGTTAGTTTTGCCTGTTTTTCAACCTCCTGTATACAGAATCATACAAATACATATTCTTTTGTATCTAGCTCCTTTTGCTCAACATTTTGGTTGTAAGATCCATCTTTATTGTTCCACATAGCATTATTTCATTCATTTTCATTCTTATGGGATGTTGCATTATAGGAATAATCCTCAAAGTATTTATTCATTCTATTCTTGATGGGCATTTGAGTTTTCAGGTTTGGGCTACTATGAATATTGCTATATTTTTTTAATTTTATAAATTTATTTTTTATTGGTGTTCAATTTGCCAACATATAGAATAACACCCAGTGCTCATCCCGTCAAGTGCTATTATGAACATTGTAGTACATATCTTTTGCTACACAGTTGTACCCATTTCTGTTAGATGTTTACCTAGGAGTAGAATTTCTGGGTATTAGTTTTAACAGATACTGCCCATCTGATTTTCAAAATTATTTTACACTCTCCCTAGCAATGTATGAGGGTTTCCTCCCAACATGTGGTTATTGCCAGTCTTATTAATCTTAGCCATATTGGTGGGCACGTGGGTATTATCTCATTTGGTATTAACATGAACCCCCCTAATGAACTGATGAGGTTGAACACTTATTCTTGTTTATTGACCACATGGATATCTTCAAAAGAAGTACCTATTCCAGTCTCTCTCCATTTTGAAAATTCTTTTGTCCTTTTTAATATTAGGATTTGTAGGCATTCTTTATACATTCTAGAAATGGGTTTTCTGTGGAATACACACATTCTAAATATCTTCTCCCACTCTGTGTTTTCATTCTCTTAATAGTATGTTTTGATGAATGCAAATTCTGAATTATAATGTAGTTCAATTTATCAATCTTTTTTTTTTTTTAATGGTTATTGACTTTTGTGGCCTATTTAAGAAATCTTTTCTGGCCCCAAGGGAATAAAGATACTCATATATGTTAACTCTAAAATTTCATTGTTTTAACTTTCACATGTAGCTCTATGATCTACCTGGAATTTTTTAAATGTGCAGTGTGCAGTAGGGTCAATATTAACTTTTTTCCAAATGGAGATACAACTGACCCAGCACCATTTACTGAAAAGACCATTCTTTCTCCACTGTCCTCTTGAAAATATCATCCTTCTCTAATGTACCTCTGTCATCAATCAAGTAACCATATATATGGGACACTTGAGTTTTGGATTCTGTTAAGAAGGACTTCCCCAACATTATTATAAAGATAATCTGAAATAATCTGATATACTTTGATTAATATATTTTAATCTTTCATTCATCTTGAAATTATGAATGTGTATGGTTTGAGGTAGGGGTAAACGTTGTCCCTCACTCATTTTTCTCCAGTTAGAGAATAGTCTACCTTTTTTCCACTGTTTTAAAATGCTACCATTTTGATATGCCATGTTATCATATACCATATTTCCATATACTCACGGGTCTATTATTCTGATTTTTAAAATAGTTCTGTATGTGATTTTTGGTCCAGGTGGGCTATCTACTGATTTTAGGGAACCTCTGATTCTAGTGTAGATATCCATTTGACTTCTGCATACTTATGAACCAAATACTTTGCTAAATATTGCCTAGTCCAGCAATAAGTCCTTTGACATACCTTCAGGAAGTAGTAAATGAATGAATTAATACAAATGAATTGTTCTTTCTTAATCAAAAGAATTTCTGAATAGTTGAACTCAAAAGGTGCTCACACCTTAAAGGATCTGACTCCAGGTGTGGGCTACTGTGTGTGGTTGTATTCTGTTTCTCCTGAACTCTCTCTCAAAAAGGAAAGTCACATTTAAACAAGAATATTCTGACTTAGTCATCCCCCAAATATGGAACAATCTAGCAATTAGAAGTGGGCTGGCCTGCACATAATCAT